>NC_084835.1:96555384-96862363 GCF_033115175.1 Lepus europaeus
AGCCTTCAGACAAGACCTACAGACAGCATATGATCAGTGTCACTTAAGGCTCTGTTAATCCATACCAATACACCAGTCTCCCTTCCCACGCCCCTTTCGCTCCATTGGCATCATTGACGTTGAAGACATTAGGTCATCTATCCAGAAGGGCTTCCCTGGGTCTGGATGTGGCCGTGGCCTCGGGGCGGGGGGGGGGGGGGGGGGGCTTGCATAAAGGGGTAGGGGATCCCCGGCTTGACTGGGTCAGGCTCTGCTTCATGGGTGCAGTCCTGTCCCTCCTTGCTCATCCAAGTGTGAGCAAAGCTAACATTGACCCGTGCGCCTGGAGGACGAGAGACACATCTTCGTGAGCAGCTGCGTTTCCCAGTGTCTGGGGCACTGTGCGGTCCTGTCCTGGATACACTCATTCCCCACGACTTCACAGGAGACTCTGACCTCCAAAATCCTAGCAGCCCAGCCTTTCCCAGCCTGGCTCTGGGTGACCTTTTGCCTTTCCCTTTTTATTCATTTCTTTTTTTATGTGAAAGACATTTTCGAATTATCCAACAAGCTGGGGACCTCACGCTCCCCTTAGGCCAGGCCCTGCCAGCGACCCTGGGCTCAGCGGAAGCTGTGACCTCAGCAGCCCCTGGGGCTCCTCTGCCCACCCCCTGGGAGGCAAAGTCGCAGTCACAAGGAGAACACCAACCCCACGGCTGAACGCGATAAATATGCATCCCAAAATTTTAAAAACCAAATTACACAAATCAAGCTTATTCTGAGAGGTTCCCGTTGCCAGAGGCCTCGAGTTGGCCAATCAGCATAATTAAATAGCACCATCTCTCTAGGACTGATTGTGCTTTTCATATATTTTTTTAATCACCCAAGGACCATTTCAGGGAGATGATTTTTACGCTAATAAGAACCCCCAAATTAGAAGCTAATTAAGGCGATGGAAAATACAAATGTATTTGTTTTCAGTCGAGCACTATTTTTATCAGAAGAATCATGAAAAATTAAAATCATTCAATACACACAAGAAGGTCATCAGTCAAGGGCAGGGTGGCCTTCTGCCTCTCACACCGCAAACTTCAAGGTGATTTATCACAAGCTGCTCCCTGGGGGCCCCAGGAGGCAAGGAAGAGGCTGATCTTGCAGGACAGGGTCACACACCACTACACGTGCTGGGGGAAGGGGGCTGCCCGAATACTCTCTGATCGTTGGCAGATAAGAGCTTTGAGTTTTTGAACCCATGTGCACCAGCCACAGGACTAGCTCCCTGCGGGAAGCTTGCTCTCACCCATGTGCATGGCGGTGGGTGTTTGATCCAATGAGGAGGACACCAGTTAGGACGCCCCTCCCCCACGCTGGAATGCCTGGCTCTGACTCCCAATTCTGACTCCCTGCTAACACAGACCCTGGGAGGTAGAAGTGATGGCTCAAGTGATTGTTGGGTTCCTGCCATCCAGGTGTGGCATTGAGTTCTGGGCTTCTGGCTTCGTCCAAGCCAAGCTCCAACTGCGGCAGGCATTTAGGGAGTGAACAGGTGGGCTCTGTCTGCCTCCCTCTCCTGTCTCTCAAATACATATAATTGAGAGACCGACCCTATCCCACCTGGATTGCCTTTTGAAATAAATAGCAAGTTGCAACGACACTTTGGAGGACTGTTGGGGCTCATGACAGTCTTGAGCACTCGGGCCCTGGGAGAGGCTGCAAGAAGCAGGAACCAGCTGCCGGGGAGGTGCGGGCCCCTCAGTCTAGGGAGGCAGTAACATGGGGGCCCCAAACCCCACTGGAGTGCCCAGGGCCACAAAGCCAAACACACACAATCCAGCATAGAACCAATCTTACAAACACCATTTCAGCGCCCAGATCTGAGAATTTCCCTTTGCTCTGCAAATGCGGTCACTCTCCTACACATCCTGATCCTGCTCCCTCCTCGCCAGGCCACAGGAGGTGGGACTTGCTGGGGGAGAGGGATGGGGGAGGGGCTTCAGCTTCCCAAACCCAAGCCAGGGAGGTGGGGGAGTTCTGGATCCTAGACAGCTTCCTTCCATGTGTGGCTTCCCCCCACCCCCAGTCTCAGGGCTGTGAATTTTCCTAACTTCGGTGGATCCAAACTCAGGGTCTGGCTTGACACCCAGCAGGCCAAGGAGAAACAGAGCTGTCAGAGAAAGCTACTGCCGCGGCTAACACACAAGTCCTTCTCTCCTCCCAGAGAAGAGCAGGTTAATTCAGGGGCACTCACCAAAGCAGGTGCCTGGGGATTGTGCCAGGGATCTGTGGGGAGACCAGGTACCTCTGGGATCAAAGCTGCAGCCCCAACCCTACCCGCACACCAGAAGATGCCTCCAGTTTGGAGTCCAGAGTGTCCATCCACTAACTTTACAAAGGACATGTTCACGGGCTCATTGGAGTCTCAGGAGGACTCCGGAAGGCAGCACTGTTTAGCTCACTCTTCAGACGGGCCTGGGCAGCAGAAGAGAACTTGACTAGCAGGGCGCTGGTGCCAGCGACAGGCACCAGGGAGCCGTGTTAACAACTGCACACAGCAGTGGCCACACTCTAGCATCGTGGGGGCCGGTGGCTACAGCAGATGCTGCTTATGGAATAAGACGCGTGCTCCTTAAAGGAGCAGCCACAGTTGGTGACAATGATATCTGGGCTCCCTGACGCAAGGAGGGATCATGTGTTTTTATGGCTTGGAGAACAAAGGAGGCAAATAAGGTAGGGAGGGGCCAGAGGGTTGAAGGACATGGTTTTCAGGGGAGGGTCTCTGAGCTGGACCCCAAGAGAGGTGGGGTCGTGGTGGAGCTGGCAACCCTGGCCCCATTAAGTGACAGTGCCTTGCCAGTGCTACTGGCCCGGGGGCTCCAGCATCCCCTTGGGCAAAGCAGGGGTAGAGGCACAGGCTGGCTGCAGGGTTGGGGCTGCAGGCAGCTGTCAACTCACTGGGCTGGTGTCTGGGCCTCACTCGCGTCCCTGCAAAGGTTCCAACTATATGACGGAAGGGAAGAGGCAAACAGGGCTACAGAAATGCCTGCTGGGAGACACGTGCCAAACTCAGCCAGTGGGGAACTCAAGTCTGTTTTCATTTGATTTAGAAAAATAAAAATAGCCGTTTGCTGACATCGCGTGTCACAGAGCAATTATTCATGATTTTATTCAGTCATCCGGGTTACGCAGCGAGACTGAAGTTAATGCTTCTCTTTCTACTGCAGCATCTGAGGCTCAGGGAGCTTCTAGAACTACCAGAAGTCAGTCTTGGGCCGGCGCCGTGGCTTAACAGGTTAATCCTCCGCCTTGGGCGCCGGCACACCGGGTTCTAGTCCCAGTCGGGGCACCGATCCTGTCCCGGTTGCCCCTCTTCCAGGCCAGCTCTCTGCTGTGGCCAGGGAGTGCAGTGGAGGATGGCCCAAGTGCTTGGGCCCTGCACCCCATGGGAGACCAGGAGAAGCACCTGGCTCCTGCCATCGGAACAGCGCGGTGCGCCGGCCGCAGCGCGCCTACCGCAGCGGCCATTGGAGGGTGAACCAACGGCAAAAGGAAGACCTTTCTCTCTGTCTCTCTCACTGTCCACTCTGCCTGTCAAAAAAAAAAAAAAAAAAGAAGTCAGTCTCGGAGCCGGCGAGTGGCAGAGTCCTGGGCCTCGCTGGCCAAGACCTGCAGCCAGGGCTGTCCCCACCAGGACAAGCTCTTCAAGACCCCTCTCGAGTGAATTCCCCCCGGAGTTCCTCACTGATATTTCAGGCCAAGGGAACTCCGCAGCAGATCCTCTTGCTTGGCTCAGGGTATACCTGGCCCCTGGGTGCTCCCTGGCAAGAAATTCCAAATTCTAGGCCTGCTTTTCACGTGTGGCTGACCCACGTGGAGACGTGCTAGCAGTCTAAGATACACCCCAAGCTCAGACTTTGCAGGAGGAAAATAACTTATTTGTAGAAATAATTTTGATAATGATTACATATTGAAATGGTAATATTTTGGACACACTAAGCTAAATGAAATATGTGATTAAAAACTTCATAAGTTTATCTTTTAATTCCATTTTTCTGTGAACTGTTTTTTTTTTTTTAAGGTTTATTTTTATCTACTTGAAAGGCAGAGCAACAGAGAAAGAGAGACACAGACAGAGGGGAATCTTTGGCTGCTTCACTCCCCACAGCCAGGAGCCAGGAATTGCACTGGGTCTCCCACCTGGGTGGCAGTTGAGCCCTCAACTCCTGCTGCCTCCCCGGGTGCATTAGCAGGGGGCTGAGTAGTTGGAAGTGAACCCAGCGCCGAGACCCTGGGATCTGCGTGTGCTGCAAGCCTCAGCTTAACCTGCCGCATCACCACGCCAGCCCCTGCGTGACTCAAACTAATTGAACTTGCTTGCTTTTGCTTTTTCATGCAGCTATTAGTGAATTTAAAGTGACCTGTGTGGCTTGCATCTGAGTCTCCCCTACATCAACTGCTAGTGGGCCGCCCCACTCCATGTCCCAGGTCTCCCCTGGGCGCCTGTGCCTCTGGCCCTGCCCTTACTCCCAGTCCTGCCTCCTTTCTCACGCTGGGCCGAGCACCCAGCAATGCACACAGGGGTCCCGAGCGCCAGGTTTTTGGAACCCAGACCTGGAATCTGATTAGCATCAGCAGCCCCTCCCGCTCCCACCCCCACCAGGCCCTGAGCTCCCCCAAGAGCAGAATAATGGAGGTGAAGGGAAGACGTGATCAGGGAGTGTGGTGCCAGCTGCTGCGCTGAGTGTGTCACAAGCTTTATTTTATTCTCCCGAGTGGGACAGTGCCATCCATGTTTGGAAGACAGGGGCCTGAGGCTCCTGGAGGCCTGGACCAGGCTTTGTGCCCTGGCTTTCTCCCACCCCCTCCACACTCCTGCCTGTCACTCTGTCTCACCCAGCATGGTGCCCAGGCGCTCCATACAGATCGGTAACATAGGGGAGGAAGGTTCCGGCGGATCCAGTCTCGTGCTCCTCCTGGTCTCAATCAGGAGGCAGGCTACCCCTGCTTCCTGACGCCACACGTAAGGTGGACGTCCTCACCCACCCAGTTAGTTCCCCACCACCTCCCACCCAGTCAAGCGTGAGATGTACAGATGCCTGCAAGCTATGGGCTGGGGCTAGCCCAGGGCCAGTACACAGGGATATATCCAGCCCCAGGCACCTGTGGAGGGGTCAGCTCTCCAGCTAAGCCCTTCCCAGTCATGGCCTGTCCCTTGCCCATCGCTCGTGGGAGTCCCTGGACCTCGATCCTTATTCCGTTTCCTCATAGAGACAGCAGGCAGGTCCTGGACCGGCCTGGTGCCCGTGGCTGATTCATTTCCTAGAGCCGAGTTCAGCCTTCTGGATTCCATCTGCAACTTACTGCCCGATTTAGAACAAGGCCACCCAGAAGTCCTAATGTTCTGCCCCTCCCCAGCCCTTGGCTCTGACCCTGCAGACCCCACTGGCCTACACTGGAATGGAATTTGCCACACCCTCCAGGGCCTCCTCCCCCAGGCCACTGGCCCTGCTCCCCTTGGCCCGGTCAGTTTCCCAAGGCCGCATGCTATTTTTGCTTCTGTCCCAGCCTGCCATTCTCCCCATGGTGCAAGTTGCCAGAGCGGTACCCTGTAGGACACACACACGGTGGAAACCGGACGTCCGCTGGGAACAGCTCTGCCATTGGGCCCAAGTTCACCTTTGGGGCCTCCCTTACTGGCTCCGTAGCCTGGTCTCAAGGCCCCCGCTTTCTAGGGCCTAGGGACCAGCTCAATGCTTCCCACCTTGGCAGGCCTGCCTGGATCAACTGCTAGGCCCAAGTCGTCTGCCTGATGCCTCCTGTACTCCAGACCCCCACTCACGACCTCCCCAGCCAGCCTGGATCATCTGCTCTATGCCGAAACACCTGAAGGGGCTGGGCAGCCACAAGCTCTCTCTTCCTCTCTCCAGGGGAAGCTCCGTGCATCGCTGCTCCTGCCACTGAAGACGCTGGAACCAAACCTGAAGGCTAATGAAGTCTGCAGACCACACCTCCTATACCACAGGTGCACAGAACAGCACCTTCGCCTTTCGCTGCCCCCCCCCGCCCCCGCCTCCTACGGGAACTCACGGATAACAATGACTTCTTCATTTGTTACTCCAAGTTCTCAAAAAAGACTTGCTACATCCATAAAGGCACTGGGCCTTCCCATAAGGCATAGGAAGTGAACCCACGTGAGGCTAAATCTTCCGGTGCTTGGTTCCAGCCACGCCTGGGCAGAAACTAATAACAATAAAGCAGGCATCAATCATCTTATCAAGCCTCGCTGCGCTATGTTTGCATAGTTATCTTCCCGAGGGCTGGCGCTTTATGTCTCCGGCAGGCTGATATACTCTCCCCCCTGCCACATCACTCACACGCGATGCGCAAGCTCCAGCTCCATTACCTGTCATTACACCGCGTACATGGTGCCAGGGGCCAAGGCATCGATTCTTCCTGAGTCTCCTCCGTGGGGCCGCCCCCGCCCGCCAGGCTGTGGGCTGTGCACGGTCTCCAGGCCCTGGGCGGGCTCCCTTCTTGCTGTCCGCAGACCCACGGACTCCCAGGTGCTTCAGAGGGAACCTGCAGGAGAAGAGAGGCCTCCATTACCTGCCAGGGCCACAGGCGAACATGCAGGTTTTTGTTGTTGTTGTTGTTGTTTTTAAGTTTTATTTGAAAGGCAGAGTTACAGAGAGAGAGTGGGAGTTAGAGATCTTTCATCCACAGTTCATTCCCCAAATGGCCACAATGGGCTGGGCTGGGCTGGGCCAGCAAGAAGCCAACAGCCTAGAATTCCACCCGGGTCTCCCATGTGGGTGACAGGGGCCCTAGCACTTGGGCCGTCTTCTGTTGCCTTCCCAGGCATAGGAGCAGGGAGTTGGATTGAAAGCGGAGCAGGTAAGACTTGAACCAGTGCTCACATGGGACACCAGTGTCACAGACAGGAGATCAAACCCACTGTGCCACAATGACAGCCCCAAACATGCAGGTTTTAACCATTTTTGATGTTTCTGTCTGTCCTCTGATTGCCTTTTATCGTTAGCGCTTGCAATTCCCAGTGGCCATGCCAACTCACATACACACCCTCCGTTCCTGTTCTGCCTTGCACATTCGGGTTTATCTCCCTGAAAGACCCATCTGTGATCACACAGCCAAAAAACCTGGCCATCATTCAGAGTTTATCTCACACCCACCCACAGTGCCGCTGAGCCGTGCCACCGTCCTGGAAAAAGAAAGGCAATGGATGCTCTCATCCCGCCGCGAGATGCAGAGAGAGCAAGGCACATGCCCCGGGGTGCAATCCCGCAATGGTCAAGTCCAGGTCCCAAGGTGCGAGGTCCAGGTGTGCTGTGGTCTGCAGGCTCCCAGGAGGCCACTGCAGCCTGTGGCTGCTGCTGCATGTCCGTGAGCGACAAGAAAGGGAACACGACCTCCCTGGGATGAGGGACATGGACCGGCTCCACCATGGATGACCTCTCACGGCCAAGATCACGGCTCACACTCTGTGCAGCAGTGGCCAAAGGGCTTGCAGCCGAAGCAGCCCTTGTCCCAGGGAAGAAGGTCATCCCACCTCTGGACACGGGGTCCTCACTGCCCGCAGCCTTGAGCCTCTGGCCGGGCCGTGTGGCTGTGAGCTTGAACTCTACCCCAGCTTGGGCTCCTCCAGGGCTCAGCGGACCCCCTGTTGGGAGGGGGCGTGTGGATGGAGGGTCTGCTGTGGACCGCAGCACCGCAGGCCTGAGGTGGCGGCAAGGACAAGGACAGTGAGGACACGCAGGAAACGGGGGGATGTGAAGCCCCTCGGGTAAGGCGTGCTCTTCCAAGCATCAGGAGGGCGTCTTCCCCACCACACGTGCAACCCCTCACGCTGCTTCTGTACCCACCACGTCCATCTGGGAAGGGGTGCTTTCAAGGTATGTAAACAGACACACAGAGAGGCTGAGCAGCTTGCTAAAGGTCACACAGCAAGTTAGCACAAGAGTCAAACCTGGAATTCCTGACACCATTCTTTCCAGCAAGCTCCCCATGCCGAGCTTGGTTTCCTCTTCCTGTCAAGTCCCCCTAGGTGCTGGGGCTCAGTGGGCATGGGAAAGGAGAAGGGAACCACATGCCTGGCTGTGGGGGAGGGGGAGAGAACCCCACCTTTGGTTTCTCCCCTGATGGGAGGGGTCTATGAGCAGCAAGCCCAGGGAGGACAGAGTGACCAAAAAAGAGTGGCCAGGGAGGACAGAGTGAGGAGGGGAATGTGGGGCCCTGGGTCAGCAGGAGCTGCTCAGGCAGGAGGGCAGTGGTCGTGACCATGACCAAGAGCCACAGACGTGGGGTGGCCGGGCCTCCTGGACACTGCGGCCGCCAGGTCTCTGAGGACCTTCTACACAGGGCAACAGTGGGGCTGAGAAGCCCCTTTGAAAACTCCAAGCCAGGGCGGCACTATGGCGTAGCGGGTAAAACTGCTGCCAGCAGTGTCAGCATCCCATATGGGCACTGGTTCACTTCCCATCCAGCTCCACTTCCCATCCAGCTCTCTGCTATGGTCTGGGAAAGCAGTGGAAGATGGCCCAAGTCCTTGGGCCCCTGCACCCGTGTGGGAGACCTGGAAGAAGCCCCTGGCTTCAGATTGGCACAGCTCCGGCCATTGCAGGCATTTGAGGAGTGAATCATCGGATGGAAGACTTCTCTCTGCCTCTCCTTCTCTGTATAATTCTGACTTTCAAATAAATAAATCTTTAAAAAAAAAAAAAAAACACAGCCGGCCAGCGCCGCGGCTCAATAGGCTAATCCTCCGCCTGTGGTGCCGGCACACCGGGTTCTAGTCCCTGTTGGGGCGCCGGATTCTGTCCTGGTTGCCCCTCTTCCAGGCCAGCTCTCTGCTGTGGCCCGGGAGTGCAGTGGAGGATGGCCCAAGTGCTTGGGCCCTGCACCCTATGGGAGACCAGGAGAAGCACCTGTCTCCTGGCTTCGGATCAGCGCAGTGCGCCGGCCGCGGCAGCCATTGGGGGGGTGAACCAACGGCAAAGGAAGACCTTTCTCTCTCTCTCTCTCTCGCTGTCCACTCTGCCTGTCAAAAATAAAATAAAAAAACACAGCCATTACGAGTGTCACCTTGCAAAGGTACATATGTATTTCATACGTTCTCTTGTACATGCAATGTATTTCCAAATACCGAAAAGGACAGAGAAAACCCACAAAAATCCTGCCCACGCGGAGAGAGATCTCTGCAGCTTCTGGAAAGTGGGATTCTCTGCTTGATTCTTGACACATAGGAACTCACAGCCTGGGAACTCCTACTTGGTCGTGAGAGCCAGGGCAGCCACGCACCTCAGTGCAGACCTAAACACACACAGAGGCCTCAAAGCATTGGCCTACGAGAAGAAGAAAAACTATCAGCTCCCCAGCACCAGCAGAGTCCCACGGCTTTCAGTGAGCCTGAGATATGCAGGAGAAGCCACGACAGTGGGTGAAGAGTCTGTACCCCCTAAGAAGCCAGCTGCCACCCCAGTGCACCTGCTGCATGGTCACCGGACTGCTGGTCCCAGGAGCAGACAGGGAGAGTGCACGCATTGTGGCTGGGGTGGGGACAGGGGCACTCCCAGGCCCTCCTGCAAGGTAGGGGTGAAACACACGCACGGCAGATGGTGCTGTCGCCCTCACTCCAGGATTCTCACTCCTAATTATCTGTGCTGTCAGCAAAACAATTAACCCTCGAAGAAAAATTGCACCATCCACTCCCAACCATATGAAAAGGCAATTTTTCCAAGGACAGGGGACACTCAGGGCAGCCTCGCACTCGGTTTGGGATCTTGCCAGCCCGGGCGATCTGGCCATGTTCTGACCTCCACAGTCTGTCACACAGGCACTGCAGCCACCACCCTCACCCCCATCCCCCCTCCCCCTCTGAGCCTGCGGGTCCCTTCCCATAACAGCAGGGATGAGTCAGATCCCAAGGGTCCCCTCCACCCAGTCCCACGGTGCCGCCGTCCTACAAGACCATTCGCTTTCCTCTGAATGTCAAGTCCCTCTGGAGCCGAGACCGAGTTTCCATGTGCTCCTTCACTCACTGGCCCCCTCGATTCTTCACCCACCCGTTCATCCGTATAGTGACTGAGTGTTTACCACGCTGCTTCCAGAAGACACAGAGACAACATCTGTCCAGCCTTCGGACCACTTCTCAGCGCTTTTCTCCTCCGAGGCGCAGGCAGGGGAGGGAAGGATGGGGCAAGGCCGTGGAGGCCGTGATCAGCCTGGGGGAGGTCTCACATGCAGCTGCAGGAAGGTAGGCTCCTCCCCAGACAGCTGAATTCACGTGCAAGCCTTTTGGGTCCCAGGCCCAACCCGCAGTGGTGGGAGGTAAGGAAGGCAGAATGCCTCCCACCCCATCATCCGTGGTCTGAGAGGGCTGCCTGCCTCGGCGAGGTGTTTATTAAACATCTGAGACCTGTGTGAAGGAAAACAACACCTCTCCTTGTAGGAACTGCTTTGTAAGAAAGCGGGGTTTGCAGGGGGCTAAAGCACAGTGTCTGTGATCCAGGAGAGTGGCAATTTAAGGCTGGAATCTCTGGCTCCATGGCACCCACCTTGGAAAAGCAAGCAGCTAAACAAGAAACTGGCACGGCCCCATCAGCGGGCATCGCAGGGGCAGGTGGGAGGTGTTACCCAGAGGCAGGCTTTACAGGTGCAACCTGGAGGGGCTGACGACTCAGACACAGCAGACAGAGCGAGCCACGCCCTAGGCCACCTCCCTCTTGTCCCACAGGCTAGGGAATCAAGAGGTGGAAAGGGGAGGGCAGAACGGCTCAGAGCAGGGCACAGCCTCACCCACCACGGGGCTGCAGGCAACGGTAGTCCTGGGCAACCAGGCTAGAGATGTAGCAAACAGATCGTGGCAGATGGGGTGGGGAGCCGGGACCCCTCCCCCATGGCCACGTTGCCCAGTCCAACTCTGACATCTTTCTCCCCTCTCCTTACTGGCCCTGGCTGCTCCTGGTGCCCGAGCATGGGCTCCAATGGCAGCTCCTTGGCCTAAAGCCTCTGCATTTGTATCCAAAGTGGGCTACAGCCCATGGAAGGCAGCGAGCGTGACGACGCCCCCTGCCCAGAGCCCAAGTGGGACAGGCGCCAGCCTCTGGCTGGAGATGTTTCTAAATACGAGCTTGGCACGAGGAGTCAGGTTCCCAGGCCTTCTCCACCCTGGGAGAACCAGCCAGGATTTCCAAGGCTGCGGGGAGGGTGTGGGGGAGGGCTGGGGGCAGGTAGGATGAGGAGGCAGCCAGCTGAGACCACCACAGCCCCCTGCAAACGTTGCCTGAACCTTCCCGGCCCCAGCTTCGTCAGGGGGAGAGAAGGATTACCCTGCACCCAGAGAGGCTAATCAATTACCCACAAGCCTCGGTGGCAGGGACAGCAAAGCCACTGCCTGCTCCAATGTGCACGGATTAAAAATATACAAATGGAATATTTTTTTTCTTCCCCTCTCCTCAACCCCCTGAAGCCCGGGATGCTTGTTAAAAATAGCCTTGCTGTGGCACGGATCCTACACAACCCAATGGCTGGCAGGGAAATTAAGGAGCCATTGGAGACGGCGCTGCTAAGTGGCTACCCCTGGGGAGACGGCTTGGGGAGGGCTGGACGGCGGGAGGGGTGCGGTCTCAAGTGTTTCCGGATGCGCTTCTACACGGCTTAGGTCTTTGGCAGCAAATAGATATTTATAAGGTTTTTTTTTTTTTTTTTTTTTTTTTTTTTTTTTTAGTATAGGTTCATCTTTTGCATCCTCCAGCAGAAGCTTAAGACTGACCGAGCGATGCAGCAGCACGGTGTAAGCTGGCCGCCCGGGCCCTGGGGAACACACACAGCCCCTTGTCATCGAGAGCGCTCCAGAACTGTCAGGAGCCAGCTGAGTGACCTCAGACAAGTCACTGCAGCTCTGCGGGCCTCTGCCTCCTCCACTGAGGCAGGTGGATTAAATGCTAAGCCAGGCACCACCAGCCCTAACGCTGCAGAACTCTACGGATGGAGGAAGAGCAGCTCAGATGTGCCTTGTGTTCCCCCATCACACGCAGGTGATAGGAATGTGTCTCCGGTTGTGGCAGGAGCAGGTGGGAGGGAGACAAGTGGTCTCAGACAGAACTGCATGCCTTGCTCACTGATGTGTGCCCGGTGGAGAGAGCATCCCTGGAACACAGCACGTCCCGGGTTTGAATCCTGACCTTGGCAGTTAGTAACTCTTTCAATCCCAGTAATTCAGGCATCACCGGGGATCACTGCCTCCCCCTCGGCGACATCAGTAACAACCTGGCCCGCCAGGGCTGTTGTGAGCTTTCAACACAATGAGGCAGGGGCTGGGGTCAGGGATAGTGGATAAAGCTGCTGCCTGCGACACCAGTACCCCATACGGGTGCCAATTCAAGCCCCTGCTGCTCGGTTTCTGATTCAGCTCTGTGCTAACAGCCCAGGGAAAAGCAGTGGAAGATGGCCCAAGAGCTTGGGTTCCTGCCACCCATGTGGGAAAGCCGGATGAAGCTCCTGGCTTTGGCCTGGCTCTGCCACTTGGAAGAGTCAATCAGCTTATGGAAACTCTGTCACTGTTTGAGTAAATAAGTTTTTTTTTTTTAAATAAACACAAAACAAAAAACTATTGCTTATTGTAGATTGTAGGAACTCATGCTTTTGGCCTTTTCTTCTGTCCTTCACCCCGTACTTTGGAGGCTGCATCTCAGTGTGGCTCTGGGTGCTGTGGCACAGTGGATTAAGACACCACTTGGGCTGCCCACATCCCATACTGGAGTGCCGGTCAGACTCGAGGCTCCTCTGCTTCTGACCCAGCTCCCTAACGTACCTGGGAAACAGTGGATGATGGCTCAAGATGGGTCCCTGCCACACCACCCACAAAATAGATCTGGATGGAGTTCCTGGCTCCTGGCTTCAGCTTGGCCCAGCCCCAGTCATTGCAGACATCTGGGAGGGAACCATGAGATGGAATTTCTCTTTCTGCTTTTCAAGTTAATAATAATAATAAAAAGAAGTATGGGGCCAGCGCCATGGCTCACTTGGTTAATCCTCCGCCTGTGGCGCCAGCATCCCATATGAGCGCCGGGTTCTAGTCCCGGTTGCTCCTCTTCCAGTCCAGCTCTCTGCTGTGGCCCAGGAAGGCAGTGGAGGATGGCCCAAGTGCTTGGGCCCTGCACCTGCATGGGAGACCAGGAGGAAGCACCAGGCTCCTGGTTTCGGATAGGCACAGCACCGGCCATGGTGGCCATTTTGGGAGTTAACCAATGGAGGGAAGACCTTTCTGTCTGTCTTTCTCTCTCTCTCTCTCACTGTCTAACTCTGCCTATCAAAAAATAAAAATAAAAATAAATTTTAAAAAATTAATAAAAATAAAAAGTATGGACTCTGGCACCAGGTTTGCAACCCAGCTCCACCCCTCTTAGCTGTGTGACTCTGTGCCTCAGCTTCGTCATCTACAAAATGGGACCAAGGAGGGAGTGGGGATTGTGCTCCCCAAGCCACAATCCTGCCCCTAAGAGCCAGCTGGGCTCCCAGATTTCAATCCTGCATCTTCTGTGGATCTGGTTTGCAGAACTCCCTCAAGGCCTCCTCCTCTCCCTAGCCTCTCTGAAGTCCCTGGCCCACAGCTGCCCACCACCTGTGGAACATCCCACTGGCCCAGCCCCTTCCTACGCACTGCCTCCCACGCCCACTTTGGTCTCTACTCAGCAGGCTGGACACCTGGCTAGGCCACTCCCAGGGCCCTGGGGAACGTGTCGGAGCTCAGTGCTTCTCCAGCTTCAGTGTGTTTACAAAGCACCCAGCTGCAAATGCTGACTCAGGGGGGCCCAGCTGGGGTCTAAGAGTTTGCATTTCCAAGGAGCTCACCACTGGGCTGAGACCACCTTCTGATGAGCATGGCTGGTGTGTATGACAGAGGGTCAGGGGAGCTGGTGGGGAGCAGGGACAAGGCAGGTCCTTGCAGAAACCAGAGAAGTAGATTTTAGACAGAGGTGGTTCTATGGAGACCACATGTGGATTCAAGAGACCCGGCAGGGGTGGAGGGTGGTGGCGCTGTGGTGTAGTGGGTAAAACCTCTGCCTGCAGTGCCTACATCCCACATGGGTGACAGTTCCAGTCCCGGCTGCCCGACTTCCAGTCCAGCTCCCTGCTAATATGCCTGGGAAGGCAGCAGAAGATGGCCCAAGTGCTTGGGCCTCTGCACCGACATGAGAGACCTGGAAAAAGCTCCTGGCTTCAGCTTGGCATAGCCCTGGCCATTGTAGTCATTTGGGGAGTGAACCAGAAGATGGAAAATTGATTTCTGCCTTTCAAATAAATAAATAAATATTTTTAAAAAGACAAAAGGAAAAGTAGGAGAAGGTTTTATGAGATTACACGCAACGATACAACCAGCAAAACTAATCCTTTTGAGATACTGCAGCCACACAGAAAGGTGCTTCTGACATCTTAACTTCACAAACACCAGCAGCCAGTTTTGTGCACACCGCGTCTCGAAGCTGCCAAGTGCATGTCTAGGGAAGCTGATCATCGGGCTGTAATTCGGAAGCACCACGGAGGCCACGTCGCGATCATGTAACCACACGTGTTTGTGTCATCTGCTAGAGTTTCCTGATGACGTTTTACCATTTTTGCAATTTCAGATTTGCCTTCTTTATACTCTCAGCTGCCCTCCCCAGCCTCCCCAGTTGCCAGATATTCACTATCATGATGGTTCCATGCATTTTGAGCACAAACTACCGCCGTTGCAAAGGCTGGAAAATAGTGCATTAAATCTGCTCAGTCAAACCCAAAAATACAGCAACCCAGATTGTGTTTTTCCTCTAAGCCAAGGGTCCAGCGCTTTGGAAGGCTGGCGCTGTCACCTCTCACTATAGCAACAGGAAGACCTTGGTAACCCCAAGCTCGCGGTTATTAAGAGCAAAGATGGGGAAGGGTGGAGGACGCTCGGGGAGGAGCTGCCGCAGGTCTGTGCTGCACAGGCTGGATTTGGAGCCCTCTTGGCCTCTCTTGCAGGAAACAGAAAGCAAAAACCAGAGGCTGGGAGCTGGTGCCTGCAAGACTATGAGGAGCTCTTGGCATTTCCTTTGTTTCCCATTTCAGGGCTAGGAACTGCCTTTCCAAGCAGATCCTCACGTGCCTGGAGGTGCTGTTCTAGGATGGCAGTCACAGAACGTTCTGGCATGGTGACACCTGTGGCTCCCTTAGGCACTGATCACATGCATGCCACTCCCAGCCGCCTGTACCGACCGCCCTATGCACTGCTACGCAGTTCCTGGCTCACTGGCACCCACCCACGGCCTGCACCCCAAGCCCCTCCCATTCTGTGCAGCATCTCTTTGCTGTGTCCAGGGGCAGATGTTTCTGTCCCCACCCCCTCCAGGCCTTGGTGCTGAGCTGGGAGGCTGAAGGGGGTCCCAGCCCCAGCCTGGTGGACCCCATCTGAGGCCCAGAGTCTGAAGCCAGGTCCGCTGCCCAGTCCCTGAATCCATCTTGCACAGTGGTGAACCACGTACAAAGGCCCTGGTTCTGCCGCCTTCTGGCTATGGGACCCTGGGCAAATGGCTTTCCATCTCCGAATCTCCACAACGCTCCCTCTGAAAACTTAAAGGACAGGCCGGGGGGTGGGGGGGCCTCTCACGCTCTGACACACTGAGGGTCTAACCCTCTGCATAGCAGCCCAGATGCGATCATCCCCCAGACAACTGACAAGCGACAAAAAATTTTTAAAGTCTTTTCAAATGCCACATGCTTCTTTTGTGGCAAAGGACATAAAACCTGAGATTTGTGCGTGTACCTTCCCCAGCCTCACCCACAAAGTTCTCCAAGGCCGAGTCTCTGAGCGTGGCTGGGGCGGGGGCACTTCCGGCTCTCCTGCTCTGCTTCTTCCCACTGCCCCCTCCTGAGGCAGCCAGGCTCCTGGGGCCGAGCTGCCCTGTGGGTCTGCCTGGCGGAGGGCACCTCCCCCACCTCCAACAGATAACCCGAGGCCCCTGGGTACACAGCAAGGCTGGGGAGGGCGTTCTGGGAAATGAGGCGCCAGGCTCGTGCCATTCTCACTGCCCAGAGAACGTTTGCCTGGCTTTGACGTGTTCTTCGGCACCACCCTCCACCCCCCGCACAGCTGACTTTCCTGGGGTGGGGGCAGGGGCACATGGACCATCGGAGGAGCCAAGGCTATCGCAGGGGCCGGACAGAAGGATGGGCTCTGCTGCAGGATGCCACCCAGCTCTCTACATCCCAAGCACAGCCCTTTCTCCAACCTGACCCCCAGATTTCAATCTGGCCCCCTGCTGTTGCCCGTAAGAAATCCCCCAAGTTAAGCTCTCTGTCCCATGCTTCCTAGAATTCCATTCCGAGACCCGAGGTGAGGGGCAGCCTCTCCCTAGCTCCAGACCCACCGTGCACACCCACAGCCCTGTCTCCATGGGTGGCTAGACCCCCCCCCCCCGGCCCCTCTGGACTGTACACACGCCCTTCACTGTCTGCCTTGCACACTCCGTTCCCAGGGGCCTCTTCTCTGCCCTCACCCAGCCAGCCTCTGCGTTCATCCCCGAGCCTGCCCGCCCCCACCCTGCTGGAGCCAGCAGACACCAGGGGCCGTGATCAGGCACCTGCCAGAGCTTCCGGGGTGGGGGCCTTCTGAGGGATGCAGGCTCTCTGAAAAGACCTTCACCAGAGGGGAAGGGCCTGGGGATGACACAGCAAAGTCACTTTGCACCAGGCTGGGAGATGACTCGCAAGATGCTGAGGTTGACAGAAAAAGGACAGGGAACAGAGACGGAGGAGGCCTGACCCAGGAAGCAGGCGTGGGAGGCGGCTGAGCAAAGATGAGGTGAGGGACAATGGAGACAGGAGCCAAGAGGAGCCACTCATGGACAGCAGAGCTGCCAGGCCTGCCCCACAAGCCAGCAGAATCGAGTTCCACCCCGAGGGCAGTCGGGCAGCCCTGCTGGGCTGGCCCCAGGGAACAGGATGTCAGCAAAAGTCTGAGTCAAGTCTCTAGAATACCCTGGAACATTCTAGAATACCCTGACACTTCCAAACCAGTGACAGCCATCAGGAGGCAGGCACCTCCTCGCGTCAGTCACTGCGGCCACCACCACGCCCTAGCCCCGGATCGGGGCCTCTTCCTGCTTGGCTGCCTGGTGTCCCCAGGGTGGCGGCTCAGACACCATCAGGTGCCACTACCACAGGGGTCAGACACAGCAAAGTCAGAGTCAGAACTCAACTACACATCCCGGGCGTCACCCCAGCTCCAAGGGCACCCCAGCTTTGACAGACCAGACAACCGGGGCTTGGAAAAGGTGAACGGCCAAGGTCATGCAGTTCGACAGTGAGGGGGTCGGACCCCACCTACCTCATTCCCAAACCTCTGGCAGCCGGCAGCCCCTCCCCCAGGACAGGGACAGTGGCTGCCTGGCCACCGGTTCCAGAGCCCCCTGCCCCTACTCCCCATTGAAGATGCTGCTCCATAGCCACATGGAGGTGAAGACGGTGCTGCGGCACCATGCTCTCCGCCTGGACACCCACTGCCGGCTCTGCTCGCGCACACACACAGACATGCGCATGTGTGCAGTACATCTGGCCCAGAGAGGAGGCCTCGAGGGATGGATCAGCGACAGGGGGACAGCAAGAACAGACACAGAAGGAAGCAGAGAGGCCTGGAGGTCAGGGCACTGCACCTGCAGCTAGACGTGGTGTGAGCAGAATTGGGGGGCACCTGTGAGCCGCTCAGTGACCCCCCACAGCCCAAGTCACAGTACCCTGGCCATAGGTGCTGGGGGTGAGCACGAGAAGGGGAACTCATCCCCCTGCCTCGAGTACGATCCCCAAAACAAGCTGGGCACACACCCAGGGAACGGAAGCTCAGCTTCCTGACGACCCCAGGACAGAGCCCGCGTCTCCACCTTTTCCTCTGCTTCCTGTACCCTTAAGGTCCACCAGGCAGGGCCCCCACACAAGGGTGGCCAAAGGGGTCTGGAAGGTGCTTCTGGTCCTCAGGTGGCCAGAAGTCCCTGCCACATGGCACACCAGGTCCTACTGGGATGGCTTGGGGAGGTGACGAGCGAGTCTTGCAGGCAGGAGGCAGCGAGCGTGGGGTGCCATGCACTAGGGTGGCCCACACAGCTCCCACACACAGGCCGAGTCACCCAGCCCTCGGCAGAAGCTGGAGAGCTGCATGGGCCTGTCGGCAGGCAGGCGCGTCCAATCCTGTCCACCCTGGAGGGGTCCACACCTGCTGGCCAGCCTCCAGCAGGGGGGATGAGACCCAGCCCAGACCCAAGGGGCCCCAGAGGGCAAAGGGCCTGCGAGTGTCATGGACAACAGAGGCCATGAAGGTGACACAGCCACAGGGGAGAACGATGGCCAAACCTGCTACAAAGACCCCACCCCTCAGGGCAAGGACCCTGTCCATTCCACTCACCTGGCCCACAGTGGACACCCCACCCAGCCTTTGCAAAATGAACTTGGGGCCACAGGGCGAAGGGTCTGCTCCCCCACAGCACCACACCTCATGGGGAGTGAACGGGTCTCATCCAGGCATGGCTACGGGTCCCACTCCAACCGGGCTGGGAGCGTTTCTCAAAACCATCTGGAGCCACACATTCACCTTCTAGGAACCAGAGCCTCAGGCAGCGCCAGCTTATCGTCTGGCAGTGCCAGCAGTCAGCAGTCTGACGCGGGTCTCACTGGGCTGGAATCCAGGTGCCCCCTGGGCAGGGGGCCTTCCGGAGGCTCCAAGAGGAAGCACTTCTTGCCTTTTCCAGCTTCTAGAGGCTGCCTGCAACGCCTGGCTTTTGGGCCCCTTCCTCCGTCTTCTAGGCCAGCAGATGACAGATCCCCCGCCTCATCTCCATTTCGGACCCCAGCCCAAGGAGCATCTCTGCTCCAAAGGATCCCCAGTCATGATCAGACTGGGCCCTCCTGGAATGAGCCAGGAGTCCTGGGTCCAAGGACGGAGGTGTGTGAGAAAACTCCCCAGCTTCCGCTGAACTGCCCTCCAGAGTGTGGACCCATTCACACACACTGCCGAGCCCCAGCCATGCATGGGTGTGAGACGGAACTCGTCATGGCACAGAAACCATGGTTCATGAGCTTTCCAGGCCCCACACAGTGCTTATTCCAGGAACAAGTTCAGGGAGCTCTTGAGGATGGCTGCTGCTCACCATTGCCTGGACTCCTGTTGCTGATGGGGACGGAAACTGGAGAGGATGAAGCCAGCAGCTGAGGAGGGGTCTCACTCAAAGGATTTAAAAGAGCAGGGGCAAGCCGGCGCCGCGGCTCAATAGGCTAATCCTCCGCCTGCGGCACCGGCACACCAGGTTCTAGTCCCAGTTGGGGCACCGGATTCTGTCCCAGTTGCCCCTCTTCCAGTCCAGCTCTCTGCTGTGGCCCGGGAGTGCAGTGGAGGATGGCCCAAGTCCTTGGGCCCTGTACCCGCATGGGAGACCAGGAGAAGCACCTGGCTCCTGGCTTCAGATCAGCGCGGTGTGCCGGCCACAGTGGCCATTAGGGGGGTGAACCAACTGCAAAAAGGAAGACTTTTCTCTCTCTCTCTCTCCCCACTCTGCCTGTCAAAAAAAAAAAAAAAAAGAATCAAAGGTGCTGGGATGGAGAAGGCATAAGTGTTCTTGGAACTTGTAAAGTCACCTGCTGAGTCCTGGCCCCGGTGAGGGGTGAGGTCGAGGGAGGCTTCTTGGAAGAGGGGCCCTGGAAGGCCTGGGAGTGGTCACGTGGAGATGAGGAAGGGGCTGGGCAGAGGGCGTGGCCTTGCTGGTTCCTGCCTCCCTCCACGGGCCCCTCCCCCGCCCCAGTCCTGAGTCTGTCCTGCTGGGACTTAGCCGCCTCCCCACCCCTCTCTCATCTCCAGCCCAGCCACTCTGCGGCAGAGAATTCTCCCAGTGTAGGATTCTGTACCTGTCCCCGAGCCCAAGCTTGCCCTGGTGCCAAGTCCGGGACAAAGCTGGGGCGGGCTGGGGGCAGGGACAACGGGTACCTTTTGAGCTCCCCTGATCAGGCAGCTGCTGATGTGAACTCTTCATCAATCGCTATGATCAAAGGCGTCATAAGCGATTTGACTTATCTTTTAGATCGCAGTTGACTTGAGCACATAAAAGGCTCCTTTAAAGTAATAGCTCCACTAGGAATGGATTAAGAGCAGGAAAATGGTGTCTTTCTGCACACCGGTGCGGCCGGCACTTTGGAGACCCAAATACACTTGTAATCTCTTGTTACACATCAGCGCTGAGAGTCCCTGCATTTAGACAACGGTCATGTGTGTCCCCCATGGGCTTGGGCACCTGTAGGATGTCCGTGTGGAGGGGCAGCTTGGCTGGTCAGGATGCCCAAAGGCCCTGCTCTTTTTTTTTTTTTTTTTTAACTTTTTTTGACAGGCAGAGTGGACAGTGAAAGAGAGAGAGAGAAAGGTCTTCCTTTTGCCATTGGTTCACCCTCCAATGGCCACCGTGGCCGGTGCCTGGCACATCGCGCTGATCTGAAGCCAGGAGCCAGGTGCTTCTCCTGGTGTCCCATGTGGGTGCAGGACCCAAGCACTTGGGCCATCCTCCACTGCACTCCCGGGCCACAGCAGAGAGCCGGACTGGAAGAGGAGCAACTGGGACAGAATCCGGCACCCCGACTGGGACTAGAACCCAGTGTGCCGGTGCCGCAGGCTGAGAATTAGCCTATTGAGCCGTGGCGCCGGCCAGCACCTTTGATTCTGAAATGTAACCTGTGTGTGATCTGCTGCTGGCTGCACCCAGCATGGCATTTCATGCACACAGAATGCTTTATAGAGGTCCAGTGAGTGAGTGAAGCTGAGCCCGAGGAGTGGGCAGAAGAGCCACCTGCCCTAACAGACTTTCCCAACAGCCATGGCTCCCCAGGGTGCTAGCCACTGTGCAGGATGCCCAGCCTATGAGAAGGAGAAATTCAAGGTCCAGGGTGCTGACCAGGGAGGGCCGGCTGGAGGAGGCACTGCAGTGGGTGGTCCGCAGGCAGCCTGGTAGCAGCAGGCACCAGAAGATGGAAAGGTGCCTCAAAGGTGTCAAGGCAAGACCCACCCCCCAACACCCAAAAACCTGGGAAGAGTGGAAGAAACCCATGTGCAGGACAGAGCAGAGGTACAAGCAGTGAGCAAACAGTGTCAGGATTGGAGGTGAAGCCAAGGATGGCGACAGTGGATGCTGCGCCGGGGGGTGCTGGGGCCCAGCTCAGCTCGCCCGCCTCTCAGTGGTGGCCTGTGGTGAGCCACCAACCTTAGACCTCTGTCTATGAGAATCACATCTCCAGCCTTGCCTGCCTTGCACAGCTGCTGTCCGCCGGATCAGAGAGGAGAGAGGAGAATGCTCTCTGAAAGCCTAAAAGCAACAGAGAACTAGAACCTGTTATAAGAATACTCCGTGGTTCTGCTCCGTGTCTTGCATGGAGCTTTCCTACCCATCACCCTCCTGATCCCCAGAGCCACTCTGGGTGACAAAGAGGGCCAGTTACACCCAGTTTACAGGTGTGGAAACTGAGGGGCAGACAGCTCCAGCCCCGCATCACAGCAGATAGCAAGGGACTGGCCTGACAGCTGTGTCCAGGTCTCCTAACTCCAGAGTATTTTGTCTACCACACCAAGACTCAGGCTCCACTGCTTAAAATCACACTCTGGGGCTGGCGCTGTCGCGCAGCGTGTCAAGCTGCAGCCTGAGATACGGGCATCCCATACGTATGGGCACTGGTTCGAGTTACAGCTGCTCTACTTCTGATCCTGCTCCCTGCTAATGCATCTTGGAAACCAGCAGAGGATGGCCCAAGTGCTTGGGGCCTCACGTCCATGTGGGACAACTCAGATGAAGCTCCTGGCTTTGGCCTGGCCCAGCTCTGGCCATTATAACCATTTGGGGAGTGAACCAGCAGATGGAAGCTCGCTTCCTCACCCTGTTACTCTGTCTTTCAAACAAATAAAATAGATCCTTTTAAAAACTCCTCCCTCCAGCCAGCGCCACGGCTCACTAGGCTAATCCTCCGCCTTGCGGCGCCGGCACACCAGGTTCTAGTCCCGCTCGGGGCACCGATCCTGTCCCGGTTGCCCCTCTTCCAGGCCAGCTCTCTGCTGTGGCCCGGGAGTGCAGTGGAGGATGGCCCAAGTGCTTGGGCCCTGCACCCCACGGGAGACCAGGATAAGCACCTGGCTCCTGCCATCGGATCAGCGCGGTGCGCCAGCCGCAGCGCGCCTACCGCGGCGGCCATTGGAGGGTGAACCAACGGCAAAAGGAAGACCTTTCTGTCTCTCACTCACTGTCCACTCTGCCTGTCAAAAAAAACACTCCTCCCTCCTTCTGCAGTCCTTCTGCGGATTTCTGACTGGCAAATCAGCTTCCCTGGTCTCTCTGTAGCCAGTAGCACTGCAGAGAGCAGAGGGCAAAGAGGCAGCAGGCTTGGGTCTGCCTTAAGCCTGTCCCCACCTTCCTCCAGTCCCAGCTATCATCAGTATTAAAACCACTTCAGGATCCTAACGCAGGCATTCCCAGGCACAGGCACTGGGAGCCCCTGTCAAGAGGCCGCCATCCTTTGTGACAAGACAGAGCAGGAGGAAGCCGGCCTTCCCCACAAGTGCACCTGCTCAGACCCCAGCGCTCAGCACACACTTCCCTGTGAGATCTCCAGGGTCTGTGTTGGTATGGGTGATGGCAGAACATGGGCGGGGCCTGCCCATAGTTCCCACACAGCCAGGCAGTGGTGGGGCCAGGACTGAGGCGCAGCAGGTCAGGCCTAAGGGGCCACCCTGGCATCCAACACAGCATGAGAAGGAGAGGCAACGCAGGCACAGGGACCGACACCCCCACCCCACCCACACCACCTCCTGGCCTTGCATATTTTCTCTTCTTCAATGAATTACAGGCAACAAAAGATACTCAACTGGTCACAGAAACAAGCCTCCAGAGCATCCCAGGAGGGGGCGGGCGCCAGGGAGCACACCTGTGTCAGCCACACCCACAGGTGACACTCTGCCTTCTGAGGAAGCCCATCCAAACACCTGTCTGGCCAAACTCAAACCAAACACACATAACATGTTGGCTCATAACAGCTTCCTGTTGGAAGCCACGGCTCCTATGTGTGCACGGATGCTGTTCGCACCGAGAGGCCATCACATGTATAAGAGCACGACTTGGAAACGGGAGACAACGGAGGTGACTGATCACCAGGCACACGGCCTCACCGCCACCTCATCAGACCATCGCCCCTGAACACAGTTAGGACAGGATTCCCCTTCCCACATAGTGTCTGTGGAGCGTGACTGGAGTGGCTGCTTCCCGTCTGCAAGTCCAGCGTCCGTGCCAGCCCCTCAGGCCAGGGCGGTGGCTGGGGTGTCAGGCTTGGGTCTGAGGTTCGGGAGCACGCCCTGCACAGGGGGCTGCAGAAAGTGAGGGGGGAGGAGTGGCCAGGGAACCCCGGCTGGGCCTCCGGGAGCCTGCAGCACGGGGAAGCCCTCCCGTGCCCTGGCCTCACACCACCTTAGAACGTTCTGGTCACAGGGGCCTCCCAGAGGGGTTCTCCCCACACCCACTCTGCTTTCCTCTGCCCCCACCAGCCTTTCCCCTCTCTGCCTCCAGGTTTGTGAAAGCTGTCCTGTCCCTTGTCCCCTCCCCACGGGCACAGTGTGCTAGGTTAGCTGCCTTCCTTCTTGGGCATCTCTGGCTTATGCAACAAGAGCCTCTTGCAGACAAAAAGAAATAACCTCTAATTGTGAAATTTCAAGGGCTGCAGGAGGAGAGATGGAACGAGGCTGCACGGAGGGAATGGGGGAAACAGAGACATCTCTGAGATGCAGCAGCCTTGAAATCCTGTCACACGGACTGGCCATGAGCTACTACTGAAAAATCTGTTTTTCAAAATGTGGAAGAGTCAATTTCCAGATGTCTGCTTTGGGGAGCCAAGCTGCTGCTGACTCACTCCCAGGTCACCACGGAGCAAAGCCTGAACTCACCACACACTTCAGATCCTCTAAGGTCCGGCTCCTGCAGAGCCACCCGGGCTGCCCACGCTCCCCGGAAGCCCCGCCCACCCCTGGCACAGTCCGCAGGCCCGCCTGCACTGCCCCACTGCGCTCCTCTGCACTGCCCCCCTGGGCAGCACGTGGTTTAGCAGTCGGGGGCTGCCCACTCTCCTCAGCCTCCCGCCTACCCACCCACCCACGTCCTCTCCTCCGATTCCCCAGTGTGTGGGTTCCATGGCTTTCTCCAGTGCTGGATACTCATGGCCTCACATTCCCTAGATCTCGGTGATGGGGACAGGTCCCCAATCAGGAATAAGTGCCCTGGGGTGGTAACGAAGTCCAGAGGCCGTGGCAACCCCTGCATCCACAGGCCTGAGGGCTGAGCAGGCAGCGACTTCAATGGGGCCTCATTGCCTGGCAGCTTGTTAGAAATGCCTATTCCCAGGCCCTGCCCCACCCATCTCGAGTCAGACACCGTGGCCTTGGGGTCCAGCATGCTGCTTCAACAAACCCTGCAGACCACCATGAGACACATGAGGTGTGACAGCCAGTGAGGAACGGACCCTCGCTGCCCTCCACGGTGTGGGCTGTGCTGACGAACAGGGCTCTGCAGCCACCAAAGGAGCTGGCACCTTTAGAGCTGCCCGTTTGACGGGGGCCCCAGCTCCCACGTGGGTTCTCTGGGATCTCAAAGTGGACCAGCTGAGAAAGCCATCGCAGCTGCCTGGGGCGTCATCACATCACGGAGTGCTAGGCTGCCTTCCTGTCTCCTCCGAAGGGCACTGCTGTTGCACAGTGCTTCCCTTGATCCTGCTAACTGGGTGGCTAAATTATTCAGTAACCAATTAGTGCTGAACAGTGCCCCTGCCTCCCAGCCAAGCACCATGCTCGGCTGCAGCAAATGCTTTTCCAACACAAGGTAGGGCGGTGCCTCCTCCGCCCAGGCTAACGCCCCCAATGTCCCACCTCTTGGGGCAGAACTGGAGGTCGGGCAAGACACAAGGAGCCAGATTCTGGGCCCCTCCAGACCTTGGGAGTCAGGTCGCAGGCACAGCCTGGGAGTGCAGACCCTGAACAAGCCTCCCTGGCCACATTCCTACTGTGGAGCAGTCTGAGACACCACCAGTAGGTCCACCTGCCTATTTGACAGATGGGTAAACCAAGGCCCAGGGCAGCAACTCGGCCCTGACCATCCAGACCACACAGCATTCCCTCCACCCACTCAGCCCCCGCTGCAGTCCAGGCCTGGGTCCCTCTGGCAGTTCCCAACACACATGACCCCACATGACACTCGGAAACACTGCCCCGCCCCCAGCCCTATTTCTTCCTCCACCCAAAAGGCCTAAGGCAGGGTCAGGCTTGAGCTTCGAGTTCCCTATAGCACCGTGCTCTGTGCTGAGCACAGGAGAGCCCTCAAGATCCATCCCCATCGCACTCCACTAGCGGGTGCGCCGACATTAACCCATCAGGGCACCTGCCCCTCACCTGGAAAAGCCCTGGGCTAGAGGACAGGCAGCCAGCCACCTGCAGAACAGGAGAGAAGGGCTGGGGCTGGGAGCAGAGCCGTGGGAGGGAGGGGCAGGCAGAGCCTCCACCTTCTTGTTGATGTTGCCGGTGCTCAGAGCTAGAAACGGGGCAGGGAGCTCACACCTCTTCACCTCTGCCTCTCAAGAGCTCTGCCGCCGACACACAAAATGTGAGGATGAAACGGAGACTCAGCTCCCAGGAAGGCAAGAGCCTGTTCAGCTGCAGGGGCCAGGGGATGCTCTTCAGCACCATGCCAACGTGGGCCCTGGGGAACTAGCCTTCCCCATCAGACAGAGGGGCTGTGGAGGGCTCCAGGAGGGCCTCACATCACAGCCCCTCCCCTACTCCACATCCATGGGGGACACAGCCCAGAACCCAGGGGCTGCCTAAAATCGCAGATAACACAGGGACCCCCCTCCTCTCATTAGAGGGTGAAGCTTTCAAAGCAGGGACAGGAAGAGACCAAAGGTGACAGCAGGATTTTATCACAAACATGGGGATGCTACAAGAAGTTTGCTTACTTGAGTGCAAAACACCAAGATCCATAACTATTTTCTCGTACTATGAGTCTTCCATGAGCTTTTCTGAAATGTGCTCCTATATGACAATATCATCTCGCCACGTAATAGCGCTCAGATACAGAACATAACACTACGCAGGTATAACAGGAAGCTGAGGTGTGTACGGTAAAGGCCAACACGTGACAGACAGCAGAGGCCGATGTGACAGGGAGACCGACAGAATGCACGTGGGGTTTTAGGAATGAGCTTGACCCTGGTTGCACCTTTCCAACAGACCACGGATGCAAAAGGGGCCCAGAGAAGGTCCACCCCCGCCCCACCGGCAGGCACGGCCCCTTGGAAGCCTGGTAGCATCCACTCTGCAAGGCCACTCTGTGACTTTCACCAGCCACCTGCTTCCTGTTGCCCACAGACAGAAGTGGGGGGGGGGGGGGGGGCGGGGAGAACTGGGAAAGGAGGTCCTGGTGGCACACACCAGGAACAAGAAGTCACCTGTGCTGAGCCCAGGGAAGAGGAAGAGGCAGTGCTGGTGCGGGGTAGGGGAGACCAGGGACCAGCGCCCTTCCCAGGTGCTTATCATGGGCAGGGGACTGCGAGAATTTACACCCAGGACCCTAGGGTTGCTCCCTGGCTCGGAGCTGCAGTGCCACGGCTGCTCCCACAGGCTCAGCCTCAGCATCCCAGATGTGTCCACGCACTGAAGTCAGAACACAGCAGGGGTGGGAAAAGTCACCTCCCCCCATCTGACTTGGCAATACCCTCAACTCCTGGAGTGCGCTGGGCCTTTCTCGAACCTCCAGAAATCACTGCCACCTTTCCAGATGCTCCAAGCCATCGACTGCAGATTTACTGATTCAACTTCTACAATCGTTTGCTGAGCTCCAGCCCCACCCTGGCACTGCAGACTCGGGAGCAAGAACACAAAAACCAAAGCGCCAGCCGTGAGCCTTCTCTCCAGGAGCTCCCAGGTCCCAGGAAGGCCAACACATCACCTGGGGTAGGGCAGCTAAGGAAGCAGCAAGTCTGTGAGCAGAGACAATCCAGGACCGCACCAGGCAAGACCAGCCTCACTGGGGATGGAGCAATCCGGGGAGGCTCCTGGCGGGAGGTGGCAGTTGAGCTGGGATCTATAAAATGAACAATCACCAGCAGGAGGCTGAGGTGATGATAGGCAGGGAGTTTTAAGAGGAGAGATGTGGTAGGTAGAAAAATCACAAAGCCTGGGGCCAGTGCTGCGGCTGCTGCCTGCAGTGCCAGCATCCTATAGGGGCGCCGGTTTGAGTCTCAGCTGCTCCACTTCCCATCCAACTCCCTGCTAATGTACCTGGGAAAGCAGCAGCAGATGGCCCAAGTGCTTGGGCCCCTGCACCCACGTGGGAGACTGATGGAGCTCCTGGCTGCCACCTGGCTGTTGTGGCCATCTGAGGTCTGAACCAGCAGATAGAAGCCAACTCTCTCCCTCCAACTCTGCCTTTCAAATAAATACACCTTCAGAAAAATCACAGAGCACAGAGGAAGGCACATGCAGGGGAGGGGTTGGAAGGAGGAGTCTGATGGCGCAGACAAGGCTGGAACACAACGAGCTTTGTATCGGCCTTGACCCAGGAGGACGGAGGGAAGAGAGGAGGGAGGTCAGGGCACCCGGAGAAGCCAGCTCAATGGCCCAGGTGAGACGCGGGGGCCTGAGCTAAAGTGGCAGCATATGAGCCACCCCTGGAGAGTGTGGTTCCAGGACAGCCAGGGGCCTTGGGTCACTGGCAAGGGGGAGAGAAAAGGGGCTCTCCACACAGGTCTCAGAAAGCTGCTTGCAAGGCAGAGGCAGAGGATGGAGGCGAGAAGGCTGGGTCCTGGGGGGGGGGGGGGGGGCTTCACTTTTCCTGGGGCTGAGATGAACACCTGTCTGTCCTGCAGGGCAGAAGCCAGTGGAAGGGGGTGGAATTTGAAGATGGGGGCTGCGGGAGTGGGGGCTTGCTGGCTCCTAGTGCCAGGACAGACAAGGTGGGAGCAACACGGTGGGGGCAACCAGGAACGGGGGCCATCTGGTCCCCCTGTGTGAGGAAGGCTCACCTGGGAGGGAATCCAGGAGAATCGGAACACCACCTGTTCCCACCTGGTCTCACTTATTCCTCACCACTGGTCAGTGAGGGGGCACAGAGTAGGTGCTGAGTTCAGAGAGGGTAGGTGGCCTCCTCAGAGGCACACAGCAAGCGGTGCAGGAGCCGCCTCGGCAGGCCGCCCTGCAGGCTCCGGGTCTGCGGCTGTGCCCAGCCGCCCGGCTCCACGCGGTCTCAACTCCGATCCCAGAGGGCGCTCGTGCCAGTTCATCCACACACTGCTGCTGAGCAGCACGACCTGACCAGGGCAGCCACAATCTCCTGGGACGCCTTTGACGAAACACCAAGGCCGGGGGCCAGCACTGTGACACAGCAGGTGAAGAGACCACTCGGGATGCTGGCATGCCACATCCGGAGTTCCTGGTTCAGGTCCTGGCTACTCCACTTCTGATCCAGCTTCCTGCTAATGTACACCCGGGAGGCAGTGGTGATGGCTCCAGTAGTTGATTCCTGTCACCCATGTGGGAGACCTCAATAAAGCTGCTGGTTCCTGGCCTTGGCCTGTTATAGTTCCAACTACCACAGGCTTTGAGGAGTGAACCAGTGGATAGAAGATCTCTTCATGACAGAGAGAAAAAGAACAGAAAGAAAAAACAGAAGGAAAGAAAAAGAAATACCAAGCCCAGGCTACAGCTTGGCCCAGGGACTCAGCACCTAGGCAGGTGGGACCCAAGCATCAGGGGCACCTGGGGCATTTGGTGCCCCCAGGAGGGCTCAGCAGCCTGCGGTGGAGGGCAACCTGGCCCCAGAAGGATCATGGGACAACCTAGGGAAGGAGGGAGAGAAGCAGCAGTGCAGATTCAGCAAGGAGCCCAGTCAGTGTGGCAGGAGGAGGGCACAAGGGGACGCTCCTGCTCCTCCCACGACCCGCCAGCAGGTGCCTGCCCCTGTCAGGTGCACCTCCAATGGCTCCTCCTTCTGCTGAGGCAGTCACTGGGGCTCAAAGACGTGAACTGCCCGAGACAGCCCAACTCGCCTGGGCCAGGGGTTGTCTCCAGCCCCCCCCCCCACTGCCAAGGCTGTCCCATAGCTGGGGGACCTGCACTTTCCAAAGGGGAACCCCTTTCCAGTGAGCTCGCCTCCCACCATGGCCATGGGGGCTCCTGCCCCGTTGCTCGTCAGCACCCTCAAACACAAACGATTCCAAACCCCTAGGAACAGGAGTTTGTGCCCCCAAATTCATGTTGAAATCCTAACCCCAATGCGATGGCACAGGGGCAGGGTTTGTGGGGAGGGTGAATGGGTTATGGGTGTAGAAGCCTCAGAAACGAGACTCTGCCCTCCTAAGGGACCGGGGAGACCGGAGTTCTCCCCATTTATTGGGTTTGGAATAGCTCGGAGTTCTGGCCACTCATAGCCCCCAGAAAGACAGACTGCCCTCAACAGACAGGTTGATTTATTGAAGCAAAGAGGGGCAACAGACCCCAAAGAGGCTTGGCTCAGGGCTGTGTAAGAATGGGTTTTTATCTGGCTGAAGAGGGAACTGGCCACCTTGGGAAGTAGGGGGCTTACAGCCGAGTGGGAAGAAGGGAGTAGGGGGCTTTTAGAGGCTGCTGGGAACTCTCCTCTTATCTGTTTCACAAGCTGCCCTGTGCAGCTTATCTGTTTCACCAGCTGTTTTTTTTAAAAGATGTATTTATTCACTTGAAAGGTAGAGTTACAGAGAGGCAGAGGCAGAAGCAGAGAAAGAGGTCTTCCATCCACTGGTTCACTCCCTAGACGGCCCAACGGCCGGAGCTGCCAGCTGTTTTGCAAGGAGTCTGGGGGAGGTTGTACTTGGTTCCTGCACCGAGGGTCTCAACAGAAGGGGGGAGTGGTGGAGGGGTAATATCTTGTGACCTTTCCTGCCCTTTACTGTCCACCCTGCGAGGACACAGCTACACACCCCCGCTGGACCCTGTCTGCCTTGCCCCTAGACTGCTGTTCTTTGTAAGCCACCCAGTTTTATGGTGCTTGTTGCCATAGCCTGAGTGGATGAAGAGCGAGCCCCACACAGGAGGCCTTGTAACCTGCCTCACCACGTCCCCCTGCCACTCTCCAAAATCACAGAGCAGGAGGAGGCCCCAGGACAACTCACGGGCACCCTGAAAGTCAGCCTCCGGGCTCCAGGAAAGGTGCAGAAGCCCCCTGCTCCTGCTCCAAGCCAGCACCCCTCCCTGTCTCCCCAAGACCAGGAGCATCCACGCTGATGCTACTGTGCCACCTAAGGCAGCACCCAGAAGCCTGGGACCCCACCCCAGGGGTGGGAAACTGACAGGCACTCACACAACAGCCAAATCCAGGGCTACACTGGGTGGAGCTAGTCTCCACCAGTGTAGTCTATCTACACCAGGTGCTACACTGGGTGGAGCTACTCTCAGGTCTATTCCAGGCTTGGTCAGGTGATTCACTCCCCTCTCTCAACCACCATGGCCTAGTCAAAATGGCAAAGTCACTACCAACAACAGTGCCTTCATGAGCAAGTGAGTGCATTACCCCAGGTAGGGTATCTGGGAGGCACAGGCTGGCGGTGCTCAGGGGTCTCAGCAGGGAACAGGTGCTCAGGAGCAGGGATCCATGGCCTGGAGTGGTCGGGCAAGCAGGTGTGCAGGAGGCCAGCCTTTCACACATGGACTCGATATACAAGAGAGGGTGCCAGGCACCAGGAGTCGCCAGAGGTGGGATCCCAACAATGGCAATCATTACCACCAGGGTGTCAGGGAGCTCTCTGCCCCAGCACAGCCCCGCCCCCACCCCCCCCCCGCCCCCAGACTCCCTGCTGCTGCTGAGAGAGGGACTGTGTTATTAAAGAGGCTGCCCCCCAGGAACCTAAACCAACAACCCAGGCAGCGCGAGTGCACAGAACCTTTGGCTGTCTCTCTCATGCAATTGAAAAGAGCTCAGAACAGATTAAAATAGGGGATGAATTTCGAAGCCTGGGAATATGCTGAAATGAATCCTGTGATGGAGGAGCCAAAATAATTCTTTCATTATCTGGTTAGAAAGTGTAGGAGGTGTCAGGTGCTTTCCCAAGACGGAGCCAGGCCAGGGACCGCCTGGCCATGACGGGCATGTTCTTTTTTAATATTAAAAACAACTTCACCCTGAACTTGGTTTCAATCAGAAAAATCCCATTGGCAGGGCTGTTTGCCCTTCCGCCAGCCTGTGTGAGGTCAGTTTAAGTGATACATTCCCTGGATCACGCCCCTGTACGAAGCACATCTGTCTGAAAAGTACCCCTTCTCAATAGTACAAAATCCCGGATCTGCCAGGACAGGGAGCCCCCACTAACTCCAGAGAAAGCCCAGCGGCCAGCAGGCCCTCCGCAGCCCCTCCCACATTTCCTGCCCCCTCCCTGTCTTCTCATTCTCCCTGGGCAGTCACAGCTCTCAGGTCTGTCCGCTGTCCCAGCCGCCTTGTGTCCCTCATTCCCTTGTTGGCCTGGTTATTCATTAAAGCATGCTCAAGGCACCAACTTGCAGGCTGCAGGGTGTGCTGGAGGCCCAAGTTTCAAGGTCGACTTCCTGCCCTCAGGGAGGGGAGAGAGGAATAAAGATGACAGGTGCAGGGAGAGCTGGTGAGGGGAGCAGAGGAGGCTCGCTCACCCTGAGCACAGGGAAGGCAGCGGGGGCCCAGCCATGCAGAGAGGGGTCCAGGGAATCCTAAACCAGGCAATGCCCCACAACCCAGGGGACACTGGAGAGACACGTTGGACTGGCATGAAGAGACCACGCAGGAAGTAAGGAGGGCGAGGTTTTTGCACTGAAATTGATTCTCACCCAAACACAGCAAAAGGATGCACAGGGAAAAGTCCCCTCGGCCTCCCTGCTCGCAGCCACCCTTACTCCTCATCTCTCCTGGATCCTTTCAGTAGAGGTTTCACCTATCCACAAGGAAACACCCCTCTACCTTCCGTGCTCAGACGGTACGTGCCTTGTAGAGATGTGTTCCGCTGGACTGTGTGCATCGTACAACAGCAACTCTCCAGACGGAGCGCGCATCAGAAGCACGGAGCTGTCCTGCTAACCACAGACTGCTGCCCGACCCACCCCTGCCCCTCAGTCTCTCAAGGGCTCAGGGGTGGGGCCCGGGCTTCTGCATTTCCAAGTCCCCAGGCGATGCTGATGCTACTGGACCAGGGGCCGCACTCTGAGGATCGCTGTGTAGACTGTGGCACGTGGACTGGATAGTGAGCCGCCGCTACTCATCTTCGTGGCTGAGCTGGGATGCAGGGAGATTTAGGTAGCCAGTCCCCTCCATTTCAGTGGTCCCTGGTCTTCTGCCATTTCAGACAGTTCTGCCGAGGTTATACTTGGCATTCATCAGGACAAAGCCTGGGTCAACGGGGACGTGCACTGGTCACGTGGACAGACACTGCTGGATTGCTCTTGAAGGGAGCCTTGAATGCTAAGGCGAGGACTTAAGAATTTTAACCGATTCAGACTTTGGAGTAGAAGACCATTCAGGGCTGTACCACAGGAACATAAGCCTAGCTCCATAGCTCAGGCGAGAGGAGACAGCACAAGGGACAATGGCCCTCACAGGGGACGGACTAAGCGGTGCCCCGCGAGCCCCGCTCCTGGGAATCGCACCTGTGAAAAGTCCCTGCCCTCGAGTGCAAGTGGGACCTGTGACTGCTGACCAACGCAGCACACACCAAAGGGCACGCAGTCATCACGCGGGTGATCCTGCTCTGACATGACTGCGTCACACTAGCAGGCTGACACTAGGGGGCTCTCCATCTCCCTTTCTGGCTTTGAGGACGCTGGCTGCCAGGGATCCCACAGCCGCTAGGAACCAAAATGCTGCCACCAAACACAGGAACGGGAGGCAGAGCCTTCTCTGGTTGAGCCTCCAGATGAGACCTCAGCCCTGCCGAGACAGCCTGAAGTTGGGACGCAACCATGCCTTCCGTGACCCCGGCCTGCAGAAACTATAATCCCACGAGATAAGGAAGCGTGTCTCTAAGTTTGAGGTGATGCATCAGGAAGTCGAAGGCAAGAAAAATACTTGGGAGGGCAATCAAAAACTAGGCCATGGAGTGAAGGCCTGAGGTGAACAAGGGTTGTGAAGAAGGGGCAGGACCTGCAGGTCCACCAGAGGAGTAAGGAGGGGCTCAGCGCCCCAGCCACGGGGCAGGCCAGGATGGGGGGCGGCAGACCCCTCGCTCCCATCCCTCTCTGGAAGTGTTCCTTCCCTCACTGATGGCCCCGAGGTGACCTGATGCAGCCTCCCCAGGCCATCGGCTGCACCTGCAGTTTGCCGACAAGGCTGTTAAGCACTCACATGGGGGAAGACCCAGGAGCGTGTCAGACCAGCGGGGCCAAGGCAGACTTCGCCACCACTTGCTTTGAGACAACTTGGGGATCATCTGAATGTCTAGATTGCACACCTCACAGACCAAAACAGAAAAGGAAGCTAAAGAGCTAGATGAGAAACGTGTACATCTTTATAATGACTTTCAAAGCAAGTTCTAAAGCCAAATATATTTTAAAGGTTACATCTGGGTTTGAAATTTTAAATATACAACACCAAAAAATAAAATAATCAACAAGATGGAGGGGGCACTATTTGCGACACACATGGCAAGCATAGGGCTAATTTCCTTACCATATAAATAACATACACAGGCAAGACCCTAAGAAAGGCCAATAATCCAGCAGAAAAATGTACAACAAAGAAGAAATCATCACGGGGGCGGCACTGTGGCACAGCAGGTGACGCTGCTGCCAGCAAGGAGGCTTCCCATGTGGGCGCCAGTTCAAATCCCAGTTGTTCCACTTCCAATCCACCTCCCTGCTGATGTTCCTGGGAAAGCAGGGGAGGATGATCCAAGTGCTTGGGCCCCTGGACCCATGTGGGAGGCCTACATGAAGTTCCTGGCTTCAGCCTGGCCCAGCCCCAGCCCTTGTGGCCATTTGGGGAGGGAGCCAGCAGATGGAAGACCTCCTTCATCCTCCTTCCAACTCTGCTTTTCAAGGAAATAAATTTTAATTAAAAAAGAAAACATCAGTCCAACACAAGTGCATTTTCAACATTTGAAATTATGCTCACTCATGAGATACAGGAAACACAAATTAAGGCTACACCGAGACCGACTTTTTCATATGCCAGATGGGTATCAATAGATGTTAAAAACACAGTGCTCACTGAACCAGAGTGTGCCCAACCATCCTCATCTAGTTTAAACTGGTGCCACCACCAAGCACGTCAAGGAGCACACTCACCACAAGTATCGGCACACGCATGTGTACATAAACCTGGACTCCTGGGAGGAGACCACACAGCCCTGCGGACAGAAGCTGACTACACCGGTAAAGCAACCACGTGACTTTCGCCTGTGCACAGGAGAGGAAGGGAGACTTTTCACCACATCCCTCTCATGCTGTTTAAAACTGTCCCAAACACAGGCCTGACACTTTCAACACTTTTAAAAAGTAATGCAGAAAAAGTAGCAAAGGCTTCCGGTTCTAAGAAGATGGAACATACACACTTTTCCCATTTCTTCCCCCTAAGTACAACCAAAACCCTCGACATTGTACACAAATGAGAAGATCCTAACGGGGAAAGGACGCTGGGAATGACTGGATGGTGAATTCCCTGGGTCTTCTTTAGGCCCCCTGTCTCCCCGATTTGGAGCTGAAGAAGTCAGTAGCCTGGAAGTACCGAGAGAGCCAACAGAAGCCTGCTTTCTCTGGGCAAAGACGAGGGAAGCAGCAGCCTGGAAAGACAGAAGTTTCAGACAATAACTGCTCCAACAAACGCCCCAGCAAGAAACGTGCCCGGAGTCCCACTCCCACCTGGCAAGGACGGCGCAGTGTCCCAACCTGCCGACTGCAGCATGTGAAAACAAACAGAGCCAGCTAAGGCAAGAAAGAGTCCAGTGAGATCCACAGCTCCACACAGGATACTCAAGAGGTCTACGTTTCAATGAAAAGGTCACGGGTCATGCCATGAACCAGGAGGGTCTCAACCTGCATCAAAAAAGATAATCAACAGATGTCAACTCCAAGATGACAAAAACGTTAGACTATCTGACACAGATACAGAAATAGCCGTCACAACAATATTCAAACAAGCTTGAAACCAGTGGAAAAAACATCAAGGTTGGCAAAGAAAATATAAAGCAGCAGCAAAGAACTTTGAGAACCAAAAAAACCACAAAACAGACACTGAAATAGAAAGCTTGATGTGCGAGTTCAGCAACAGAAGGAAGAGACAGAACAGGCACACGCCAGGGAGCCCTCTGGGGAAAGGTCCCACGAACTGGAAGATGGAACAATTACTCAACCTGAAACATGTAAAGGAGCACACTAAAAGAAGTCCTGTGCTACGACACATCCCAGTCAAACTTCTAACACAAAAGACAAGGGGACATGTGGAAAGCAGCCAGAGAAGAGACACCCATCGGTGGCAGAAAACCAGTCAAGACAACTGCCGATTTCTCATCAGACACCATGGAGGAGTAGAGCAAGGACCACAACATTTTAAGTACAAAAAGGAAGAAAAGATCTAGCAGCCCAGACGCCTATGCCCAGTGGAAATATCCTTTTAGGAATGAAGGGGGAATCGAGCCATTCTGAAATGAAAGGAACTAAGAGAATGTCACCAGTAGACCTCCCCCTAAAGGGCTAGAGAAGTTCTTCACATGGAAAAGGACACATAAGAAGGAACACTGGAACAATAGGAAATAAACAACGTGTGGGCAAAAGTGGAAGCAGGGGCCGGCAGGGGGCCTGGCGGTCACTGGCCTGCCAGGCTCTGGCTCCTGACTCAAGCTTTCTATTAATGCAGAGATAAAGGCTAAAGCAATAGAATTCCTGCCTCCCTAGCTGGAGTTCCTGGCTCCTGGCTTCAGCACCAACCCAGCCCTGGCCACTACAGGCATTTGGGATGTAAACAAGTTGGGAGTTCTTCTCCGTCTCTATCTCCGTCTCTGTTTCTGTGTGTGTATGTGTGTATATTCTCTGCCTCTCAAACAGATGATGTCCTCTGGAGTTCCTAAATTATATCTGACAATCGAAACAAAAAATTGTAAGACTGATATCTTTCTAAAGTATATAGAAGAAATGTTTAAGGAAATTATAAATAGGAAGAAGGTAAAGAGATATAAAGAGAAGTAAAGTTTCTAGATTTCACTTGAATCGGTATTGGTGACACCAGGACATTCTGATAAGTTTAGATATATATAGATATAGATATAGATATGTAAATAATATGCAGAGAAACTCCTAAAATATATAAAAATAAATTAAAAACACTATGGATACATCAAAGTATATTCTCATCCAAGTAGTAACCAGGCCTGGACCTGCTTAGTGTCTAAGCTCAGACAAGATTGGGCACACTCAGGCTGGTGTGGTGGTACACAGATAGGGCAGAGTGTAATTCTAAAAAATGTTTAGCCTACAAGAAGGCAGAAAAAAGGACACAGAAATAAAAGACAACAGAAAGAAATAAGAAAGAGTCATACTCAGGCCCTAAAAAATTGATGATTGCAGTAAGTGATCCATAAGGATACAGATTTAAAAAGGGGACTAAGCCGTCTGTGAGAGATTCACTTCAAATGTAACATGGGCAGGTTGAGAGTGAAAGAATGAGAAGTGGCGTATCGTGCAAACAATCGAAAGAAAGCAAGAGCGGTTGTCCCAATCTGAGATAAAGCAGACTTCAGAGCAGAGCAAATGACCAGGCACAGAGATGATAAGAATACAAAGGCCACTCCACCCAGGGGATGTGGCAACAGTGAACACACATGTACCGAAGAAGAGCGCCGAAGATCGCGCCGAGTGGAAGCAGCCAAGCCTGATTGGAGAAACAGACGTCTCCACACCCAGTGGTAAAACGGCCAGTTAGCAAGGATATGGACTAACTCATCCATACACCAGCCCCCAGGCTCTCGGCAGCACTGAACAACAGTAGACATCCTTCTCAAACGCCCACAGAACGAATACCAAAGCAGACCAAATCCTGGCCCACAAAACAAACCCCACTGAGCCAGTGCATTTGCTGACCTCAATGGAGCGAATCCAACCAGAAATCAATAACAGTAAGAGAACAGGAAAACCTCCAAACACCTGGAGACCAATCAACCTACTTCTGAATGACCCACAGGCCACAGAGGTGCAGGGCCAAGCAAACCGTGGGACACACATGCCACGGAACGCTACTTGCAGAGTAAAAAGGAATAGGGATTGACAGCTGCCTCCACCTGGATGGATCTTCAGGAAAGGTCACGTCCATACTGAATGGCTGCAAGCACAGAATGTTCTTGAAAGAACAGGATCACAGAAATGAACAGCTCAGTAGCGTCCAAGGGCAGGCAGGGGGGAAGGAGGCAGGGGAAGGGGCGGGGATGGAGAGGGAATCCGTGTAGTGACAGAAATGTCCTCCACCTTGACTCTACACACGTTACTATCCCCACTGGACATGGCTCTACAGTTTCATAAGACTTCATCCTTTGGAGGAAACCAGGTTAAGGACACACAGGAAGTTGTTTTTTTTTTTTTTTTACAGCTGCACATAATTCTACAATTATCTCAGGATAGAAGAGATTGCATATTAAGGGTTTTTTTTTTTTTAATTTGACAGAGTTACAGACAGTGAGAGAGAGAGAGAGAGAGAAAGGTCTTCCTTCCATTGGTTCACTCCCCAAATGGCCACTACAGCCAGTGTAGCACCAATCCGAAGCCAGGAGCCAGGTGCTTCCTCCTGCTCTCCCACGCAGGTGCAAGGACCCAAGCACTTGGGCCATCCTCCACTGCCCTACCGGGCCACAGCAGAGAGCTGGACTGGAAGAGGAGCGACTGGGGCTAGAACCTGGCACCCATATGGGATGCCAGCACCGCAGGCGGAGGATTAACCAAGTGAGCCACGGCGCTGGCCCCCATATAAGGTTTTTAAACTATGTTTTGATGAAGATAAAATGTGCCAATACATACATGTGTGCACACATCTGTCACACACACACACACACACACCAATGCAGTGCCTTCAGATGCCGCCACTCAAACCTGCACCCTTTTTTTTTATTTGACAGGTAGAGTTATAGACAGACAGAGAGACAAAGAGAAAGGTCTTCCTTCTGTTGGTTCACCCCCCCAAATGGCCACTACGGCCGGTACTGAGCCAATCTGAAGCCAGGAGCCAAGTGTTTCTTCCTGGTCTCCCATGTGGGACCTGCACCCATTTCTGTGGCAATTTCCTGCCTCTCTCCGGAGAGGCCTCCCCCAGTCTCCCGTGACGCAGAGAAAACACCCCGGACACCTTCCACTTGGCCTTCTTGAGGCTCTCGCACAACTAGGCTCTGACCACGCCTTGAATTTGTCAGAGAAACCCAGAACCCACCAGGAATAGACGGGAAGGCAGGTGGCAGGAAGGGACCCAGCTGGGGCACCACGAAGCCCCTGAAATTCAATGTAGAAGTGGGGATGTGTGTGGCACATGGTTCTGTGTATGTTGCATGGTTACCTGGAGAGATCTGTGACTTCTACCCCCTCTCTCCAAGGGGTTCACTTGCTGAACAGGTAAGAAGAGGAAGCCCACACCCAGTGCTCACAACCCACACTTTCTGTGGCCCCCGCAACCACCCGTGAGCTCTGCCAAACCCAGGGCCACCTTCTGGAAAGCCCTCCACGAGGCTCCTGGCTGAAAGAGAGCTGCTCCAAGAACCACTCACCTCGGGAGACCGTGGCCATCCTGCAGGACTGAGTGTCCGAGCTGGGGGTGGTCTTCATCTCCATTTAAACCCCCATGCCCACACAACCCAGAAGAGGGAACCAAGGCCCCAAATGACTCCAAGATCACCCAGACAGCAGAGGAGTCTAAGCCGGAACTCTCCTGGTGGCTGCCAGTTTTGGGACATTCATCCCCTAACTTGGCACAAGAGCCCGACACTGGGCATGGCCACCAGGAGGGCAGAGGTTGGGGCAGGAGGGTGTCATTCCCCCCATGACAGCCTGAGCCTCACCAGGCACCGAGTTACAAAGAGAAGGTAACAAGCAGAAGTTCGCTCTGATGATCCCGATAGCACTTCTGATCCGGCAGTTCTCCTTACTCCCAGGAGACACGGGGTGGGACGATGCAGCTTAGGGACCTGGAGAGACGCTATTGCTTGGAAGACAGGCTGTTAAATGCCACCAATTCCCTGGGATGTCCCCACACCCCACCCCACCCCTCTTCCTCTGAGCCCTTTCATTTACCTCCAGCTTCATCCACCTGTCACTCACTCCCTGCACAAGTGTGAACTGAGGACCTCTGGCTGCTGGGAACACACAGGTAAGGAGACAGCCCCCGCCATGGCAGGCCAGTTGGTGCCAGGAAAAACCACCTGCTCAGCTCAAGCCCCCGAGCCCCATGTCTGACTGCCCCCCGGATGGGTCGAGAGGTCCTTCACAGGTCCCGCATCTGTCCCCACAGCTGCTCTCCTCCCAAGGCTCCCCTGCCCAGCTGAGTGCTCACCTGGCTCCCATCCGAGCCGAGTCTTGGAGCAGGAAACCCCTTTCCCTGGCCACCTGGAAGAGCCTCTGCCCGGCCTCTCTTCCCTCTGCAGCCACGGTGAACATCCCGAACCCCATCATGTTCCAGATTCAAGTCCGTCGTGGCTGAAACCCTCGCTGCTCGTCCCATCTCTGTCCCCGACACCTCCCAGCCTCCTTTGCTGCCAAGGCAACGGGTAGAACCACGTCACTTCCAGGCTGAGGGAGCTGTGGTGACTTCGGGGTTCTCAGACTTCGCAGGAGCAGAATCAAACCTTTACTGTGGGTTAGATGCTGGGGGTTGCCTATCAGACATTCAGCACTGATCAACTAACATAAAACTTCCAGACGGCTCCCGACAACTCTCACAACATGAGCCCAGGACTTCGGTACAGCCCTGTTCAAGGCTTTTTATGGGCCTTGCCCTGTCTCCTGGCCCTCCCCTACACGTGCCCTGACAATACCCCGATTCCACTTTCTCTGAAAGGTCCTGGAAGGGTCTTGCTCCCTCCCACCTGAAAGGCGCCCTCCACCTGGAATGCCCCCTCCCCCCACTTTCACCTCCTTGGCAAACTCCTGCTCATCCTCCAACACTCAAGTCCAATGCCTCCAGCTCCGCCCCTCCCTGGCCAAGGTCCCCCACCCGCCCCTGGTCTTGCTCACACGCCCTCTTGGCTCTTGGGTTTCTGTGTCAGCCACTGGACTCTGCTGAGCAAGGGCCGGGCTCTGCTCTTGCCCTTCCCAGCGCCCACCTCGCCACTCTGTCCCTAGGAAGGCGGCAGAGGATGCCCAGCCCCCACTCTAAGGGCTTTCTGCAGAAGGCGACCTCGTGAGGGACACAGGCACGGTCACGTTGCAAGGACTCTTCTGGAGCAGTGGAGGCCTGAAGACGACCTGTTATTACACTGGGCTCTAGAAACGGCTCCATCCTGGGAGCCAGCAGGGCCAGGTCTGGCGTCTGTCACCCACCGGCTCCACGGCCTGGGAAAGGCAGTCTCCCTCATCTCTGGGGCCCCTCCCAGCAGCACGTGACACAGTCCTGAGCACTGACAAGGCTCTCTGCCATCCCCCCTTGCTCCATCTCATTCCCTGAAGCCCCCACTGGGGGTTCTTGGCCTTCTAGCCACTGAGCTCCCTGCCTGGGTAACCAAGAGCTGGTGAAGTGTTTGCCAGCCAGGCGGCAGCCTTCCTTGAGCGGTCCACTTTAACATGGGGCCACTGAAGCCCCAAGGGGAGGGTGCTCACGGGGTGATTTTGGGCCTAAGACAAGCAGCGGTCCAGATGCACATCTGGTCAGTGGTGACACACCGTCCCTGCACCCTCCTCCCCATCACACGGCCCCAGGCAAGAGCGGTTAGAGCGGCTAGACCCCGGCAGACAGCAGGGAGGGGGTGGCCCGGAACAGAGTTAATATTGGTGGAATATCCTGAGGGTGGGACCCGAGCTCCTCAGTCCTCATTCCTCGGTTTCTTTTATCTGGGATTTCTGGGCAAGACAATGAGCAGGCAGACTGGAAAGTTACAGGCCAGCCTCGCAGGTCCCTGCCAAAAATGCAGCAGCTCAGGCTGGAAGGAAGCTAGAAGAGACCGGAGCCTCTCTTTAATTTCCTCTGCTGTTTAGCTTTCCGTGCTCACCCCTGCCCACCCGGCTCCCATGGCAGATGTCTGGGAAACCCAGCAGCAGCCCCCTCCCCCAACCTGACGGCCACGCTGGCCACTCATGGGATGGCTCTGGCCCTCAGTTAAAGGGCAGGGACTCCTGGCAGCACGGCATCAACCAGAAACCCCAAGTGCCAGCCCAACGGGGAGACCCAGCAGGAAGAAGGCCGGGCGGGTCTTTCCTCTCCCTGCGGACTGGAGCCAGGACCCAATCAGAAGCAAAGCTGAAAAGGTGGCAAGGTGGCGGGGTGGCGAGACAACACCTCCAAGTTGCCCTGCCTGGGCATGGGAGTCTTCAGAACACGGACACGGCCACTGGGAGGGCCTGGCCCAGCAGCTGCTGGCCACCAAGTCTCTGGGTTGTGCGCGAGTACACATGCGACACCCAACAAACGCAGCAAGGCACAGGAGGGAAGAGAAGAGGTCAGGATGGAAGCCCTCTATCTGGGCGGGTTACTTAACCACACGGAGCTTCAGCGTCCTGCAGTCCTGGGCCCACTGCAGGAGCGTGGTGAAGATCACACAGGAGAACGCTCGTAAGTGGGCACTTGCGCCCACAGGAGTTCCTTCCTGGATCCTGCCCCGTGCTGTCAACAGTGAGCTCACAACCTTAGCCACATACAGCTCTTTCTGCTTCCAAATCCTTAAGAGCATCGGACCTCCCAGGCTAACACAGAACCTCCGATTCAGGGGTCTGGGGTGCAACCCGAGAACCTGCGTTTCTAACCTGACCCAGCTGCGCCCAGGCTGTGCGTTACAGGCAGCCTGAAGCCTCTCTCCAGCTCCACGGCTTTAATGAGTATTTTAAACTCATCCACGTGACGCGGTTAGTGACCGACAGTATTTAATGTGTTCACCTTATGACTATTTGCATTTTAAGTAGAATAATGTCTTAACCCCCAAAGGTCATCTACTCTACACTGGGCAGAGGGGCCCTGCAGTCTGTAACAGGGAGGACTATCCCAAGGGCTGTCCAGGCCTCTCCAGCCGTGCACCCTAGGTGACACCTGCAAGGTAGATCTTTGGAAGCCCCCGGCCCCCCACGTGACTCAGCCACACTTGGTTAATTACTATTTAGGGGCACCACGTCTGAGCCTGGACAGGCCCTTGACTGCCTGAAATCAGCCCAAGGCCAGTCCCCATGGCTGGCAGCAGGGCTGTCAATCAGCTGGTGACATTCAGGCATGATCCCCCAACCCCCAGCCTCCTGTCCAGGTGGGCGGCAGAGCCCAAGGCCTGCAGCCCCGGAGGCTGTCACTGTGCTATGTCTCTGCAGAGGCCCCTTCTTAGCTCGGCTCCCTGCTTGCCTGTGGCCGTGAGACCTGTCCAGCCGGGTGGCTGGGCTGTGAGCGCTGCTGTCGTTCTGCTGATGCTCTGGGCCTCGCCTCAGGGAAGAGCTGCCCTGCGTGTCAGTTACAGAATAATGACACCCTCCTCCCAGCCGCTCACCATCCCCCACCAACGGGGCCCCCTGCCTGGGGTGCACAGACACGCAGCGAGGACACACATCATTAGGAAGCTGCACGTCTCCTCCCACCAGGTCTCGCTACCGTCTCAGATTGCACCTGGATAACGTCTTTACAAGGGAAGAAAGAGGTCTAGGCTGCGAGAAATGGTTCCCAGAAAGAATCCAGGCATTGAAGCAGGTCAGAGATCCGGGTCTCAGGGATCCACCTGGGCCCTGACCCCAGCCCCGTGTGCCGATCTCAGAGGACAGGACAAGCCCAGGACCATAAAGCTCCAACCCACATAGCTCCTGCTGCCACTGCTGGTGCCCACTGCAGGCAGTCATTATGAATCGATTCGAATCAGGACGCTGGGTCATATGCTGATTATCTAAAATCAATAAGAGGCAAACCCCCAAAAGGTCCTGGTCTAGGAGGGGGAAGACAGCTGTACAAATATCATCATTCAGGCTGTGAGGGAACTGAGTGACAAGTCTATGGGAGCGTGGGGAGGGGACAGCAAAAGAAAGCCCCCCCCCCCCCCAGAGGAAAGACCCTTGACCTGGTTGGGAGAAAGCAGGCTTAGACAGGGGTAATCTCCAACACCCTTAACAACTGTTAAAGCCCACGCCCAGCCCCACAAAATAGATGCTGACTGGATGCATAGTTAGACCCAAGCATCTACTTTACCTCCTCTCCAAACCCTACTAGGAGCACAGTTTTTAAAAACGAAATGTAGGCCGGCACTGTGGCTTAACAGGCTAATCCTCCGCCTTGCAGTGCCGGCACATCGGGTTCTAGTCCCGGTTGGGGCGCCAGATTCTATCCCGGTTGCCCCTCTTCCAGGCCAGCTCTCTGCTATGGCCCAGGAGTGCAGTGGAGGATGGCCCAGGTCCTTGGGCTCTACACCCGCATGGGAGACCAGGAGAAGCACCTGGCTCCTGCCATCGGATCAGCGCGATGCGCCGGCCGCAGCGGCCATTGGAGGGTGAACCAACGGCAAAAAGGAAGACCTTCCTCTCTGTCTGTCTCTCTCACTATCCACTCTGCCTGTAAAAAAAAAAAAAAAAAAAAAAAAAAAAAAAAAAAAAAAAACCACGAAATGTAAATATACATGCACAGGAAGAACTGGAGGAGACAAAAGGAACACAAATTTGGAAACTGGAAATCAGATGGATGAGTGATAAATGACTCATAAAGAAATAAAATGAAAAAAAGCCAGTTTCTAAGCCAGCAGTGGGAGAAGCCTAGAAGCAACCCACTTTACACTGCACAAAGATGGGCGGCACAAATCCCTGCTGGAAGCAGGGGTCCCGGGAAGCGTGCAAAATCAGAGCAGTTAGTTGGCAGTTCTTTTAGGAAGCATCAGTACCTGCATTCTCTCCTTGATTGGTGACTGCCCTCTGCCCAGCCCAGCAGAAAATGGACATTTACTCTTTGAAAAATATCAACAGAGACTTTCCGGACTGAGAGACAGCAGGCAGAACTAAAGACATACCCACCATGCCCTGAACGCAGGGCAACTCAGGACCACGCATTTTCATCCTGGCTCTCTAGTTTGCACCCCCTGGGCACCCAGAACACCAGTCCTCAGTGCTTTACTGGGGACACAGGCAGGAGATAGACAGCATTCTCCGAGGATCTCAACCCAACTAAGAAGGAAGGCTCCATGATGTCAACAAAGCTTCTGCAAGAAAACTGCCCAACCAGATTATCCTCCAGCGATGCCCATAGTTGCTAGTCCCATCTACAAATTCTTAAATGTGTGCAAATAAATAAGAATAACCAGACAATGGAGGAAAGCTTCAAAAAGGAACAATGGAGACCAAAAGCAAACAACGTAGAGGAAACAGACTAGGCAAGGAGAAAACTTGAAAAAGAATCATTCATTTCTTCAGCGAGACAATATGCAATCAAAGAAGAACAGAATCCTATTAAAAAGGAACATTAGGAGGAAAAAAAATTCTTGCAAAGTAAAAACGTAACAAATGAAACATTCAACAAAGGGATAAATGAAAAAATTGAAGAAATCTTCGAGAAAGTAAAGCAAAAAAAAGAGTTGGAAAAGAAAAAGCCTTATCCTACAGCTTCTGTCTCCTATCCAAATTAGAGTCTTAGAAAGAGGGAACAGAAAAAGCAAACAAAGAATAAATCAAGGAAAGTTCCTGACACTGAAAGACTAGAGTGCACAGACTGAAAAGATCGGGAAAGAGAGTCTTTAAATAAAAACATAAGCAAAACTGATCAAAATAGAACCAGTACAAGGCAAAGCCCATCATCATTTCAGAAAACTGTGGTCAAAAACAAAAACATCACAGTTCCTGGATTAGAAGATGCATTCTGACTTTCTAGATTCAACACAATCCCAATCAAAATCTCAGAAAGCTATTTTGCAGATATGGACAAACTCAATCTAAAGTTTCTATAGAAAATCAAAAGACCTAGAAGACCCAAGCCAATACAGAAAAAGTACAAAGGTAAAGGACTCACTCACACCACCCAAAATCCAAACTTAACTCTAAGGCTATAGCAATCGAGATAGGACCAAATTAGCCATAGGAATGGCCCTGTCTAAATACTGATGGAGTTTGTGGGCTCAAAAGGCTTCCATAGCCTTGGCAGCTTATGTCAAGAGTTTCAGGTGATCACTGACTTCATAAATAAGAGTGTCAATTGTTAAATCAACAACAGGGGTCACTGTGCACTTACTCCCCATGTAGAACCTCTGTACTTACTGAATTATACTATGAGAATTAACTGTAAAACTTGTCTTCAAACAGTACTTTATCCTTTGTGTGTCTGTGAGGGTGAAAACTGTTGAAATCTTTACTTAGTATAGTTTGTCTTCTGTATATAAAGGTAAGTAAAAACGAATCTTAATGAAGATGGGGCTGGCACTGTGGTATAGCAGGTGAAACTGCCGCCTGCAGGGCCGGCATCCCATATGGGCGCCGGTTCAAGTCCCGGCTGCTCCACTTCCAATCCAGCTCTCTGCTATGGCCTGGGAAAGCAGTAGAAGACGGCCCAGGTCCTTGAGCCCCTGCACCCATAGGGGAGAGCCCCAAGAAGCTCCTGGCTTCAGATTGGCGCAGCTCCGGCCATTGTGACCAACTGGGGAGTGAACCAGCAGATGGAGGGCCTCTCTCTCTCTGCTTCCCCTTCTCTGCCTTTCAAATAAATAAATCTTTTTTTAAAAATTAAGAATGGGATTGGAGAGGGAGTTGGGAGAGGGAATAGGAACTAGGATAGGAGTGGGGGTGGCAGGGTGGGTATGGGGGGCGGGGAGAACCACTATATTCCTAAAGCTGTATCTATGAAATAGATATTCAATAAATAAAAGCTTTCTAAAAAATAAAAAGAAAAGGAATTAGCCATAGGAGACACATAGGTCAAAAGACCTGAAAAGAGAACCTAGAAGTCGGCTTACTCAAATGCAGTCAACTGATTTTGGCCAAAGGAATGACAACTTGTAGAAAATACACTCTTATTAAAATAGTGCAGGACAATGAGATGTCTACCTATTTTTAATGGACCTGGACAAAGACTGTATACTTTACACATAAAAATCCAAACAGATCAGGGACTTACATGTAAAATGTAAAATTATAAAACTTTTTCATAGAAACAATGTAGCAAACCTCCATAAACTTGGGTTTGGCAATAGCTTTTTAAATATAACACCAACAGCACAGGTATCAAAAAATCTCAAGTGTTGGAAAGAATAAAACTGATAAGTTAGACTTTATTAAAAGTAAAAAATCTCTGATCTGTGAAAGACACTGCTAAAAGAACTAAAAGACAAGCACTGGACTAGGGGAAAATACTTGAAAAACGCATGTCTGAGAAAGAACAGGCAGCCATAAATATACAAACAATTCTCAAAACTCAGCAAGAAAATAAAGAACGCCAGGAAGAAAGGGGCCAAAGTTCTAAGCAGACACCTTGACAAAGAACATATACAGATGTCAAAGACATGTATGAAAGATGTTCAAGCCAGTTATAATGTGTTATTAGCAAACTGCTAATTTTAACAATACTACTGTACATCTGTTAGAATGGCTAAAACCCCCAAAACTGACAACATCGACTACTGTCCAGGATACAAAACAATAGGAACTCATTCAATGCTGGTGAGAGTATAAGATGGTACAGCAAATTTTGGAAGCCAATTTGGCAATTTTTTTTTTTTAGCAAAACATCATTTTACAGGATCAGGCATGCTGTTAGGCATATATCTACTGCTACAGAAATCCATGCCCTCCTGAAAACCTTACGTGAATATTTGTAGCAGCTCTATTCAGAATTTCCAAGAATTGAAAACAGGCAACACACCCTTCAATAGATGAATAAGCAAATCGCAGAACATCCATACAATGGGATATTACTTATTCAGTGACAAAATAGAAATGATGTTTCATGCCACAAGATATGGACAAATCTTAAATGCATAGTGCAAAATTAGTCAATGTTAAAAAGTCACATAGTGTTTAATTCTGATTATATGACATTCTATAAAAGGCAAAACCATGGGACATTACCATACCCCTAAGGGCTCAGGAGGGAAGGAGGGGAGTAACTGGCAGACCACAGGGTATATTTAGTGTGAAGAAATTCTTCTGTATGATACTATAATGGTAAATAAGATATTAAAGCATTTGTCAAAACTCATAGAACTTTATAACACAATGATTAAACCTTAATGTATGAAATTAAAACAAGAAAACAGTCAGAAGGTGGAGAAATCCCAAGATGGGAATGCAAAATGAGACACCCTCCCCATTCTAAATCTATTACAAATCATGAAATAATTTCACTGAAGGGACTGGGGATAAGGCGCTGACCTAAGCACCTCTGGAAATAAGTGGAATGTATGAGACTAAAGGCAAAAGGAACTGTGCATCGCACTGTACTCTACTGACACATTTGCTGCCCATAAGGATACAGGTTCACAATTCCCAAACTACACTGCATGCTGGAAGTATTAAGTAAATGGATAGCAGGTGGTGGGAGCCAGGTTGAATGTGCAGTTACAAGTAAGCATAGTAAAGAGGATAAAATGACCCATGTGATAACGGATTAGAGGTGGACACTCCAGTATGTGTTCACGGTTAGTTTGATATAGATACAGATGGTTACATATAGAAATACTTATACACAGTATATGGAGGTGAGTTCATGTGCAAATACAGAGCCCCATTCCGTCATCTGAGAAAGCCTAAAAGCTTCCAGAGAGTCAAAGAACAAAGCTAGTACCCAGATCTTTGTTTCTGACACCATTCTCCAATAAAAGGAACTAGGGTTCCTTAGAGAAATGGTTGATGCTGGAACTGGGGCAAGAAATATCTATGATGAGCCTCTCTCCCTCCCTCCCTCCCTCCCTCCTACACACACATACACACACACACGAGCATGCCAAATGAGTACGGGAGCCAAGTTAAAGAACTACCAGTGCGGGCTGGCACTGTGGTATAACGGGTTAAGGCACTGCCTGTCATGCCGGCATCCCATAAGAGCACCAGTTGGAGTCCCAGCTGCTCTACTTCCAATCCAGCTCCCTGCTAACCCACCCAGGAAAGCAGCAACAGATGGTCCAAGTGCTTGGGCCCCTGCACCCACATGGGAGACCTGGGTGAAGCTCCTGGCTCCAGATCGGCCCAGCCCTCGCCATTATAAACATGTGGGGAGTGAACCAACAGATGGAAGACCTCTCCGTGTGTGTGTGTGTGTGTGTGATTCTACCTGTCAAAATAATTCAGAGAGAGCACGCGAGTGCTACCAGTGGCCAAAGCTGGGATAATTTAAGCAACAAAGTACATAAAGTAGTATTGGATTTTAATTCAAAGTAAAAAATGATTACAAGTTTGTAGTGATATAAGTCAATAATTAAATTTTTAAAAAGGGAGGGAGTAGACAACTCTCCCATTCAAGAATCCACAACAATTTACACGGATACTTGACCTTAGGGAGTGGAGTGTAACTCCCACTCCTTCAGTGTGGTGGTGCACAGTGACCCTCTCAAAAAGAAAATTATGGAAAGGGAAGAACAGCCAGAGTAACCTACAGTGGGGAAGACTGACAAGCACCATCTTATTCAAGGTGGTCGGAGTCCCCCTCATCAATGACAGGACACACTGAGAGCAGTTTATGATCATCATACTTCACCTCTGTGGTCTTCTTCCCCAAAACCCAGCACCCCAGTCTAAGACAGAGAAACCATCAGAACCAAGCACAGCCAACGATGTGGCTCCTGAACACCGTGTGATGGGATCCCAAGACGTTGGAGGCAAACTAAGGAATTCCATATGAGGAATGAATTAGTTGATGAGAATATACCAATATTGGTCTCTTGTGACCAATGTGGCATAGTGATTTAAGATGTTACTAACGGGGCAACTCAGTGTATAATATATGGGAACTCTCCGAACTATACAATAACTCTGTAAATCTATAAGTACTCTGAAATTAAAGTTTTATTTTTTTAAAATAATCTCCTGCAACCTTTCAGAGAGAAAAGCAGGGCAGGAACAGAGAATCAGCTATCCAAACAGCTCCAGACTTCAACAGTAACAGTGAACTAGAGGATAGTGGGAAAACACTTTCAAAATTATGAAGAAAAATTATTCCCACATCAGAATTCTTTGTGCAGCCAAACTAGCAACCAAATGTGATAGGATAAAGCTACCTGAGGACATTCAAAGTTCCAGGTAACTTGTGTGCCTGTCTTAGGAAGCTACTAGAAGATGGGCTACACCAATATGGGGGTAGGGAGGGCCAAGAAGCAGCCGTGGGATACAGGAAACAGAAGACATGCACAGGAGAGTCCAAAAATCCCAAGGATGATTGTGCGAAGTGACTCCCAGATGAGAGCTGACCCCAAGCCAGAGATCAACCACTCCAGACTGAACCAGGACTTCAGAGATATAGAGAGATTTACACAAGAAATCTGACTTGAGAATTGGTAGAGATACAGGTGGTGAATTAATAATAAGTACATGGAAGTATAAGCAAATAAAAATAATGCAATGATCAACTCTAGGGAAAACAAAAAGTGATTCAAGAAAGGAACAGCATCATAGGTACTAGATGGCTCCCTCGAGAAGAGCGTGCATGTACTTACAAGCACGTAAATGCTCAGTACTTCTCTCACCAAAATCATGACAAATACGTTGGGAGGATGAGAGATACAATGTTCCGTCAGCTTTTGCTAGACTGTATTGCAGCAACAAAAGAAAGCTCAGTGGGTTGCAAGTACAAAAGCTGTTTCTCATTCCTACTGCAGCGCAGCTGTGAGCCAGCTGCGACTGTACCACGTCTCCTTCTCTTTGGGACCTGTCCATCTTCTTGGCATAGGGAAAAGAGTAACTGATTGAGACCACAACACCATGGTGCCTAAGCTTCTGATCAGAGGTGGCACACACCACTCCCGCCCACATTCCACTGGCCAAGATAATCACATAGTCAAGCTCAAGGTCATTTATGGGAGTCCTCCCGTAGGGAAGTCACAGCACAATGGAAACAGGTGTGTTACCCATGGACAGGAAGGTGAGGACTCAACAAAGAACAATCCAGTTGACGAGTGTGTACCGCAGTACAAGACGGAGGGTGGGTGCAGCAAAAAAGTTAAATGTTTGCTTTCCTTTGAGGGGGAAGCCAATAAATAGTGCCTTAAACTGAAAAGTCACTTGTGCATGTGACTTAGAAATATGGAGATGGGCATAAAAACTCAGGAGAAAGAATGTTAAATGGTTGCTTCTGAAGAGCAGGACATGTAGAAAGGTGAGCAGAGGATTCCTGGTTTTATAAACTTATGAAAACTATTTTTAAGAAATTAGTAGAAAATGACAAACAATGAGGTTAAGCAGCTCTTGGTCACCAGGCTTCACTGAACCACGGCTGCTCCTCCCTCTGGTTTTGACAGCAAGAGAGTATAGGAATCTCTTCATTTTAAGACAGAGGGCGTGAAACCAAGGACAGCTGCCAGGATGGAAACGCCCCTCCAAAACCCACCACCTAGTGTCCACATCATCAGGAAGGACTCCTCCCTACGTAAGAGGAACCTGACCACCCCTCTCTTTCTCTCAGTCAACTCTGTATTATCCAAGCCACAAAAGCAGGCTAAGAATGCGGAAACACGTAACAGTGGGATTCTAAAGCACAGATGCCTTTTAGATGCATCAGCGTTCGTGCTGTGCAGGAGACCTGCTTACTGGGAATGCTTAGCTCCAGCTAACGTGTATGCTTTGCCTAGATACAGGGGAGGCCAGGGGCGACTATGCTGGAAGCCCTCAGGAAGGCAGAGCTTGGAAATGAAATTGACTCAAGAGGTCCGGAGTTCCCTCTCAAGGTCAACCTGCATCTTAAGAGGTATAAAAGTAGGAGGTAAACATTGTGATCATCGTCTGACAGCAGCTCAAATTGGGCCCAGTATTAGCCTGTTGAGTGGGCCCAGCCACACATCACAAGTGTCACATCCAGCTGATTTCCACGACCTTAGCAACCAGGAGTCAAGTTGTCAACCCAGTGACCCTCAGCGTCACCAGGCTACTGGCCCAGTCACCATGCAATTCTGCTTTATTAACAACCCCTTCCAGAAGCTCCTAAGAAAACATTCCGGGGGAAAAAAATTACTAAAAAGACTAACTGAATTCATTTAGCTGTTGGGGCTTCTCACTGCATTACTTGTTATACGTTCTCCATGTTTTGATTGTCTAAAATCATGTGTGTATCTTCAAGAGATCAGAGAAAGAAGATAAAATTTTTGTGCAAATTTTGAGCCACTGGAGACCTCTGCTGAGGCTTCCCACGATGGGAAGCTAAGGTCAGGGTTTCAGTTCCTGTGCAGATCCCATTTGGGAGGGATGCCACCCTACCAAGTCACCCCCACTGCAAGTCTGAACGCACGGGCTTTGGTGAAGTGGGTAACACGGGCCCCAGCCGAGGGCAGGCCCACCCAGAATGCAGGTACCATTCGCAGTGGGAGACAGTAGAGCAGAGGAGCCACCGAAGCCTACAAAAGCCCCTTCAGCCGCTTCCAGCCAGCAGGGCAGAAACACACAGGAAACGCTCAGTACGTGCAGAGTCGTGATCTGTGGTTTCAGACATGCACAGCGAGGCCTGCTCCTTGCTGCTCGCCAGCCAGCATGGCCACACTGCAGACAGCCAGGGAGCGCATGCACGCGTGCGCGCGCGCACACACACACACACACAGCTCCTCTCCACCTGGCTTTCTCAGCGCCACAACTGTACAAGCGGGAGGCTCCCCCTTCTCCCCTGCCCCCCAGTACACTCTAACTCCCCTTGCTTAGTCCCAGAACGACAGGAGGCTTGACCCAGAAGGCAGGGGCCCGAGAGACCCCTCTGCCTCCTCTCCCAGATCCTCCCCTTCCACTTGTGCCTGATGCAATCAGAAGGAGATAGCTACACACAGGCACTGCTTGATCGCTCTCTCGCTCACTCTCCCCCTGGTTAACACATTGAAGGCTGAACTCTGTCGAAGGAGGCTTCTCCTTCCAGCCCCAAGGGCAATCAGCACTGTTGCACTTGACTCAGAAAACCCTTTCTCACCCCCACCCCCACTAAAAGCAAGGATCCTCTGGGCTATGCTGAAAGGTGAAAAAAACCAGGCAGACAGCAGACACCAACAGGCAAAGGAACAACTCCAACCCAACCAGAGGCCAACCTGGATCCTAAGCCCATTCCCTCCTCTCGTTCCACGAGCACTGGTCCCAGCCAGTGCAAGGGGACAGAGGCACCGCCACCTGCCAGCGGGGAGACACAATCCACACGGCAGAGACTGGGTTTACCCACCGTGACCATATTTTGCAAACCACAAGTCGGAGCTGCTCTGGAAAATCCAGGTCATAGGAGAGCAGGAAACATTCAAAAACCACGTTGAATACAGGCGGATCGGATACAGCCTGCGCACAGATGTGCTGGGAGAACGCGATGGGGAACCTGAAGAAGTGCTCCCAGGCAAAGACACAGGGCCCGGAGACCCACGATAATTGACAGGAAATTCCAGCCCTGTCTTGCCTCCCCTCAAAGAGCTCAGACACCGGCTGCCAGCCGCAGCTGCGTCACACAGGTGGTCCCCCCACTGCTCCCCGCCCCACTCTGGAGACCCTAGTTTGCCAGTAAGGACAGGACCACGGTACCCTCTAAGCCAGCCTCCCTTTTAATAGAAGGTCCAGATGAACGGGGTTTTATTTCTACCCGGCAGTCATAATGGAGACTGTCGGAAAGTCTGAAATCCACAGAGAACTCAGGCCTCATTTTAGCTTCACTTACGGCCAGCTGCCTCCTCCAGTGACTCTGTTCCCTGAACTGCAGCGAGTGGCAAAACAAATGAGCTTGACCTTCACATCTCTTTGCCTCCTTCTTCCCTGGAGCCAGAGAGACCAGCAGTGGGATGGGCCAAAGGGGGAGAGGCAGTGGGAAGAGAAAGCCAGGGCCCAGCCCCCCACCACCAGCACACACGAGCAAGGGTAACTTCTCAGAAGAGACACGCCAGCTCAGAGGATGACGGAGAGCACCTTCTGCAAAGAGCATGGGTTTCACCCTTAGATGGATCAAGTGGGCTGTGCGGGTTTGTCTGGGTCCCACCTTCCAAGTAAAACCACAGCCACAGCTGAAAACCCACCGCAACCACAAAGAGGCCGTATTCATCCCCTTCCTCTCTGCCGAGCCTTCCTGAACGCGGGCAATACCCACTGATGTGCCACCTCGTCTCAATGCCAGCCTGCTCACTCCTCTTCTTTCAATGGATATCCACATCTTCTCCACAGCAAGGGAGCACTCCCCTAAAGGGCAGGAGTTGTGCCTTCTTGTCTTTAAGACTTTACTTAATTGAAAGGCAGAGTTACAGAGAGAAGAGGACAGAGAGAACCTTCCATCCAGTGGTTCACTGCCCAGATGCTGCAACAGCCAGGATTGGGCCAGGCCAAAGCGAAGAATGAGGAGCTTCCTTTGGGTCTCCCACACGGGTGGCAGGGACCAAAGCACCCTGGCCATCTGCCTTCCCAGGCACGTTAGCTAGGAGCTGGACCGGAAGTGGAGCAGCCAGGACTCAAAGCAGCACACATAGGAGATGCTGGCATCACAGGTAGCAGCTTTACCCTGCTGCATCACAGTACTGGCCCTGCCTTTTAAGATTTTTATTTCAAAGGCCGAGTTAGAGAAAGGAAGGAAAGACAAAGAGAGTTATCTTCTATCCATGGTTCACTCCCTAAATGGCTGCAACAACCAGGACCAGGCCAAAGCCAAGAGCCTGGAAATCCATCTGGGTCTCCTACACGGGTGCGGGGCCCAAGGACTTGGACCGTCTTCTGCTTTCCTAGGCACATTAGTAAGGAGCTGGATAGGAGGCGGAGCAGCCAGGACTCAGCCTGGCACTCACATGGGATGCCAGCACCTTAACCTGCTGCACAACAACTCTAGCCCCAGGAGTTGCCTTATATTTCATAGAGATGCCCATAGCACCCAGCAGTGTGTTCTGCATACAGAATGAACGAACTGTCGCTGAGTAGCTGTTTTAGAAGTGGGGTGTTTTTTGGTTGTTTTTTTTTTTTTAAAGGCAGGTAGAGATAGCTTTCATTTGCTAGTTTACCTTCCAAATGCCCACAGCAGCCAGGGCCAGGCCAGGCCAAAAATCAGGAGCCCAGAACTCAATCTGGGTCTCCCACATGGAGAGGGTGGCAGGGACCTAGCACCTGCTGCCTGCCGGCTGCACATCAGCAGGAAGTGGAGCTAGGCCTCAGACCCAGGCACTCTCATGTGGGAAACGTGTCCCAGGTGGCATGTTAACTGGTGCACCAAGCTCCCACCCCTAAGAAGTGCCGCTTTTCAAACAGAGCAGTGCTCACATGTGCTTTCTTTTTTTATGCTGGGAAATCTATGAGAAGTTGGCTTCAGCAAATTGATTTTAATAGACTTTTTTTTTTCATTGAAGCTGACAAACACTAGCATCACAGAAATCGAAGCCGGAAGAGAAGCACTGGTACCGCTCTGTCCGTCCTACATGGGAGGAACTGGCACATGACCGATCTAGAACAAGGAGGGATAAAGGATTCTTTACAAGTGTGTACCGTAGCTGGACACCACGCTCCCTCACCGAGTTCAAATGTTGCGCCCTCTCATTCTGTTTACAGGATTCATCTGGCCGCCGCCACCCAGTCTTTATTTGGACCGAATTACACTTCAGCCCAACCCCATCTGAGTCATCACACTTTCTAAATAATTGCCCTGCAGTCTGAAGTAACGTGGAGGCTTCGGGCTGGGAGAAGCAGGTTAGCTCTGCAGGCTGCAAAACCGCACGTATTTATTCAGAGGGTGATGATCAGAGCTCTCCCACTCCTTCCCTGTGTGTGTGCGCACGCACACATGTGCATGGGTGTCTGTGCCCGAGTGCTGGGCCTGGGAGTGGGCTGTGGATTCTGCTTCTCCCTGGAGGTGTGATCTGAGCCAGGTCCTTTGTTTCTGTGCCTCTAGCTTCTGTTGCCTTGAAAGGGTTGTCGTTGAGGTTTAAAGGATGTGCAAACACACAGGCGGGTGCCCGGTGCAGGAAAACACCAGTACGTGGTGGTGATGGGCTGCCTGTTTGTTGCAAAGAGGCCAGCTGAAGCCACATTCCCGTGCAGTGAGGCCATGCCCCACTTACAAAACAGAGCCTTGGCTGGGTGTAGAAGGAAGCCCACAGGAAAAGCCAACCACCGTGCCCAGCCCAACGCCGGCACACAGAGGCGCCTGGTTCATATTTTTTGAAGAGTGAAGAAGCTAACGCCTTCTGAATTCCAAATTTTCATTTTTTTCCTCTAGAATCCCTTCTGCACACCAAGGGATGCCCTGTGGTGCCCAAGAACGTTTGAGCAAAAACCATGTTCAGTGTCAAGAGGTCACCTCTGGTGTTAGATGAACCTGGACCACCCCATGACGTCTTAAATGAAGACACCTATGTTTATCTCATCCTTGTTAATCAATTGTTTAACTACAATTTACACCTGCACTAGCAAAATAGAAAACATGCACAAAGAGGCTAAAACAAGACAGTGCTAATATTCCTCACTCCTGGGATCCATATCACTGCAGTGGGTTAGGCCAATGCCTGTGACACCAGCATCCCATATTCAAGCGCCGGTTGGAGTCCCTGTGCTCTGCTTCTGATCCAGCTCTCTTCCAACGAACCTGGGAAGGCAGGGGAAGATGGCCCAAGTGCTTAGGACCCTGCCACCCATGCGGGAGACTCAGATGGAGCTCCAGGCTCTTGGCTTTGGCCTGGCCCAGCGCTGGCCATTTGGAGAGTGAACCAGCAGATGGAAGACTTCTGTTTCTGCCTACCACCATCACTCTTTCAAAAGAGTTTCTAAAAAGTTTATTATTCCAGAGTTTCCTGCACTTTATCAAAATGGCATCCCAAAAGTGTGCGTTTTTGCTTAGTAATTTTCCTTTCCATCCATGAATTCTCCACAGAGAATATTTCCTTGGTCTACAAAGAGCAGGTTTTTTTCATTAGTTTTTTTAACACACACATAATGAAAGACAAAAACTCTGAGATTGTCAATCAAATGCAGATTAAAAGCCCCTCCCACTTTCATGGCCAGGCACTGTCCTGAGCAGTAGCACCTGCAGCCCTGTGGGAGTGATGGCTGGTGACTGTGCAGCACCTGTAACCTGTGCTGGGGATGCCGTGTGGGCTGGGAGTCCTAACCAGCTTGGTTCCCAGTGTGGTGATGTGAGCGGTGGTGGGGGCTCGTGGGAGGGAATGAGGGGGCCACTGGGGGCTGCCCCTGGAGACAAGTCATGCTGATCTCAAGAAGGAAGTCAGTTAGGCCAGCGCCGTGGCTCACTAGGCTAATCCTCCGCCTTGCGGCGCCGGCACACCGGGTTCTAGTCCAGGTCGGGGCACCGACCCTGTCCCGGTTGCCCCTCTTCCAGGCCAGCTCTCTGCTGTGGCCAGGGAGTGCAGTGGAGGATGGCTCATCACGATACTACCTGCCACGCTACAATGCAGCCACGGGGGCCCATGGCAGAGGCCCAACTGTGGATTTGCAGCCTCCAAAGCTGTGAACTAGATAAACCCTTTTGCTTTAAAGTACCCAGTGTCAGCATTTCCTCACGGCAACTGAAAAACGGACTGATACCCAGTCCCATCACTCACCTGCTGCTAGCCTCGAGTGCACAGCCCGCGGACAGCAAGTTCCCACTCCAGCCACGGCTGCTGGCTGAACGAGACGCTGTGTTCCACCATCACCAGGCTGTGTTCCAGCCCCAGCGGGCCGTGTCCTGCCACCCCGACGCCTGCCTCCTAAGGAGACCACATTTTCCTCTCTGGAGGCTGAGTTCACCACATGGAGACACTGAGGCACTGAGCGGCAGTTAAGACAGGAGCTGGGTAGTGCTCAGGCCCCCTCCCCTCTGTCCAAGGCCACGACAAGGGACAGAGGACCTGGCTCCTGCTGGGGCCGGCGTTTTTGCCTTCATGCGCTACAAGGTTAAAATGCCTGTGGACAGAGGCCCGGGAGCCACTGAGCTGGGCTCCGGCAGACCCGGGCTCCAAGCTTCCTGCTGAAAAGTGCTCGTGTGGCTTAAACCCCCAAGTTTCCATCTCCTCACCCACGAAATGAAGTTGTGGATGGAGCCTACAAAAGTTCCCAAGAGGCCGAGCAAAGGCACCCGAGTGACCGCCACCACGCCACAGCAGCTCCCCAGAACTGGCCCAGGGCGAGGGGAAAAGGAGGCCGCTGAGCCCTGAGCTGGACTCTGCTGTGAGGTAGCACTCAGGCTCCTTTATACTCAAGAACTCCACGCGATGGCAATCGCTCCCCTGATTTCACTCAGCAAGGAAAACCAAGTCACATGGGCAGCTCCCGTGGCCACCAGGAGTTAAAGTCTGGGCTACCTGGCTCTCAGGATCCCTTTTATGCTCCAGATGTAGTTCACTGGATGTTTGATATGCAAGTCAGTCAACTCTATCTCTATAGAATAAAACTATTACATCAACCAGAAACGACTTAATGAATTACCATGTTCACAAAAATTACACCGAATCCCACTCTGATCCTCAGCTGTTAGCCATCACCGCCCAACTTCCCTCCTTCCCACAGGTGTGGTTCTCAGATGCGGGAGCTCATCAGAACCTCCCGGAAGCCCTGTGGGCCCACCCCTGCAGTGCCTGACTTGGTGGGGCCCAGTAATGTGCAGTGTTCTCCCAAGCACCCAGGACCTGCTGCTGGAGTGTAGGGGTGGAGCTGGCCCAGGGAACCACTGCCCTGAGAAGCTCCTGGCCCCAGCTTGTCCAGCTCGCCAGGCCCGAGGAGGGCTCTGAGAGCTCTTGCTGTCAGAGCTGGCACGCCTCCACCCCTCTGCTCAGGGTCTGCTGCCCACCGACTTTTCCCCTCCCTGGCTCTGCACACAAGGGCGAGCCTGGCTTTCTGCCCCACTCGCTGGCAAGGGCTGAAAGCAAAGGCCTCTAAGGCTGCACACCCCAGCAGCGTGAATTCCCTGCGAAGGCCCCGTGAGCCACAGGGACCCTTTCAAAGCCCGAGATCTTCCCTCCCCCCGCCCCATGTTGGACATCCAGCAAGTACTTGGATCTACATCTCATCAGTTTCTTCACTGTTTTTCAAACCTTTTGAATGCTGAGAGATGAAATACCCTTTTTATTCCAAAATACAGTTTTTTCCAGGACTTTCTTTCAAAACGCATACGCGTGCACACACGGCCCAATAGGAAGCAAGCAGGATGTAAAAGATTTCTTTTTTTTTTTTTTTTTTTTTTTTGCACAGAAGTCCAAGTGCAGGCTATGGCTGTGTTCCCCCGCTTGGCCTCATTTCTTGCTTGGAGTTAGCAGATATATAACCAAAGCAGCACAGCTTTTGGAAGACAGGCCTGAGTTAGGAGGGTTTCCACTTGAACTCCACTGTTCTCATGGTTGCTAGATGATAACTGCTTTAAACTCAGACTTGGGGGTTGGGGGAGGCAGAACGTCCTTACAGTGAGGGCTTGAAAGAGTGAGAGGCACCCAGAGCCGAGCCAGGCAGCTGGGAGACCAGAAACCCAGACAGGAGAAAGCTGGGTCTGCAGTGCCCTTCACCTGGCCGATCTGCCCACCTCCTCCACGCCCATCTGAGACCATGGCTGCAGGGCAAGGCAACAAGAAGGGGCTGATCCACAGGCCTGGAAAAGCAGCCCAGCTGCAGGCCAGTGAGCGTGCCTGGATCACTTCCTCCAGCTCCAGGGACAATACAGGATTGTGTGAATACAGGGGGCGCTGGCCTGGCTGACCTCAGAAATCTGCTTCCGCATGTCTGAGTGAGGACCGGAAGTGGTTTGGGCCAACCGTGCTAATGAATATGCTTTTGATGTGACAATACCTTGGCATCTGTGAACTATTAATGGCCAGGGAGGAGCTGGCGTCCAAGCACTGAGAACCCCATCTGCCGGGAACCCAAGTGGAACCAGGAGGGGTCGTGCCCCCGCTACTGTTGAGCCCCCTTCCTGCCCCTAGGCTTGCTCCATCCACCACCCCTCCTGCCCGCGTGGCTCCCTTCTGCTGGGAAGGAAAAGCAGGACACCTGTGAGTGCTGGGAACAAAAGGATTCCTTTCGCTGCTATTCCCTTTCTTCAGCCTCTGACTCGGTAATACGCTGACTCTCCATCTGAAAAGTTTATCACTGAATTGTCTACCTAAGATAAAGTGAATCCTATGGCAAGTAAATTATAGCTCAATAAAAGCTGTTAAAAAGGGGGCAGGTTTTTGGCCTGGTGCTTAAGACACCTGCATCCCATATTGGCGCACGTGCCCCAGCTGCCTGCTAATGCAGACCCTGGGAGACAATGGTGATGGTTCAGTGCCTGCCACCCACGTGGGAGACCTGGACTGTGCGTTCCCCACTCCCGGATTCACTTCTGACCCAGCTCAAGCCACTCAAGCAGGAATCTGGGGATTTGGGGAGTGAACCAGTAGACAGGAGATACATTGCTGTTGCTATCAAATATATTTTTTTTAATGTTAAAACAAAAAACTTTAAAGAATTCACTCGAATTCCCCTCCAATTAAGCTCTGAATCAAAACTAGAGGCAGTTTGGGTCAGGACACCTTCAAAATGACCATACTCACACACATGTGTGCACACACATGCAAAGGACAAATGCTCCTAATTAAAAATAAACCACAAAAGGGGAGCACCGAGAGGTATCATGGTGGTCGCAACCCACGTGGGCTCGGCAGCCTCAGGCACCTGAGCCAGGACTGGCTGCCCATTCAGCAGCTGGAAAGTGATGTTCTTTTGCTTCCAGGAGGCTGGGACCTGCCTGGGCACCCTAAAACGGATGAGCGTTCTCCGCATTCAGGGCGCTCCAAAGAGCAGAGTGGACCATGCAAGAGAGAGGCCCATGGCGCCCCTGCCCAGCCTGGCTGGTCTTCTCCAGCCTCAGCGACCCCCAGGTTAGCAACACCATGCTGGATTTCCCAGCACTTCCGTCATGGCCATCACACGTGACAACTTCTCTAGTTCAGCTGTTGAATTCTTGCTGCAGTGGAGTGGGGTAGAAGAGACTTCAGCATAGCATCCTTTAGCTTCAAAAAGAAGCCTCCACACAATCATTTAAAAACTTCAGGCGTCCCTACAAGATCTTACAGACGTCTCAGGAGTTCCTTGGCTTCCTGCTGCTCTATCTTGTTTGGTCAAATCAAGCACTGCCAATGGCAAATTCTTCACTGACTGATTCAAGGCTGGGGGGCGGGTGGCTGGGTTTTCTGGTGATGTCAGCTGGGTAGACCAATTCCTGGAGAGTCCTCTGCCTTGTAACGGAGGCTGGCTAAGCCAGAGGCCGGGCAGGTGACGCGAGCTAGAGGTGGGGTAGGGATGGCAGACAAGGTAGCCCAACTGGGGGTTAGATCAGATGCACTGGGTTCAATTATTTTGACAAGTCTTTTCTTTTTAATCATCTGTAATGAGACCACAGTATACTGTGCCTTGCGCGTGATATATTTTGGAAATGTAATGAAGTCTGGAGAGTAGGCAGCGTAACTCAGCTCCAGCTATTAAATCTTTGCTTCGAAGCAGGATATAGTAAAAGATTTGTGTGTGTGCGTCTGTGAGTGTGAGTGTGTGTGTGTGTGTGTGTAAATATTACAGGGCTGGCACATTAGCAGGGGCAAAAATTAGCCAGGTTCTCCTACCATATTGAGATTTAGAGCGCCAGAGTACAGGGACTACATTTTTCTGTAGAGATCTTTACAGCTATTTGGAATTATGAACCCATAATATGCAAATGCACAGGGCTAAGAAATACACATTCTTGGCAGAGACTGAAGATGTTATAATGTGTGCTGTAAGCGGCGGCGCGTCTGTGTGTAAAATCGACGCGCACATACTAACTGGTCGATTATCCCCTCTAAAACCACACATAAATTCTCCTGACAGCGATGGGGATTTTGCACACATCCCAAGAACCAACAGACTCCTAATGTGCTGTGTGTGGATGAAAGATGTATTTAAAAACACAGCAGAAAGGGTCACTCGGCTAAGGGAGAGAGCTTGGAGTCTCCGGCAGGACAACAAAGGGATGGGGACCACATTTGCCTTCGGAGCATGATAATTATGTTATTAGCAGCAGTCGATAATATTTATTGAGTTCCAGGCTCTATGACGGCCACTGTTCTGGGTGCTTCCCATCCGTGGCCCCTTTTAGAGAGAGAGAGAGAGAGAGAGAATGTGTGTGTGAGTGTGTGTGTGTGAGTGCGTGTGTGTGTGTGTGAGTGCGTGTGTGCATGCATGCATGTGGATGTGGATGTGTGAGTTTACATGCGGGCTCGGTGCAAACACTTCACTCCCCTGGCAAATGGCCACCTTCCCAGGGAGTGTGGTGATCTACACTGCCGAGACAATTAGTCTGCCCCAGGGGCCTGCAGGCAGGAGCATTCTCATCCAGGTTCCAGAGACAAGCGGGCAGAGTCCAGGGACAAAGGCCTGTCCCTTTGTGGCGACACCGCTTCAGACCTGAAGCCTCCCATCTAGGTAACAGCCATTTCTGGGCAAACAGCAGAAAATTAGGAACCGCAGTCCAGAATCCGAGAACAGGTACCGAATCCCCAAAATAGAATGTTGCTGAGTCAGGTCTGTGCAAATGCAGGGTCTTGAAAACTGTGCAGAAGGAAAAGCAAAGCCTTTAGTTCAACAACGGCTTCTAATGACTTCTGCAGGTAGGTAGGTGCTGCCCTGCACCTGGTAGACCAGAACCTGCAGGAGTCGAGGGTCCCCTGCAAAGCAAGGATCCATTGTCCGTCGTGTAAGCCGAGAAGGATTTTTACCAAAGAATTCATTTTAAAACCTTTCTCCCAATCCCTGCCCCACTCACAAAACTGCCTGGGAAAACTCAAGGACTCCAGGTAGACAGAGGCAAGCGCACCCTTGGCTGTTTCCCAGGGCTGGTATGGACAGCACCTAGGATTTCACCCTCCACCTTCTCACCTGTTCCACTCTGCTCATGAGCAAGATGACTGAGCTCCCGGGAACTAGAGCGCATGTGAAGCAGGTGCAGGTTTGCACAATGGGCGCAAGCACATCAAACATCAGAGCTAACCCACAAATAGGAAGCCTTTGCCCCTTGCCTTTGGATAGCTCTCAGCAAACACCCTGCAAGACCAAGGCAAGAAACTTGAGAGGAACCCAGCAGGTCACGCCATCTACTCACTCCTGCACAGAGACATGGACACTCCGGGGCTCGAGCCGGTCCAGCACTGAGGACGTGGCTTACGTTTGTCAGTCAGTACTAGGCCAGGGAAACCTTGGGGTTACCAACAGGGATATAAATCCACAGAAAGAAGTGCGTGCGAACCAGGGCCTTGGAACAGGGTCCTTGAATCCCTGCACAACACTCCCAGCCTAATCATGCCTCGAGATTCATCAACCCTCAAATCCTTTCCTCTGTTCCTGTCCGCTCATCATCCCCACGCTTGCACGTTCCTCGGCCCAGACCACACAGAATGAACCCAAGGAGCGGGATCCTCATCCTCCTCTGTGAGCCACACTCAGTGACAGTGGCCAGCAAGGCACAGGGCTCACGTACAAACTGAGGGAAAGCACTGTAAGAGGGACTACACACACACCTCTGGGATGTCCTAACACCTGGCTTTAGTGTCCTGATAATTCTTTATGCTAGTACTTGCATTTTTAATTTTAAAAAATTTGCTTATTTATTTGAAAGCCAGAATTAGAAAGAGAGAGATCTTCCATCCACTGGTATACTCCCCAGATGGCCACACAGCTAGGGCTGAGTCAGGCCAAAGTCAAAGCTAGAAGCTTCATCCAGGTCTCCCACATGGGTGCAGGGGCCCAAACACTTGGGACATCTTCTGTTGCTTTTCCCAGGCACATTAGCAGGGAGCTGGAACAGAAGTGGAGCCAGCAGGACAAGAACCAGCACCCGTATGGGATGCTGATGTTGCAAGGGGTGGTTTTACCCAATATGTCACAATGCTGACCCCAACAATTCTTTCAACAGCGCTTTGAGTGGCTCTTTAGCAATTTGCTAAAATGCCATATGAAAGCAATGTTGGCCACGGAGTACAAACCATTCCAGTTTGGTGCTGGACTAAAATACGTGGTTTTAATGCTTGATATTGAGTGGATTATCACTTCCAAAATTCAGGTTAAAGTCAAATTGATGCCGCCCCCTGGAGCATATCAGACTTAAGCTAAACTAGGCAGAAAATCCAGAACTGGACTGGATGGGGGTGAGCGGGGGAGCCAGCCTGGAAGATCTGCTGCAAGGAATTCTACAAGCCTGATGCCTTAGCCAAGTGTACTTCCTCCCGCTGCCTACACACATCCCCTTCTGCACTGAGCCACCCTCTTCAGGCTGGGCCCACTCCCATCCTTTGCCCAGGCTGTTCCTCCCACCCTAAATACTCTCCGGGGGCCCAGCATCAACTTGCACACAGTGGAGAGACTGTGGACACCTCAAGCAGCTAACCTGGCCACTGTGAGCCTTAATTCTTGTTACATGGGAACAATGTCATCGAACTGTGAGGATGAATGGTGTCACATTGGGCACTGGCTCCTGCATGTCAGACCCTGGTCCCCACCACCCTCAAGTGTCACAAGCTGCTCCCTCTCAGCACACAGACTCCAGGGCTCCCAGCTGCTTTTCTTTAATATCTTGTGGCCCTTACAAGCTGTGCTACACCACTTAAGTCTTCAGCACAAAGCTTGGATATGTCCTGTATATACAGCATCGTCTTCCCAACCAGATATTCAGACCCTCGGAGGCAAGGATCCTGGCCTTCTCCTGGTCCTCTGCAGACACGGGAGGATCCCAGAGGCACCTTGTGCTCCTGGGAGGGTCACAGTGTCCCTACCTGCACGCATGCGCGCACACACACACACACACACAAGCAGGAAAGATTCTGCAGGACCAGGGAGTCTCCAAGGCTGGTCTGCAACTCTGTCAACTTTAGTGTGTCAGCTTCAAGCCCACGGATGGAGGGCCACACTCAGCCTGGGGGCTTCTCCCGAAAGCACTGTGAGTCCCCACGAGGGGAGACATCGGGAGGGGGTCAGCCTCTGGGGGAAGCAGGTCTGCCTCAAGCCAGGAGGACAAGAGCAAGCTGTGTGCGTGCAGGGACAAGGCCCGGAATCTGCAGGTCAGGCAGGGCACATGGGCCTCCTCTGACTTAGCACAGTTCTCCCCACGGACCACAGCTCCTCGGGCCACAACGCTGCACCGTCATCGCTGCCTATTTGGTGCAAAGGGATTGGCCCAAAGGAGGGCTCTGCACCGCTCTGTGGATTCTAAAGCCAGCCTTGATCTCCTGGGACAAAAGGAGGCTTCAAAACCCTTCGAGGTCAGAAGAAGCACACCAAGGATACCGAATGTCATCCTGGCTGAACTGGGGTCCTGAACGCTGTGCTTTGGGGGAACCCTGCAGATGGGCAGTGATCATGAGAGGCAGCTGGTGGGGGGAGGAGGCAGGGAGAGTTAAGGACATGGTGCATGAGCTGTGCTCAGGAAACCATGCTGTTCACAGCCATCCAATCAGCCCCGCGCCCCACCCCCCCTACTCTGAGAGCCCGGCACTACCTCCATGGCTTGCACTGCCCTCCGCTGGGGCCGTGCCCAGTGCTGCTTTGACCTCCCTTCTCCGGCGTGAAGCTGCACCTGTTCTCCCACTAAGCCACTCTCATCTCAGACCCTGGCCCCACCCCCAGAGTGTGCGCACACTCCTCCAGGCCTTGGCTTCTTGCTGCCCCAGCTCCACCCCTTGCCCGGCCCAGCACCTAACGTGTAGTGGGAGCTCAGGAGACACTGGCTTAATAAATCATCATCGACTGTGTGATGTGTTTTCCAGGAAGTTCAGCCAAAAACTGTTGAACTTACTTTGAATCCTTAAACAAGGAAGCAATTTTTTTTTTATTTTTTGAAGTATCCTGTGAATAAGTCAACAAGCTTATTCTTGGAGTGCTACAAATTTGCCTGTATTCAGAAAAATCAAGGATCACGTTCATGAAACAGAAATCACTAGATACTCCATCAGCCAAAGAGCAGAAGCCATCAACATATCCATGTGTCAGGGACGGTCGAACAAGACAATGTGTCTAATAGTCAGGGCTGGGGAGCCGCAGAAAGCTGTGGGAAAACGGAATTTAAAGATACTGTGCATTCCCCTCATATCACCAAGATAACAGGAAGTTAAATACAGTGTGTATGGTATAATTCTATTAGAGTAAAAAAAAAATTTAAATATACACATGCATGTAGGTCCACGTACACACACATTTGCACTTTCTTGTATCTGCATAAAACACCTCTCGAGTGAAGAAACCATTCCTAGCAGTGGCTCTAACAGGCAGCAGTGAGAGGAAGACTTTAAATGCCCCTTTGTACTTTCTGAATTTTAAACCACGTAAGTGTTGACCTACTCCAAAAAATTAAATTAAAAATTCAAAGCAAACAATGTGTGGAAAGGTGATTTTTTAAAATCGAGTTTAGAAATCATAAAAGAGAAAGCCTCATTTTAAAATGGTTCAAGACAGCCTGCTGAGCCATCTGGGGGCTGTGGACGCTGGCCCGCAGGGGGAGGTGGGAGGGAGGCAGGGTGGGGTCCCAGCGCCAGGACCAGACCCCCTCCCCCCCGGCTGCTGTCTGAGGTGATCTCGGAGACTGCTGCAGCCCCAGGTTCCTCATTTCTTTCTTTCTTTTTAAGATTTATTTATTTATTTGAAAGTCAGAGTTACACAGAGAGGAGAGGGAGAGAGACAGAGAGGTCTTCCATCCGCTGGTTCACTCCCCAGATGGCTGCAAGGGACAGAGGAGCTGCGCCAATCCAAAGCCAGGAGCCAGGAGCTTCTTCCAGGTCTCTCACATGGGTGCAGGGGCCCAAGGACTTGGGCCATCTTCCACTGCTTTCCCAGGCCATAGCAGAGAGCTGGATTGGAAGTGAAGCAGCTGGGACTCGAACCAGCACCCATACGGGATGCCGACACTGCAGGTGGCAGCTTTACCTGCTAAGCCACAGCGCTGGCCCCTGGGTTCCTCATGTCTGAACAGCAGCACTTGGAGCACCTCTGGGAGCACGCAGGCTCCTCCCCTGTCTGGGAATCAGGGTCCTCAGGTTGACCTGAGCTAGCCGCTCAGTGACAATGTGGCTGACGCTCCCTACAAAGGAGACCCAGCTTCCTCTGCCCTGAGGAGTCTGTGCTGCAGAGATAAAACCCAGACCCCTGCTGACCAGAGTGCAGTCAGACCAACGCCTCTGACTTCAGACGCCCAAAATACACTCAGCGCCACGCCCTTCCCCGACACACCTGCTGCCTTTTCCTCCTCATCCCACATCCTCTCCACACAGGCCCGTGCCCGTGCATGACAGAGCTGAAAAGTTTCCTCTCCTGTTCTAATATTTCCTGTGCGGCCCCTCCCCAGGTTTGTGACGCCCATTCACAGCCATCTGCGATGGCCCAGGAGCGAGAGGAAGTTTCAGAATTCAATCCCAGTGACAAATGTGTCACTTTTTAAAAATAACAGCGATCCTGCACCCGCTCCGAAACACACTTTTTATATATGTATAAAAAAGGCAACGGGACAGTGTCCATTCTTGGACTGCTGTGGACCAACTGTCCAGACAGAACTTCACCAACGGGGTGCCCAGCTGCACTCTCTGCCACCCAACCTTACCTTCCCTCCAAGCCCCACCTCTGCCCGCTGCAAACTTAGGAAGTGGCTACATTTGTTTTCCATGTCTTTCTCTTAGGATCTAGAGAACGCCACAGCCAGAATGGCTCTTAGAGGTAACCCAGCCTCACGCTACAGAGCGAGAAACTGAGGCCATAAAAGCTGAATGGCTCCCTTAGCAATACGCCCTGTTCCACTGCGAGGCCACGAGGAGAGACAGATCTCAGGGCTCCCTGGCTCCTTCCCTCATGCCACTTCGGACATGCTCACCTGCAGGGGCCTCACCACTCTCCCTCACTGTGCAAGGGCCCCCAAGCAGCCCCAGCCTCCCCAGGCTGGCCCTACCAGGCTCACTGCGCTGTCCAACATGGCAGCTGCTAGCCTCGTGGCACTACTGGGCCCTTACAATGTGACGAGTGCCTCGTGTTGAAAAGACGATGTTGTAACACACTGGGTTCAATAAGCTACTGAAAGTCATTTTAGCCATTTAACTTTTCAAAAAAGGGGCCACCGTGGCAGCACAATTTGTTAAGCTGCTCCCTCAGTGCCAGTCTCCTCTGACTGAGCACCGGTTTGAGTCCTGGCTGTGCCACTTCCAGTCCAGCTCCCTGCTAACGCACCTGGGAAAGCAGCAGCAGATGGCCTGAGTGCTTGGGCCCCTGCCATCCACGTGGGAGACCAGGATAGAGTTCCAGGCTCCTAGCTTCAGCCTGGCAGGGGACTGGCCAGGCCACTGAGGCCATTTGAGGAGTGAACCAGCAGATGGATGATCTCTTACTCTCTCTGTCTCCCCCCTCCCTCTGTCACTCTGCCTTTCAAATAAATAAAATACCTAAAGTAATAATAATGCTGGAAGGCAACGTGAGGTGCCACAGAAGGCTCACCTTGCATTCCCATGAGGCGGGGCTGCTCCAGGCACACACTGCCTTCCCATCCGGCACCCAACCAGCAACATGGACCTGGCCATTTCCATCTCAGTGTGGCCAGACGCTCCCTATTCTAAAGACCAATCCAGGCCTGGGTGATAACAAGGAAGCAGTGTGACCCCCCAGTGACATCCACTTGGGGCCCCTGATTTCAGTAAACACACTTCTTCTTCCATTTGCTTTAGGGAAGGAGCAGGGATCCTAGTCCACCTCCAGCGATGTGAATGCTACCTACACGTCGGGAGCGGCTTCCTGAGAGTTATCACTCCTGCAGACTGGATTGGTGGCCCCTGAAATACAGTGGGATCTTGGGGAACAGAAGGAGGAAGACCACAACACAGTCTTCTCCCCGCTCCCTCCTGGGCAGGAATAGAAATTCACAAAAAGCATGAATCACGATGGCTCCCATGTGGCAAGGTCCTTGTTCGCTGTCCCGGGAACTCTTCCAAGGGCTGGGTGTTACCTCATTTTCCCAAACCCTATCAAGTGGTCTTGTCACCACTGCATAGACAAGAAAGCCAAGGCCTGGAGATGCAGCCAAGCCACTACGACCCACTCCCGAACCTTTGCTCCGCATCACCACCCAATGCCTTGTGCCTCAGTTTTCTTACCGGCTGCAGGTAGAGGTGGGGCAGGGAGAGGTCTCACAATCCCCCAGGACTCACGCTCCCTTGGGAGGCTCTGGGCCCAGAGGCAGCACCATCTCTGTCTCTTGCCCTTCCTGCCTTGGCAGCATCCAAGTCCTGACTCGGGAGCTCCATCCACACCCTCCTGGCCAGGCCCCTCTAGGCCCCATCTCCAGGGAGTTGCGTGCTTCTAGCCCTTAACTCGAGAGTCCACATAAATCTCACCTCCCCTCAAAACCCACTGAAATGACAAAGTCAGGGCACTGTGTACAGGGTCGGCCTCTCTGTCCTCCCAGGATGCAAAGATCCTGCTGCTTCTTCAAGCCCCAGGGTCCTGTGTTCCACCCCCAGCCAAACACCCTCTCCAAAGAGGCCTCCGCATCCATGGCCTTCATCAAGGTCTCACCACCCACAGGGAGGATTCTGCATTGTATTGATTCAGCAAAATTGTTCCCGAGCCCCTACTGCGCACCAGGCCCTTTTCTAAGCCCTGGGAATACGTCAGGGAAAGAGACCTGTGGAGTGAACACAGCCCCAGCAGCAGCTCCCCAAGCACACCGGCCGCACCATGCAGCATCGTATTTCCCTAGTCTCCCCTGCTTCTCTTATTTTCAGTCCAAGAACGATGAGTTAATGGGCAATGATTGAATTGTATTGTACCGGTTAAATAAGGTATGGAACATTACTTGGAGGCATAAAGAGCAATGATGGCGCCGGGAAATGTGATAGAATGTTCAGGAAGGGCACAGCTCACACCGCGGATACCCCCTCCCCCTCGCACTTCCCAGGACTTCAGGAGAGGCAAGCGTGAGCCAGCACAGGGCTGAACATATCCACAGTGGGCAGGGCAGGCGGGGGAGAGGCGCCTTTTCACTGACTCAAGGTCTAGGTTCTTACCCGGCTGGGGAGCTTTTCCCCGCCCCAGGGCCATCTGGACATGTACAGCGTCATTCACAGACCCTACAAAAGTCATCAACCTAAAAATCAGCTTGTGGCCAGCGCCACAGCTCACTAGGCTAATCTTCTGCCTGCGGCGCCGGCACATTGGGTTCTAGTCCCGGTCGGGGACCGGATTCTGTCCCAGTTGCTCCTCTTCCAGTCCAGCTCTCTGCTGTGGCCCAGGAGTGCAGTGGAGGATGGCCCAGGTCCTTGAGCCCTGCACCCACATGGAGACCAGGAGAAGCACCTGGCTCCTGGCTTTGGATCAGCACGGTGCGCCGGCCACAGCGCGCCAGCCACAGCGGCCATTGGGGGGTGAACCAACGGAAAAGGAAGACCTTTCTCTCTGTCTCTCTCACTGTCCATTTTGCCTGTCAAAAAAATAAAAATAATCAGCTTGCTGTGAATGTACTGAATTTCCAGTCCAGTCTGCGGTTGTGTTGGCGGGGCTGGTCCCAATGATTCTGCAGGAGCTGATATGGCCCACGGGCTGGACGCCCCTGGCCCTGACTCCAGAGGGCACAGCTCACAGGGGCTGGGTCCATCAGGGAGCAGACCCGAAGATGGTTTCCTCTAGGATCCGCAACCAAGGAAAAGGCCCACTCTGTCTGGGAAGAAGTGGCACGGGTTTTCAGAGTTTGGGGACACCAACTTCACTCTCAGTGATGTTTCCTGTGTCAGCCAAGCTCGTAAAAGAGCCTGGAAGGGACCCCACTGGAATCAGGGTGCCATGACCATTTTTCTTTTATTTTATTCTTTTCCACATTTTCTGTCACCAGCCTTACTGTCTTTATAATCAGAAAAATAAGCAGTAAATGGAATGCTAATAGTCTTCTATTAGCATCTGGTGTGAAACAGAATGACACCCCCCCCCCAGCTCCTGCGGGGCATGGGCCTGGGGGGCCCTGCAGAGAAAGCTCCCCGTGCCCACGCCAGCAGGCAGCTGTCCACAGCTGCTCCGCAGAGGCTGCCAGCGAAGGGGGCTGGTGGAAAAACACAGCGTTCCTGACTCTCCAAGGATGGCATTGTGCTGGGAGCTCTTGCCCACCAAAGAAGTAAACGGAGAGAGCGTGAGCGCGCGAGCCAGGGGAACCGCAGGCCGCGAGGTGGGCCGCTGCGAGCTCCCACACTCCTAGCATCACCTGGAGAAGTGCGTGAGATCGAGCTTCATGTCTGCCTCCCGGCTAATGCATCTCCATCCAACCCAACGGCACGACTCGGCACGGTCAGCCACTCCAGCACTGCTATGTCCACACGTGGGTCCAGGGTCAAGGACAGGACAGGCAGCAAAACAGACGTGGCCCCTGCACTCGGGGATCTTACATTTCAGGGGCGAAGACGGGCCACACCCAAGAGAGGAATGAATGGAGACGCGGTCCCAGACAGTGTCAGTGCTGTGAAGAACACAGCGCAGGGCGATGCTGGAGACCTAAATATCAGGAAGAAGCTGGCTGTGGGAAGATGGGAGGGAAGGGCCTTTCAGATGGAGAAAGCAGGTGAGCCCCAAACACCTTAGCTCAGTGGCTTCAAGAAACAAGAAGGTGGGGCTGGCATTGTAGTGCTGCAGGTCGAGCCACTACCTGTGACAATCACATCCCATGTGAGCACTGGTCTGAGTCCCGGCCGCTCCACTTCTGATTCAGCTCCCTGCTATTGTGCCTGGGAGAGCAGCAACAGATGGCCCAAGTCTTTGGACCTCTAACACCCACATGGGAAACCTGGCTGAAGCTCTTGGCTTCAGGTTTTCAGCTGGCATGGCCTGAGCTGTTGCAGCCATTTGGGGAGTGGACTAGCAGATGGAAGATCTTTCTTATCTCCCTGTCTCTCTCTCCAGCTCCACCTTTCAAATCAGTAACTTTTTAGGAAAAAAATAAAATAAAATCAGCAAACAGGAGCTACAGGTTGGGGTGTAGAGAGTGGGCGGAAGGTCAGAGAGGCAGGCAGAGGTCAGATCCCAGCACGCACAAAGCATTCTGCAGGGAGTGGCCTGATCTGCCTCACTGAAGGCGACTCGCCTGCCTGCAGTGTCCCGTGATCACCTGCGGAGAGAGGGGTCTCCTAGCTGCCGAGCACGTGAATGGTGATGTGGACTGGCCACCAGCTGGGCCCCAGGGCTCCCACCATCCCTAAGGAAGCCCTATCTGTTTTCACCCGAACTCTGCTTCCACATCCGTGCCCTTCAGACGTCCCCTTCACAGTGCCACAGAGCCCACCTGCTGGCAATGGAGCAGCTAGTGTGACTGCCGCGCACCTGCCTGCCCATGCCCTAGGCCTAGCGCCATGTGCCAAGGACCCAAGGGTCAGCAACTCCCAGCCCCACTCTCCAAAGCCCCAAGGTGCAGGCTTCTCCCCCTGCAAGCCCTGCCGTGAGCACCTGAGATGCTTCTGATGGGCAGATTAATTCACACCAAGTGAAATGGAGACAAGCTTGGGCCTCGCCTGCTTCCTCCACCCCACCCCTTATCCGTCTCAGGAACGAAGCTGTGGCCGGTGGCTTGGCAGATATGATTTATTCCAAGACAAAGGAGGACTTTGGTGTTGGTCTGAGGAGGGGGTGGCCCAGGGGGCCGCCAGGGACCGGTCTGGGAAGGAGCCGAGGAAGAAGCAAATAAATATGGCATGTGTGCCCCAAACCCTCTACCAGCCACACACAGAGACACTCGGCTGGGAGTCAGAGGGAGATACGTCCAAGCTGCCACTTTCAAACTCTCCTGTCATTGTTCAGTTCTGCCCTGGGAGAGTTCCAGGGTGAACTTCACGTTGTGGGAATCGGGGGGGCGGGGGGGAGTAGAGGAGGGAGGGGCAGTGCCTCAGAAAGAAAGGCACACGCTGGCTCCAGGAAATTCCGAACCCCAGAGCAGCGGCTGTGCCAAGGGGCCCTGCAGGCCCCGTCCGCACGGGCAGGGGGCACCGAGTATGCCACGTGTGGCTGGGTGGTGGATTTTCTTCCAGTGGACACAGCCGTCCCAGGGAGAAGTCACACCGCAGATGGCTCAGACCCCTGAGTCCCTTTCTCCCCAGGAGGGAGGCAGGGTTATAAATAGCCCGGACTCCTTCAGCCCTACACAAGCATAGATCCCCGCCCCCGCCCCAGCCTCAGCCAGCTGGTCCCTCCGCACCCAAGTTCCCACAGCCTGCTAGGAGAAGGAGGCCAACTGCCCACCCTGCGCGGGGGCGGGGAACAAGACGACCCTGACACCTGCCAGGAATGTAGCTGCAGCCCCTTGGCCTCTGGAGTGGCAGTGCTGGGAAAGGGGCAGGGAGCCAGCAATGTGACCAGGGCATCTTTCAGACCCCGGTCAGCCGGGAAAGCCCACGCTGGGAGCTCAGTGCCACCATGCAGTGGGAGAAGTTACAGGAGTAACAACACACACTGCTCTCAGTTTCCCCATCTGAAGGATCCAGCTCTTGGGGATGCTGATGAGATCAGCCTGAAAATGAAAGGCAGGGTCACAGCCTTAACACTGGACCACAAGAGGACGCCAGGTTCTGTGCTCTTCTCCAGGAATCCTAAGCATAGCCACAGAGACACAGCCTCTCCCCTCCTCACCCAACAAGAACAGCATCAGCCTTGAATTCGCAATGCTGCGTGTCCCTGAAAGCAGTAAATTCTACAAAATATTCTCTTTTTTAATTTTTTTAGGGGAGAGCACGAACGCAGTTCCCCACTACCACAAATTCTGCAGTCGAGTTTCCCACATGTGGGGAAACTGCCGAGGTCAGCACATTTGGAGTGCAATAGATGAGCCTGGCCCTGGGCAAACCACCTTGGTGATCATGGGACCTCCCCTGCCAGGTAAGTATACAAATATTCTTACAAATCACTTCTGACTAATGACACGCCACACCCAGACTTATTTTAATAAGTTGCTGCCACACTGTAAATGACACTACAGACTGAAGGCTAAGAAGTGTCCCAGAATATTCTGATTCGGGGAGAAAAAGTTCTCTTCGCAAGCATTCTGTTTATGGTGCCGAGGTTGGCGCTGGTAAAAACAAGTTGAGGAAATCTAAGTGGCCAACTCACAGCTCTTTTTAATTAAGACACTTTGTTTGCTCAATGAAATACAAAGTAAAAAAACATTTACTGAAAACCTATTCATTAATGTTTAATAGCTGTGTCAAACACTCGCAGCAACATTGATGCCAACACCCCCCATAATTGCTCATCTCTCTCATTTGCTATCCACAACAGCGCAGCGTTTGTGTCCAAGTGTAATTGATCCAAAATTAGGCTGCCTTTCAAAACTCTCTGTAAAACCTAATTACCAGGAAAACAGAGCCCTGGCATCCTGGGGAAGTGGGTGCTTCAGTGAGAGGAGCTGCGAATTCATCTCGGCCAATCAAGCCACATTATGTTACAAAAGCAGCCGGAGAGACCTGGGGGACCACAGAGCTGGCAAGCTGGGGTGTCCTCAGCCCCGCCTGTGCAGTGACAGTCCTGAGATTTTTAAGCCAAGGACGAGGGACAGGAAATAAGCCACACTGGCTGGCAGGCATGGATTTGGAAAGTACCAGATAAGGGGCCCCTACTGGGCTCAGGCTGTGGGGGTGGCATTGGTGACCTCAGACCCTCCAGGGCCTTGTCCAGGGAGCTCCCGGCACTCCAGCCGCACAGGCGGACGTCGCTGCCAGCCCTGCGGGGCCTCTAACCCCGTGGCAAGCCGGGCCACTTTCCTTCCCGAAGCCTGAGTTTGCTCATCTCTAAAAAAGAGCCCTCCAGGGCCTCTCTCTCACCCCCCAAGTGCTGGGACCTTCTTGGCAGCAAACAGGAGGGTTTCTGCTGAGGAACCTTTGGGGGCTGGGGGACAGGCCCCGGAGAATGAAGGGCCGGAGTGTTCCCAACTCTCACGCAGGTTCTACCCACTGGCAGCCCGCGCAGGGAAGAATGCTTGCTTTCAGCCCAGCGCCGACCTACCGGCGGGTTCTACCTCGCCGCCCGGGATTCATGCGCTAACCTGGCCAGGAAGGAACCCGGCCAAGCCACCGGGCTCCTCGGAGCGTCTCTCCGGGAGCTGGCCACAGCTTAGCTCCCTCTTTGCAGGGGGCATCCCTGCGCACCCCCTCTCTTCCTTCCGTCCCAGAAGCCCCCCGGAGCCCGGCCCGAGCCTTGCGAACTGCCCCGGCGCAGGCGGCACCCGCCACCCAGCCCCAGCTCCCCTCGGCCCCGCGCCACCGAGCCGCAGGCCTGGGGCCCGGCCTTCGGGGCTCCGCGGCTCTCGAGGTCACCAAGTCGCCGCTCCGCTTTTCCTGGTTTTCTCCCGGAGAAGCCAGAGGAGCTGGCGGGTTAACAAAGCGGCACGGAGGCGGAGACGATTCGCTCTCCACGGAACAAGACGACGGGCTCACGCCGCCCGCGAAGACGCACGCGGCGCCCGGGCGTTCCGCTAGGAAGGCGACCCCCGCGCGGCTGTGTGCGGGCGACCGCGGCTGGGCCGGGTTCGGCTTAACTTCTCCGAGGCTCGGAGCAACTGCGTGCGAGCGCCCACGGCCCTCAACTTCCCCATCTGACAGCCCCAAGGATCGCAAGGTCCAGCCCGAGCGCCGCCTCGGGCCAGGGCCGCTCGGGAGCGACGTGCGGGGATCCCAGCCTTGCTGGTCCCTTTCCTACCCAGTGCGGTGTGCGGGTGCCAGCGTCCCGGGAAACCGTCCCTCTCCCCAAAAAAGCTCCCACGCCTTCCCCGCAGACGCGCGGTAAAACTTTAGGCAGAAACCACCTGTGGCTGCCGACAAGCCCGCCCCGGCCCGGCCCGAAGGCGCCGCCGAGCCCGGGACCGCAGCGCCGCACAAGTTCCCTTCCAGCCCCGCGCGCCACTCCGGCCGCGGTGCCAGCCAGGAGGCGCGGCGCCCGCTCGCTGGCTCGCTCTCCGCCGGCTCTCGCCTCCCTCCGCCTCCCTCCGCCTCCTCCCGCCGCATGGCTGCCGCACGGAGCCCCTCAATGGCCACCGCAGCCCCCCGCCCGCTGCCCGCCCAGCCCCGGGCACTCCGGCCCCTGCCGGCCTCCTAGCAACGGCCCCGCGCCCGCCTCCCGGCGCCACCGCCGCAGAGCCGCCTCCCCGGCGCCCCGCGACCTCCCGACCCGCCGTGGCAGCCGAGGTGCGGGACGACCGCGACCCGCCGGAGCCCCGCGCGCCCCGCCGCTCACCCCCGCGCGCCGCCCGCACTCGGCGCGGGGCCGCGGTCCTCGAGTCCTCCCGCGCCGCCGTCCGTCGGTCCCCGAGCGCCGGCCGCGCCGCTGTCAGAGTCTCGTGGCGGGGCTGCGCCGGCGGCTGTGGAGTCGAGCGGCGGCCGCGGGCGCGCGGGCAGCTCCGCCCTCCCGCGCCGCGCCCCCGCCCTCCTCGCGCCCCGCCTCCCGCGCGCCGCTGTCAGCCCCGCGCCCCGCGCCCGGCGCCCGCGCCGCCGGCTCGGGGGGCGCACGGGTCGGAAGGGCCCGGATGTCTGCGGTCGCCTCTCGCTCGCGCCCGCCGCCCGCACGTGCACTTGCCGCGCCCGCCGCCCCGGCCCCGCGGAGCCGTCCCGCCCGCGGCCGTGGCCGGAGGGCGGCGCCGCGGGGGGCGCCCAGGACGCGCGCGGGGGCGGCGCGCCGCTCGGGGCCCCGCGTCCTTTTTCTTTCTCTGCCTCCTCCAGGATTTAAAGGGCCAGCCCCGGCCGAGGCGCGGGCCGGCGGCCGCCGTTTCACCGGTCTCCAGACGCCCTCTGCGGCCCGGCCGGACCCGCCCGCACGCGAGCGCACGCCCCAGACCGCGGGTATTTTTAGGGGCACGCCCGGCCCGCGGCGGCGGGTTTGGCGCGGTCGCCTCGGTGCACGGCTGTTTTTTACGAAGTCCGACTGGGAGGGCAAGTCCGACAGCAGAGTCGCCGCTCCCCGCCTCCAAAGCGGGGAGCACGGAGCAGGGACGAGAAGTTTCCCAAATGCTCTCGGGACCCCCGCGAGCGCAGCAAGCAGCCCGCTCGGCCCCGGAACCGGCGGGCCTGCAGCATCCCGGGGTCCCCATCCCTACGAGCAAACCCCGCCCGCAGCCGCTGAGCCCAAGGACCTCCTGCCCGGTGCCAGCCGGGGCTCCCCGCACTCCGCGTCCCGCGCGCGGGGGACGGCCCGAGAGCCGTCTGCCAGGCAGCTTCCGAAGCAACCAATCAAAGCGCTACACAGTCAGGGGGCGGGCTCTGGAGGGCTCGGCTCCGCCCCGTCCTGCCGAGCCCCACCCCCGAGGACCGCACGGGAAAGGCACTGGGTTGTGCGGGGCGCGGAGCGGGATGGGCCCCGCCTCGGGAGAAACGGTCTCGGCCGGGAGTGATGGTGCTTGTGGCCGCAGGAGTGGAGGCGCGCCCGCAGGAGGTCGGGCTGCCCTCGCCCACGCACGCCGCATAGGCGGTACCCCTTGCCTTCGCTGGCTCGACCCCTGTGGCTGTGCCCCCACACGTCCGTGGGTCCTGTCTGGGGCGCCTCCCTCAGACGCGGGAAGGCCGCGGGCCTCGCTGTAGGCTGCGCTGATCCGACGCGCGGGACGCCCAGGACCGGCGAGAGCGCAAACTGCTGCTGCTGCGAGACGCATCCTTGGCACCGAGAGGGCCAGGGCTGCTGCTTCTGTCTCGGAAGTGTCTTTCGATGTTGAAGACACTCAGTGACGCCCTTCGCAGCTCCCTCCTGTCGTTCCCTAAGCTGTTTCATCCGTTCGTTCGCTGGGGGACCATGCACCTTGCAGGGCAGCGCGGCGGGAGTGGTAGGGACGGGAAGCCGCACTGGAATAGGTTGTGCGGGCAGAAGGCTTGACACCACCCTCGCGGGGCATCTGGAGCGCAGGGCCATTTGCCAGGCGGGCCCGGCTTTGCCCAGCGAGTAAATGCCACTCATTTATTCGTCCGAACAGCCACCCTAGCCAAACCACCCAAGGGCACACGGCTAAGAAATGTTCAGATCCAGGATGTCAGGTTTGCAAGTTGCTAGAGGTGCCAGAGGGCAAAACGGCATCCTTCACTTGGGGCAGCCCTGGAGCCACCGCCCTCCCAGCTCAGATCCTGGGTCTCCTGTGCTAACCCAGGAGGTCCACCTCGATTCCTTTCTTCCAGGGTCTGCAGCAGTGTGCTGTACTACTGACCCAGCCCATGGAGTCATGCTCCTAAGCCGAGCCTGGGAGGGGGCATTTTAGGGCATACCGTTGGATCTGAGCCCTGGCCTGCAGGGAAAGGGTGTGAGTGAGGGCAGCTACAGCCATGGGAAAGGTATTTCGTTTGAGAAAATTAGAAATGGCTCTAAATCAGAAATGTCTCCGCCCAGCTGTCACCCAGGGGAGATGCCAGGCAGCTGCAGATCTTGAGCTGTGGAAGCAGGGAGGGTGCCCTGTCCCAGGGTCCTGAACCAGATCACCAGAGGCAACACTTAGCAATTAAGAGCAATCAATCATTATGAGAATGGCCGGCTTGAGTATTTATTATAGAGTACTTTTGAAAAGAAAGCTATTTACACCCTGTTGATGATTGTTATCTTTTTCTTCACAAGACTTGGTGCTCCTTGTCCATCTTGGTACCCTGAGTGCTTAGCACCTGGTAGGTGCTCATGGAAAGATCCGCTGAATGAACCAAAAGCCATGGTAGAATCTGGAAGTTAAGTGTGGTGACACAAAATGACACAGATCCTGAGCGCTTTGTGAGACTCATTTGCAATTGACTTGTTTGGATGTAGGTGCAAACGGTAACATTTTCTTTGCCATGATTAATAGGATCCACTGCCAGTCCTATAACTTAGAAACGAATGTCATTTAATTCCTCACTGCTTCCACTCCAAATCTATGATAGGGGAATGATAATGAGGCCTTTTCCACTGCATGGGGACCCTGGAATGATCAGGTGGGAAAAGGTGTGGACAAGTGTTATGTGATGAGCAGCATTCCCTAAGGGAGTACCAAGCGCCAGGCTCTCATTGTACATTGTTAATATTACTTATTGTTCTACGTTTTAAAGAAATGATTCAGAATTGGGTCCAAGAAGTTACCTGTTTCCCAAAGCTGTCGAAAGGGGTTTAACGTTTTCATTGCTCCTTCTAGAATCAGAACCCAGGACCCCTGTTGCAATGCTTTCCTCGAGACAACTGTGCAGTGCATTTTGTTGTGACCATTGCATAGATGAGAAATCTGATCTCAGTAGCTGTGATAATGGCCAAGGACCCACACAGCTGGAGAGTGGCAGAGGCAGCATCTGGACGCAGCTTTCTGAGTTCAGAAGGTCGGGAGCATCCTACCCTCAATGCTGCCTCTGGAGGAGGAAGGGGGAAGCAGCCTCAGGGGAATCAGAGCTGAAGAGAAAGCAAGGTCCGTGGCCCTTGTCACCTAGCGGACAGCAGGACTGCTAAGGTTCAGTCTACTGAGACCCACTTCCTGGAGCCTTTGTGTTGGATCTCTCTCTCTCTCTGTCTGTCTGTCTCTCTCTCTCTCTCTCTCTCTCTCTTATTCCTTTAACTGACAGATAAAATTATATGAATGTATCATACACAACATTGTGGAATAACCATTTCAGACTAATTAGCATACACATTACCTGATGTAGTTATCGTTTTTGTGGTTTTTAATTTTTATTTTGAAATAACTTCAGATTTACCAAAAAGTGACACAGATGGTGTAAAGGATATATGCATATCTTCACCCAGATTCCTTAAATGCTAACATTTGGCCATGTTGCTTTATCCTGCCATCTCTCTATATATGTATACATGTTTTTGTTTTTGTTTTTTCTTAATCATTGGAGCATAAGCTGAAGACATGATGTTCGTCTGTGGACAATTCTTCAATGAGTGTTTTCCAACAATAAGAACATTCTCTTACATAACAATCAAAATCAATGTGGTACTGTTGTCTAATCTAAACCATATGTAGATTTCACTGACAGTCTCTCATTAATGGCAAAAATGATGAATAAATAAATTCTGGTCGGGATCCAGTCTAGGATATTACATTTGTATTCAGTTATTGTAACTCCTGAGAGCTTTTTTTGAATTATTGCATATAGATTGTATCAGTTTTGCTTCTTATTTTAATGGCCATGCATATATGGCCCATATGGGGTAGAAACTCTCTCTTTGACCTAACTTGAGGCAGCCTTCTTTGAGCCCTTCTCTTGACTGGGTTCTCACTCTTGGGACGTCTCTTCTGTCTCTCTGGTCTAGTTGTAGCAAGAATCCTGCTAAGTCAGTTTAGTGAGAATCCCCTCACCCTTGATATCTGATCAACCTCAATGTTTGATCAAATTCCTCACCCCCACCCTTGATATCTGATCACATTGGCCTGCCTTTACCAAGCATCCTGTTGGGTCAGTTTAGCAAGCATCCAGCTACCCTTGATGTTGCTTCTGGGTACTTTTCCTTCCACTCAGGACCCCCCCCCCCCCCCGCCCCGACTCTCTGCTCATTGTCCCCAGATCCCCTGTTGCCCTTGGTGACAACCCTCCCCACCCCCCCCCCCGGCGCCACCGCAGTCCTCCTGTTGTATAGGATTGAACAGCCCAGCTGACTACTTTTAACAAGTATCAGAATGTTTTTCTTTAACAGGGCCAAATAAAATGTGGGACAACTTAAAACCCACTTGTGGGCCGGCGCCGCGGCTCACTAGGCTAATCATCCGCCTTGCGGCGCCAGCACACCTGGTTCTAGTCCCGGATCGGGGCGCTGGATTCTGTCCCGGTTGCCCCCCTTCCAGGCCAGCTCTCTGCTGTGGACAGGGAGTGCAGTGGAGGATGGCCCAAGTGCTTGGGCCCTGCACCCCATGGGAGACCAGGAGAAGCACCTGGCTCCAGCCATCGGATCAGCGCGGTGCGCCGGCCGCAGCGCGCCAGCCGCAGCGGCCATTGGAGGGTGAACCAACGGCAAAAGGAAGACCTTTCTCTCTGTCTCTCTCTCACTGTCCACTCTGCCTGTCAAAAAAAAATAAAATAAAATAAAAATTTTTTTTAAAAACCCACTTGTAATCACTCCCCAATTGTACCCAGTATTAATCATTGATGTTTTCTATGTATGCATGGAATCCAGGTGTACAGCCGCCACTGCCCCCATGGGGCCAGCCTCCCCAGAACACGTGGAGGATCTGCAACTTTGCTTTCAGGTCCTCCCGAATTCTTCCTCAGTGGCCAGGATGCCTCCAGCTGCTCCCAGCTTGGCCATGACACCCTCCTCCTTTGGCTCTTCCCCCCCAGACTCCAGTCACCACCCCAAGAAACTCCCCAGGGAGAAGCTGCTGTGGCCAGGCCAGGGCCTTACACACACCTGTCCTTCTGTCTGTCACACCAAGACTACAAAGGCTGCGCAGGTGACAGAGTTCATGATGGGTTGGCAGGGCTCAAGGGAACTGGAAGATAAGACTGGAAGAGTCGGGCTGTTCCTAGCGTGACTCCCCCATATTGCAGGGGTCCAGGCCCCCCTAGGGAGCCCCTTGATAGCTATTTCCAACCTAGCTCCCCAGCATTCAGGAACACTGCTTGTCCAGAGACAGTTCATCTACTCTTTGGTGTGACTCCCCACGGGGGAATAAACCCCTAACCTCAGGGATGGCCTTACTTGGGATGCCCTTGCCTTCCCTCTCCCAACACACATTTTGGCAAGCCTCAGCCAGTCAAGCCACCTAAAGTCACACTCGGGGGCAGTAGACTGGTCACCAACACAACGCTCTGGTGGCGGTCATCAGCATTCCAGGTTCAGCTGAACATCCAAGCCGGCCAGGGCAGGGAAGGCCCACTGCCAAGTGCAGCCACCTACAAGGTCCCCACCACCACCTCTCGCAACGTGAGTTCCAGGGGTGCCTATGTATGCTTCCAACAGCTCAGCAAGTAATTGCTGAACCATGTGTGTGTGTGTGTGTGTGTATACACGTCCCCCTGCACCGTCCAAGGCCAGTTCTGAGAGATGATTCAGTCCGAACCTGAAAGGATCAGAGACAGTTTGCTGAGTTCCTCCAAGTTCTTCAAAAGGCCAGATGTTCCTTCCCTTTGTCCCTCCTCCCCCTGGATTGACGTTGTCTCACTGGCCTGCCCCCTCCCCTCATGAGATTTCTCTTGGTTAGCCAAGCATCAGGTCAGGGCTGTGCAATTATCAGAATGTGATTAAACCTTCAAGGAAGAGCCTTTACCCTGTGCAAGAATGACTGCTTTGTCCAGGATGTGCAGGGCACCAGGCAAATATTTGTTCCAGAGTTCCTGCCTGTATAAACAATTAGATTTTTTTAATGCACTACAAAACTCATGACCCAGTGAGAAGTACAGTGATTTAATGATAAAGACTTAGAATAATGGGTAGAGAAGAGGTATTTCCATATTTATTTGCATAAATGCCATCAGTCTGTTTTAAAGAGCGTTGATAATGTCCAGGCACATCTCTTCCTGCTCCTGTCTGAAGGCCATGTTTTCATTGTCAATCTTGTTCACTATTGCCAGGTGCACCGTTCTTGGCTAATTCCAAACTGTAGCAAGAGAACCCATAGAAATGCAGACATTCCTCACCATGCATGGCTCTTCAGGACCTGTTTGTATTGCAACAATGTAGCTCTTCTTGCCTCTGCAGCTCCCCTGGGCCTTTTGCTCCTCCTGCCCCACACTGCATCAGCCATTCCGAGTCCTGGATGCTCTCCCAAATTGTTCCTGTGCTTCACTGGTGAGGACCTCAGATGCAGGTCTCAGAGCATGCAGGAAACCGGTGGAATCACCAGTCCCCAGTACCATTTGGAGGTAGATTGCACAAGGGCACTTCAGGAAGTTCATGGGAACCAGAATAAAAAATCGTTGTGATGCCAAACATGGTCCAATCCACACATGCAAGAGGTCTTCAGAGAGTTGCGGAGCGAGGCGGAGTGTCTGCCCGAGGTCAGGCGTAGTGTGAGACCAGCGTGGAACAACATGACGTTGGCTGGAGGCCAGAGAGGACATTAATGAGAAAGGCCCACGGGCCCTGCCCAGCCATCCCAGGAAAGAGCCACAGCCACCGCTGGAGGAACTCCTGACCCAAGACAGGGCACCTGCCCAGGACATGGGGCGATGGCCAAGTGTTGAGGTACAGCTTTACCAAGCTTGTTTTAACGTACATTTTAAACATACAGGCTCATATTTTTTCATAAGCTTTCTGGCCATTAATATCTCTCTCTTTGTGATTGCTTGTTTGTGCCCTCTGCCATTTTCCCATTGGCTGTTGATCTCTGTGTGCATCAGAGTTCTCCATACCAGGAGGATACTAACCTTTTGACTGACACATAGGTTGCAAATGTTTTTGTTGTTTTGCCAGTCACTTTTAATTTTTTTTTTTTGCTGATGTCTTTAATATTCTAAGCTCCCCAATCAATATGTTACCTCTTTAAATGTCTAATAATACATAATTATATTAGGTTAAAAATTAAATTCACTTCCACATCCAGAGAATCCCAAAATTTGTCTCTAATCCCCAAAGACTTTAACAATGTGCTGCTTGCCTCCCAAACTCTTCCCTCCCTCTGCGTTTCCATGCAGAGCCCCTCAGAGGCGCCCAGGTTTCCAACTTTGCCAGGTTAAGTTCTTTGTCCCTGGAAGCTGAACTGAGATCCCGTGCTTTCTGAGACAGTGTTGTATTTGAAACAGCTGTCCAGCTCTGAGACAGACACACGCTCACCTCTATTTTCTTCCGATGTGTTTATGGTTTTTGAATTCCCTTCACAATTAAATCTGGAAATAATCCAGAATGTATGTATGATGTGAGTGAAGAATCATTTCACTTCGTTTTTCCGGGTAGTTAGACATGATGAAAAAGCGTGTTCCATAATAAAAGAAATGACCAGACAAACACACGCAAAAGGTGCACATTGCAAAGTTAGCCGGAGAAATAGCCACCTGACACGGCTGTCACATAGGTGGGATTGCTGGAAACAGAAGTGAGTTCAGAACAGACAGGAGTTGGAAACCAGTGTTTCAACCTGCAGGTGAGGAGACTGAGGGGTGGGGGGAGAGGAAGTCCCCGACCTGAGCTGCACAGGACAGGTGGGAACCTGAGGGCGAGTCAGGGGGTGAGGGAGGCGGCTGCCATGGCTTGGGGGATGGGACTCGGGCAGAACTTAGGAGGGTGGTGAGGGAGGGGGGCAGACAGGAGCCGCGATCAGGAGAGAGCTGGATGCCAATGAGCGGTAGCTGGACTCAAACAGTCGAATTCCATGGGCAGGGGGTCTGCCAGGACTCCGGGACTCTGAAGGTGGGGTTCTTCTGAGAATAAAACTCACTCAGTGAGGGGTGCTGTAGTGTACCGGCTTCAGCTGCTGCCTGCAATGCTGCCGTCCCATATGGACGCTGGTTTGAGACCCTGTTGCTCAATTTCTGATCCAGCTCCCTCTAATGGTCTGGGAAAGGTGAGGATGATGGCCCAAGTGTTTGGGCTCCTGCCACCCATGTGGGAGACCCCAAAGAAGCTCCTGGCTCCTCGCTTCAGCCTGGCCCAGCCCTGGCTATTGTGGCATTTGGAAGATCTCTCTCTCTCTCTCTCTCTCTCTCTCTCTCTCTCTCCTCTCTAACTCTGCCTTTCAAGTAAATAAATCTTAAATAAAAAACTAACTCATTAATTGGATGTCATTGTTCTTCCTACTTCTCCATCTGTGTGCTCAGGTGAAAGGTGGAAAAAGTTTTCCTTTCTTCATTTTATAGATGAGGAGGGGCCAGTGTTGAGGGTAAAGCCACCACCTGTGATGCCAGCATCCCATATGGGTGCAAATTAATATCCTGGCTGCTTTACTTCTGATTCAGCTCCCTAATAATGGCCTGGGAAAGCAGCAGAAGATGGCTCAAGTGTTTGGGCCCCTGTACCCATGTGGGAGACCTGGAAGAAGCTCCTGGCTCCTGGATTTGGCCTGGGCCCAGTGCTGGCTATTGCAACCATCTAGGGAGTGATCCAGCAAATGGAAGACCTTTCTTTCTCCCCCCACCCCGCCGCTCTGTAACTCTAACTTTCAAAATTCTCTCTCTCTCTCTCCCTCCCTCCCTCCCTCCCCTCCCCCCCCTGTAATGCTAACTTTCAAAATAAATAAGTCTTTAAAAAAATAGATGGGAAAACTGAGATTTGGGCAGTCGGCAACTTGCCCAAGAGCAACAGGAGAGCTGGGTCCCCATTTGTGGCACCAGGGGTGGAAAAGTAGGTGGCAGGGGCCTGGGACTCTGCTGCTCCTCTTTGAGCCCGGTGAGCTCCCCCTCGCCTGTGTGCATGTGTGTAGGTGGGTGTATGCTGGGTAGATGGCACCCACACCCGCCGTCTTTCTGTCTTGGGAGGTGGTGATAAACACCCATGCTCTCTGGGTGGCTTCCTCTTCCCAAATAAGCAATCATATGACACCATGTCTGAAAGCCCAGAATATTTCCTGTCGCCTTTGGCCCGGTGCCCTGCCTGATGCAAACCTGGAACCATTAGAGCCACCCCAGCGGTCCATTTCCCTCCACCCGGTCTCCAGCGCCGGGACCCATGGAGCAGCATGAGCTCACTGTGCTGGCCTGCTTGGCACCAGCTGCAGGGACAGGCTGGCTCTTCTTCTGCCAGAGAGAGTCCAGTGGCTGAGCCAGTAACTTCGGACCTCTCCAACACACTGGCTCAGCCACGCTACCAGCATGGGGCTCTGTCCCTCCCAGGGGTCTGATCTGCCCACCGAGACCCCCATCTGAGGGTCCACCATTCCCACAGAGGAAGTTACATTCCCTAAGAACCATGACCTTCTCTCTAAGTTGCAAATAAGCCAGCAACAGTGCAGGGAGTGAAAGGAGACCTAGAAGTTTCTGACTTATAGAAACCAACTCATCCTTTGGGGTCCCCTGGACGGGTCACCTGCTCTGTGACTTCCTACCCAAGTTCCACGTGACAGCACCAGCCACTGCTTCTCCCCACTTGCATCACACCATCAGAACTCTTGTTGCCTGGAAGCACAGTGGTTCCATCTGTGCCAGACCTGACGGATGGGCTGGGATTGCCTGGGAGCTGTCTCAGGAAGGAGGCTGGGGCCCTAGAGAGGAGGCGTCCATCACCCATTAGGAAAGACAGCTGCACTGAGCAGTGGCCAGGCACTGCACGCCTGTGTCCACCTGTGTGACTGCCCCCGTGTGAGCACTGCGGGTCAGAGCTCCACTTGTTCATCTTCAGATCGCCAGGAACTGGTCCAGTCCTGGCGCTTAGTAGGTGCTCAGGAAATACTTTGCAGAGTGAGTGACTGGTTGGAAGACTCCCTAATCCTCCCCACCCAGGGGGAAGCAGATGCACTCAGGCATTCCCTCTAGCCTCGCCTCCCGAGCCCCTCCCCCAGGGATGCCTCGCCTTCTCTGGACCCTCGGGGTCTCTCCTGGAATTCTGTTCCTGGTGACAGCTTATCTGACAATATCTTTTCACAGCTTCAGCTGCATGGCTTCAAAATATCAACCTGAGGTTAGCCGTGGTAGCATCTCCTGTAACTCACGGTGTGCCTGGCACGTTGGCACCTGCAGGCAGTTAGTGACTCCTGGCTAAATGAATGACTGTGCCATCCTATGATTCTCTGGTCGTCTTTCACTCCTCTGCTTTTTATAAATTTTGATATATTTACTTGAAAGACAGGGAGATATACAGGAAGACAAATTTGAAAGACAAATGTACAGGAAGAGAGAAATCTCCCATCTGTTGGTTCATGTCCCAGATGTCCACAACAGCTGATGCTGGGCCAAGCTGTGGCATTTGTCAGGCTCTCAGTGTGGTTCTTCCTTGCAGGTGGAAGGAACCAAGTGTTTGAGCCATCCCCTGCTGCCTCCAGGGGTGTGCCTTAGCAGGAAGTTGGAACCGGGAGCAGAACCAGGACTTAAACCCAGGCACTCAGCCGTGGGATACAGGAGACCAAAGTATAGTGTCTTAACTGCTGCTTACGCTTCTGCTTTTAAAATACCATATATTTTTTTTGGTTTTAATATGTGCTAGTTAATGGATTGCCCCATTGCATAAATATATCGGATTTCCTCTTCTCAATCAGAGGTCATCCTAACTGAATTCATAAATATGAACCGGAGCACAGAGTTGTAAGTCAGACTGCATCACACAGTTAGATCACTTAGACGGTGAAGACTCTGGGACCCTAATCCTTGACAGAGTTGCTTTCTCCTCTTCCCATTTAAACACCTTCGTCCACTCCATCAACAATCATTTTCAGAGTGAAATATTTAATAATAACAACCATCACAGATAAGTTCTGGAAGAGTACAGAACAGCCCGTCTTCCTTCATGTCTGGATCTCCAGTGTATGTTTGTGTGAGCTTTTCTATAAAGCCAGTGTCAAAGGTAGACAGAACAGGCAGGGCCGCCCGCCCGGACTCACTGGACTTCAGTTACTAACCTCTGACTGTGCGCCTTAAGTAAGCGTCACCAGCGATGGAAAAACAGGGGACACAGCCCAGCGCCCGCGTCCTCCCCCACAATGCTCTACAGCTGAGCACACCCTCACGCACTGTCAGAGCTCTGGCTGTGTCTCACCTGAGCCAGGAGCGTGGATTTTTCTAGACACCTAGAGCTTAAACCTACAGACACTGGGACTTCAAATGTTCACATCTTGTTGCCTGTATTTGAAAGCAGCTTCCCGGGGCCGGTGCTGGGGGGCAGTGGGTTAAAGCCCTGGCCTGCAGTGCTGGCATCCATATGGGATGCTGGTTGGTGTCTGGATGCTCCACTTCCAATCCAGCTCCCTGTTAATGCACCTGAGAAAGCAGCTGGAAGATGGCCCAAGTTCCTGGGCCCCTGCACCCACGTGGGAGACCCAGAGGAAGCTCCTGGCTTTGGATCGGTTCAGCTGTAGCTGATCTGGGGAGTGAACCAGTGAATGGAAGACCTCGCTCGCTCGCTCTCCGTTTCTACCTCTCCCTATAACTCTGCATTTCAAACAAAGTAAAATAAAATCTTAAAGAAAGCTAGCTTCCCAAAACCTATCACAAGCCCATTCGGGAGGCAGAAAACACTCAGGGCACCTGGCCCTCTTCTTGAGGATGCAAAGGTGTCAGGCACAAACCCTAGTGAGCCCAGGGTCACTGAGCTTTGTGGGGCGCTGCCGCACTGAGGGGCCTCGCAACGCCATGGGTTTCATGTCCTCCCATGTAAGTTTAGAAGTTCGCCCGCCTCCCTTCTGACTGCAGGACCGGTCTGGCTGCATATTGCTGGTCTTCCCGTGTCTTTTCACTGTTGTGCTCCTCATGAGAGCGGCTGTGGCCCCTGGCTGCTGTTTCTCCCATGCTCTTCTCTGCCCCCTTCCCTTTGGCCCAAGTCGTGCCCTGGGTTGGCTTTGCAGCCAGCGACCTCACCAGAGGCCCTGCGCGCAGAAGGGACCCACACTTGTGCCTCTGCTCTACTCTGATGCAGCTCTCTTGAAATTCTTGATCATTCCATCTCTGGGTTCTCGCTTTCTAAGCTTGCACAAAGCAGACAGCACGCTCAGGGCTAAGGATAATGATATGCACACATTTGAGGCTGTAGCGCTGGTCTCCGTCCCCAGCCGCCCCACTCACGCTGGTGTCAGCGGCGCCCACGGTGTGGCCTTCACAGTCCCCCCCACCTGTCCCTTTGTGTCTCGCTGAGCCCCCAGGCATCCCAGGCCTGTATGGGCTCCGTGCTCAGTATCCCCACATCCAGGCTGAGGGTCAGGGAGGCTGCTCTTCCCCCACAAACCAGAACAATAACACATCCCAGAGACATCACTGCCCAAGGAGCTGCACCGTGCCCTTTGTGACGCCCGCTTCTCAAGATGTCAGGGAAAGAAGGAGGGCTTGTGGGTCAGGGGTTTCCACCCAAGGATGCAGGGGCCCCAAGAAAAGCAGGAACTGCAAAGGAACATGGGGCTCTGCTTCCAGGGTCCAGACCGGGGCGGCCGTGGCTCCACTGCTGGGCTCCTCGGCCGTCGCCCAGGACATGATGTCACAGGGGTGCAGGTCATGGCTATGGTCACCCGGAACCACTGCTCTGCTCTGGACCACACGAGAGCCAGGTCCCGCCCAGTTCCATTCATAGTGGTACTCGTTCCCACCGTGCTCAGTAGCCCCCACAAATAAGAATCCGGAGCCTGGTAAAGAAACTCTTTTGGCTGGAGAAGCGCTCACTGCCCAGCCCGACCAGCCCGGAAGCGCGTCCGAGTGATGGTGTCTGTTAACAGCGAGACCCCTGTGGTCATTCAGACACAGTAAGGACATTCACTATTTCCCAATTTGTGAAATCAAGTGGGCGGAACCAGTTTACAATAAGGCATTTTATATTGTGTCATTATTTTTTCTAGATTTTTAGTATTCTCTCCCCCCCAAAAAGAGCAAAATCCTGTGTTTCAAATGGCAAATCAGATGCCCATAGAAGTATGACTAAGACAACAAAATATTTCTTAAAACTGGCCCAGGGCCAGCGCCACAGCTCAATAGATTAATCCTCCACCTGCAGCGCCAGCACACCAGGTTCTAGTCCCAGTCGGGACGCCAGATTCTGTCCCAGTTGCTCCTCTTCCAGGCCAGCTCTCTGCTGTGGCCCCGGAGTGCAGTGGAGGATGGCCCAGGTCCTTGGGCCCTGCACCCGCATGGGAGACCAGGAGAAGCACCTGGCTCCTGGCTTCGGATCAGTGTGGTGTGCCGGCTGCAGTGGCCATTGGAGGGTGAACCAGCAGAAAAGGAAGACCTTTCTCTCTGTCTCTCTCTCTCTCTCACTGTCCATTCTGCCTGTTTAAAAAAAAAAAAAACTGGCCCAGATATGGAAATGGCCTCCTGGAAACAACAGCTCCCTGGACGTTTCAGGGGTCCCGAGCGGACTGGGGTGACCCTGGGGTGCTGACATGGGTGCATGTACCGTGGGTCTGTTACTGCCGCCTGAAGTCACTCATTGCCGTGAGGGTCCACTGCCGAGCCGCTCTATGGAGACTGTTTCTGCCGATGGCCCAGGGGACCTCGGAAGGCCCTACCCTGGGGTGGGCGTTGGGCACAGCCCCCGATGCCGCTGGTGACATCAGTATCCCCTGTTGGAGGGCCTGGGTTTGGGTCCCACACTCACTTCCAATGCCGGCTTCTGCCGATGTGCAGCCTGGGAGGCAGCAGGGGAAAGATCGAGTCCTTGGTCCCTGCCATCCACTGGGAGACCTCGATGCAGTTCTGGGTTTCTGGCTGCAGCCCGACCAAGCCCTAGCTGTTGTGGCCATTCCAGGTGGAAGATCTCTCTGTGTGTGTCTCTGTCTCTCTGCCTTGGTGGAGTGGTCCTCAGACCTCTGACCCCTCCGTGAGCCCCTCTTGTCCTTAGTTTCCAGGACCCCAAATGTGCTCCCTCCTCCTCTCTCACAGAGGAAGGGCCCTCTGGGGCCACCTTGAGAAGGTGGCCAGCCACAAGCCCGAAGACGAGCCGCCCCTGCGTCTGTCCTCTCACTCCCTTTCTCCTCTTGGAAATCCTTTGTTCAGGTTTTCCCTCTTTCCTCTGAAGAGCATTTTGTCTATTTTTGGTTCACTTTTAATAAAACAAATACAAGGATACTTCAAAAAGTTCACAGAAAATGGAATTAATTAAAAGATGTGTTTAGGGGCCAGCACCGCGGCTCACTAGGTTAATCCTCCTCCTATGGCGCTGGCATCCCATATGGGCGCCGGGTTCTAGTTGCTCCTCTTCCAGTTCAGCTCTCTGCTGTGTCCCGGGAGGGCAGTGGAGGATGGCCCAAGTGCTTGGGCCCCTGCACCTGCATGGGAGACCAGGAGGAAGCACCTGGCTCCTGGCTTTGAATCAGCGCAGCACTATGGCTATAGCGGCCATTTGAGGGGTGAACCAACAGAAGGAAGACCTTTCTCTCTGTCTCTCTCACTGTCTAACTCTACCTGTCAAATTAAAAAATAAAAATAAAAAATAAAAGATGTGTTTATTTTGATGCAAATGAGGTTGAAATCCGTATGCGTCGTGTTTTCATAAAACTCACTTTCCATGGACATTTTGAAGTCTCCTTGTGTGAACATGCACGATGCTTGGAAGAGAAGAAAGGCCAAGGAAACTCTGAAGGCCGGGATCAGATCTTGAGCATCTCTTTACCCAGCCCATTATTTCCCATTGTGTTCTTCCAGCACCTGACTGTGCCCCCCCACACACACACACACACTCAGCACTCAGCAAAATGCCTGCTGGAGCGGGGGGGTGGGGGACACGGAGTGGAGTTTGGCCCAATAGCTTAGCTGCTACTTGAGATGCCAACATCCTATATCTGAGTGCTTGGATGCAAGTCCTGGCTCAGCTCCTGAATCTAACCCCCTGCTCATGTGCACCCTGGGAGACAGCAGGGGGTGGCTTCAGTACTTGGGTCCCTTCCATCCCAATAGGAGACCTGGATTGAGTTCCAAGCTCCTGGCTTCAGCCTGGCCCCACCCCAGCTGGTGCAGGCATTTGGGGGGAGTGAACCAGCAGATGGGAGATCTCTTTCTCTCTCCCTTTCAAATAAATAAAATTAAATTGAAAATGTTTGATGAAATAAAGTGCCAGTTTGATTGGGGAGGGAGAGGAAACATTCATGACCCTGTGGGTTTCCAGCCCTACAGGCCCTGACATCTCCCAGTACCCCATGGGCCGCCAAAGCTTGCCAAACACATTACCCGTGACGTCACAGGGTCACCAGCAGGGCACACAGGGTGGGGTCAGCAGGAATTCCTAATTTTGTAAATTGCACCATGCCTTGGTGCACACACCCATGGGTGGGAGTGAGGCAGAGGAGGGAAGGAGAGGCAAAGGAGACATTTCCTGGGAGTAGAATCCCAAGGCCTTGCAGATGGCTCACAGGCCCAGGGCTGGCTCTGGGTGAAACCACGCAATCAGAAAGTCCATTCTCACTGCTGTCACTCGCTCCATTTCATCACTTTCTCCGTCCTCATACTCATCTCCCCCACCCTGGCACTGTTCTCTGACACGCCCCACCCGCCTCTGGGGAACCACTTGCCTACCCCACTAGGGACCGCGACCCCAGTCTTTCCCCACTGCCCGGCCCCACTCCATCTCTTACCAACGTCCCCTATGCCATGGCCAACTTGTTGGAAATTTGGAACTTGCAGATCTAACAGCCCTCCCTTATCACACTGGCGTTGGTGACAGAATGCAAGCTCCGTCTCGTGTTGCCATCCCATGAGCCCAGGCCTGCCTTCGAATAACAGGGCAGGTTTTTTGAGGCTAGGGACCATCTCGTGGGATGGAGTCAGTTTTTAGACTCTAAAAACTTCCCAAAATGGAGGGAATGGGCTCCTTAACGGGCCTGGCCAGACCCTTACTGCTTTGGGCAGCGTCACAGAACCTTGGTGCAGCCTGAGTGGAGGAAAAACAGGAAACCTGGGTTAGATCTTGCAATTCTTTCATCGGCCTAACAATCATTTCAAAACCAAAAGGAGGAGACAACGACAGATTCAGCTGGCTTTATATAAGTGTTATCAAACTGGGAGGAACACATTATTCTTCTTGCCTACATACTCTTCCAGAGTGTGGAAGAAGCAAGAGAATCAATGAAATCGCACGGGTCAACACGGCCCTCAGTGCCAAGGTGAGCAAGGTCACTACAGCATAAATCAGGCTCAGGTATGAACTCAGATAAGGACTCCTGGACTAACCGAGCAGCAGGTTGAATATTCAGTATAAAGAAAAATATAGGCCGGCGCCACGGCTCAATAGGCTAATCCTCCGCCCGCGGTGCTGGCACCCTGAGTTCTAGTCCCGGTCAGGGCACCGGGTTCTGTCCCGGTTGCTCCTCTTCCTGTCCAGCTCTCTGCTGTGGCCCAGGAGTGCAGTGGAGGATGGCCCAGGTGCTTGGGCCCCTGCACCCACATGGGAGACCAGGAGAAGCATCTGGCTCCTGGCTTTGGATCAGTGCAGTGCGCCGGCCACAGCAGCCATAGGGGGGTGAACCAATGGAAAAGGAAGACCTTTCTCTCTGTCTCTCTCTCTCTCACTGTCCACTTTGCCTGTCCAAAAATATATATATATATCATAATATATATATATATATAATATGTATATCATAATCAAATAGGCTTTACTCTGGGAACATAAGGATGATTTAACATCAGAAAATCTTCCTAGTAGTGTTATTTATTTGAAAAGCAGTGTGGGGCTGGCGCTGTGGCGCAGCAGGTTAAAGCCCTGGCCTGAAGCGCCGGCATCCCATATGGGTGCCAATTCTAGTCCCAGCTGCTCCTCTTCTGATCCAGCTCTCTGCTATGGCCTGGGAAAGCAGTAGAGGATGGCCCAGGTCCTTGGGCCACATGGGAGACCCGGAGAAGCTCCTGGCTCCTGGCTTCGGATCAGCGTAGCTCCAGGCGTTGTGGCCATCTGGGGAATGAACCAAGAGATGGAAGACCTCTCTCTCTCTCTCTCTGTCTCTACCTTTCTCTATAATTCTGTCTTTCAAATAAATAAAATAAATCTTAAAAAAAAGTGAAAGAAAAAAGAAAGGCAGTATGACAGAGAGACAGAAAAAGAAAGAGATCTTCTGTCTTCTGGTTCACTCCCCAAATAAGTTGCACTGGCTGGGGCTGGGTCAGGCCAAAGCCAGCAGCCAGCAGCCAGCAGCCAGGAGCTCCATCCAGGTCTCTCACATGGGTGGCAGAGGCCCAAGCTCTTGAGCCATTCTCCACTGCTCTCCCAGAGAGCTGGATTGGAAGTGGGACAGCAGGGAATTGAACCAGCTGCGATACTGGCATTACAGGTGGCAGCTTAACTCATTGTGCCAAAATGCCAGCCATAGAAAATCTTTTAATGAATGAGCCTATACCTTATTAACTACTTAAAGGGAACATTGATGTGCTTGTATGAGTTCAGGAAAACCATTAAACATACTTCAACAGTTAATCATATTATACAAAAAAGAAGTCTTGGAAAACCAGGAATTGTAGAAAATCTGTTAACATGGCAAATCAAATCTATCCAATTCTTTAGAATAAGGAAATCCAGGAAACTTGCTACATCTAAGAGAGACGTGTGTTGCTGATATTAATGCAGTTCTATGAATTAATAATAGATGACTATAAAATGTGATGGAGAAAAAGAGCCCATTCATGAGAGACAAAATTTAGAAGGAACACAGAACCATGTTTGACAAAAGAAATGTGTTCTCAAGAGCTTAACACAGGGGTCTACAGATCTCAGCAGTTATCTGTTGCCGCGGAACAAGTCGCCTGAAGACTTAGCAGCCTGAAATACCGTTCTATTTCATTTGCTCGTGTTCCTGCAGGTCAGCAAGCTGGTCCAGGCTTGGCTGGGCAGCTCTTTTGCTGTTCTCATCTGGGATCACTCTGGGGTCTCAGTGGACTTGTGGGTCCACTCGTGCATGTGGTGCAAGGCACTGTCTGTTGGCTGGGTCATTGCTCTGCAGTCAGCTAGCACTGGGAGAATTTCCAGGGTAAAAACAGAAGCTGCAAGGCATTCTGGGTGAGGTGTAGACACCATATCACTATGGGTTGAACATTTGTGTCTCCTCTAAAACTTATTAATCAGTGCAAGGAATGCAAATGTATTAAGACCTGCAGCTCTGGCCTTGTGAATAGATTCGTACCTTATACAAGGGCTGAGGGCTCAGTCTTCCATCCTGTTCTCCATGAGAACAGTGTTTGTCCTTTCCCAGGGTGCAGCCCCAGGTGCCCCCTCAGAAGCAGAGAGTGGCCCTCCCTGGCACAGAACCTGCCGGTGCCTGGCTCTTAGCCTTCCTGGCCTCCAGACCTGTGAGAAGTGTGTTGCTGTTATTCGTAAAGGACCCAGTCTGGAGTATTTTGTTACAGCAGCACAGATGGAGGCAGACAGACAGCAGCATTTCCCCAGTGGTCTCTGATCAAAGCGAGCCTTAAGGCCGGCCCAGGCTCCGTGGATGGAGGGGTGACGAAGCAACAGCGCTAAGGGCTGAGCTCCAGAGGCTGGGATAGGCACTGCGCGCGCCCTTGCTTGGTCAGGCACCGAAATCCCCGCTGAGTAAATGCAGAGCGCGAAACTCAGAATCGGGAATTCCATCAATTCTCTCCAAGTTAGCCCATAAGTTAAAAAATTGTTACAAAAATCCCAAGACAGGCTGGCGCCGTGGCTCACTAGGTTAATCCTCTGCCTGTGACGCCGGCACCCCAGGTTCTAGTCCCGGTTGGGGCACCGGTTCTGTCCCGGTTGCCCCTCTTCCAGTCCAGCTCTCTGCTATGGCCCGTGAAGGCAGTGGAGGATGGCCCAAGTGCTTGGGCCCCTGCACCCCATGGGAGACCGGGAGGAAGCGCCTGGCTCCTGGCTTCGGATCAGCACAGCACACCGGCCATAGTGGCCATTTGGGGGGTGAACCAGTGGAAGGAAGACCTTTCTCTCTGTCTCTCTTTCTCACTATCTAACTCTGCCTGTCAAAAAATAAAAATCCCAAGACAGTGTTTTTGTTTTGTTTTCATTTTATGTGTATCTGTAGAGTTTAAAGGACTAAGATAGCGGCTAGAGAACTGGATTGAACACATGCTTCCCTATTCACTTTCTCCCTAGATCCCATCATCCCAAGTGACAGGCAAGTAATTTTAAAACAGGAAAATAAGGACAGAACTCCAGCCACCAAACTCTGGAAGCTGCAAAGCAGACGAGAGGGTGGTAAACACTTGTAACGTCACAGCTTAGCAGAAGCAAGAGAGTGGAGTTCCAGGCTAATGGCAGAGAACTCCCAGAAGCACTGGGATGAAATGAGAGAATTCTCACAAGGCTCAAGACGGAGTGAAAGCGGTTATCCCTGGGAAGAAATGAGAGTATGGGGCTAAAAGCAGCAGCAGGTGACAGCCTTCCTTAGCCGCTTTCCCAGGTCCCCACCCACCTCTGCACACCCTGAGGGCCGCCCACGGCCGTCCTCCGCAAGGGGCCACACAGGAAGTTTCCAGGTTGAGGATCACCAGGCAGAGTGTGGGCAGGGGTCTCCCCGTGGGAACCAGAGCGCTGTGGAGAATGCACACTTGGGCGGTGGCGACTCGCAAGTGCTGTCCCTGGACCCCTGAGCCAGGCATTCACACTCACGGTCAGCCCTCCACGTGCTCAACCGAAGAGACGAGGTCCAACACCTCTAGGTGGTGACTTTGCCAGATGGGCTCAGGACGACCCCCGTTCACGTGACCAAGCTTACTGTCAGCCCTTTTGACCCCCTTAGAGCCACAAACCAAAGAGCTCCAGGCAGGTGAAGAGAGCTGACAGCATGACAGAGAAATGCCCAGACAGGAGCTCCATATAAAAAAAGGAGAGAAATGGAGAAGAGGAATTGAGAGAGAGAGAGAGAGAGAGACCCTCCCAGAATTGAAGGACTTGAGTTTATAAAGGACCCCTCAAGCACCCGGCCCCAACAGATGAAATATCATTATGAAACTTTAGAATGCTCTCCACAACATTTTTTTTTTTTTTGGACAGGCAGAGTTAGATAGTGAGAGAGAGAGACAGAGAGAAAGGCCTTCCTTCCGTTGGTTCACCCCTCCCCCCCCAACATGCTGTGCCAATCTGAAGCCAGGAACCAGGCACTTCCTCCTGGTCTCCCATGCGGGCGCAGGGCCCAAGCACTTGGGCCATCCTCCACTGCCTTCCCAGGCCACAGCAGAGAGCTGGCCTGGAAGAGGGGCAACCGGGACAGAATCCAGTGCCCCAACTAGGACTAGAACCCGGGGTACCGGTGCCGCAGGTGGAGGATTAGCCAAGTGAGCCGTGGCGCCAGCCATCTCCACAACATTCTAAAAGGCTTTAGACCTTCCATGAGCAGTCTTAGATGCTCACAGAAAATGATGAATGCTTTCAAAATTCTGAAGATAAAGCACTTCCAATTTGGAGTCCATGACCGTTGCAAGTATCAATCACTTGGGAAGGAGAAAGAAAGAAATTTGCAGACATGGAAGGTCTCACGACATTTCCCTCCCTTGCACCTCTTCCCAGGAAGCTCCTACAGGACCCAATTCCCCAGAATCAGGATAATAAGCAATGATCAGACACTCACGGTGTGCAGGAGCCTCAACAGGGAGGAGAGATTCCCTGAGGAGGAAGGGGCCCTGGTGACAGCTGTGCCCCAGACACCAGGCTGCTGGGCCAGGCTAGAGATGACATGGGTACCTGGTGACTGCAGGGGAGAATCCGACAATCAATGAAGCCTTTGGGATTGAGCTAGATGGAAATAGAAAACCAAAGCAAACAAAGGATTATTACCTCCAGGACAAAGAAAAAGTTGTATGGAAAAAAGAAGTTTTCACACTTTACTCCATGGGTTGGTCAAAAAGGGTATTTTTTTTTCGTAAGAGTTATTTATTTTATTTAAAAGGCAAAGTTACAGAGTGAAAGAAAGGAAGAGAGAGAAAGAGATCTTCCATCTGCTGTTTCACTCCCCAAATGGCCAGGGCTGGGCCACGCTGAAGCCAGGTGCCAGGAGCTTCTAATGGGTCTCCCACATGGGTGCAGGGGCCCAAACACTTGGACCATCCTCTGCTTTCCCAGGCCACAGCAGGGAGCTGGATTGGAAGTGAAGCAGTCGGGACCTGAACTAGCACCCATATGGGATGCTGGCTTCGCAGGCAGTGGCTGTACCCGCTGCGCCACAGTGCTGGCCATACAGGGAGCTTTTATACAGTCATGCTAATGTCAGTCCCAAAGATGGCTTTAACCAGAGCTGTGACGCAGCCAGGCTGGGAGGAGGGCCGAAGGCAAGGGTGCGCATGGGCGGGAGGGGCAGGGGACTCAGTGGAGTGATGTTTAAAGTTGAATGATTACCATTTTAAAAAAACCTAACTGCTGGAAATGCAAGTTTAGACACATTATTCAGATATGGAAATAACCGCCAAAATAGTCGAGTTGACTCTGCTGGCCCCTGGGGAGGGAGGAGAGGCGGGGACAGCAGGGACTGCTCTTTCTCCTATCAAAATGTGTCCAGCGAGCTGATTCCTCAGATTATGCACAAATAAAGCTGACTAAAACGTGAACCTTCACGGGTGAGCATCTACCCTACCTTAACGAAGCCTGCATCTCTTGTGGGGAGACCTGGGCCCCATGCCTGTGGCTCTGGCTCCGGACTCCAGCAGTGGTGATGGCTCAAGGTTGGACATCAGACCCCCAGGGAGGAGATCTGGACCAAGTCCTGGCTTCGGGCTTCCGTCCCAGCCCCAGCTGTTGCAGGTAGTGGAGGAGTAAACCAACAACAGAAGCACTCTGTGTGTGTGTGTATGTGTGTCTACCTCTCAAATAAACAAAATAAAATAGAGGCTCAATATGTAAAGCTGTAATGTAAAAATCTTAAAACAATTAAGTGATGGCAACAGCGTAGCCCCTCACACTTTATGAGGTTTGAAAAAGTGTCACGTGCCACACGAGGAGGAGGGATGGGACGGCTAATGAGGCAAGGTCAGTATTTACCGTCTGGCTGATATTTTGAAATGTCAAGGTTTTGTCATATACGCTCAATCCTCCAAATTGTTTGTGCTTATTTAGCATAGCTTGCTCCAAAATCGAGACAGCATTTATCACACACACACGTACACACACACACACCCCAATCGCCAAAACAATGGAATAACACAGCGGCAGGGAGTTGGCTTTATCAGATCTTGTAGAAGGGGTACTGTCTTAATTAAGTGTGATTCTTGGCACAGAGGAAAGCAATGCACCAGTAGGACCCAACAGAAGGTCCTGAGACAATTCCCGACGTATGACCAACGTCGGGGAGAGCACACACTAAATAAACGGGGCTGGGATGAGTGCTTAGCTACCTGGGAAAATTAGCTGTCATGCTTTCATTTTAGGGGGAAAGCTGAAACAAATACAAAACATTAAGATGCAAGTTTGCATAAGCTGAATGAGAGCTCGAATGCAACGGTCTGAACGTCATGTTCCCCCAAATCCTCACCTGGAAGGAGACAGCATGAGGAGGTGGAGAATTTGAGAGGCAACTGGGTGGAGAGGGCTCATAATTGGGATTGATGCCCCCGTAACAGAGACCCCAGGAGCTGACCAGTTCCTCCCCACATGCGAGAAGGCTGTGAATGAGGAAGATGGCCTCGCTGGCCCCTGGGTTTGTGGTTACCCTGATCTTGAACTTGCTCACCTGCAGAATCGTGAGATACGAAATCATGCCATTGGTAAGCTACCCAGTTCAGGGTATTTTTTGCTGAGGCAGCCCAATCAGACCGAAACATAGGTAAAAACAGAAAAGCAACCTGTGGTATAATAGGAAATACACATTTGGTCTCTGCCCCTGGGTTCTGGCACACAGATCCTAAAACCCTTGTACACGGGGCACTAGAAAAATGTTTTGTTCTGACCCGTGGTCTCTGACCCCCGTTCCTAACCCAGAACTCCGAGGAACTTTGTAATTTCCTGGGTGATAATGCCTGACACAGGGCTCCTGAATCCCTTGAACTTTTCAGGTGTGAGAGAAGCATCTTTTTGTGCCACTGAAGCCACTCTTGGGCTCCTGGATGGCTCCAAAGTGGAGCTGGTTGCGAGAAGAACCCACCGTGATTAGAACGTTGGAGCTTTCAGTCCCTGCCCTCCCACTTCCGGTTGTTTGGGTTGATCGCCAATGGTCAGGGACCTAATCAATCACACCTACATGATAAAGCCTCCATAAAGACCCAAAGGACAGGATTCAGAGGGCTCTGGATAGCTGAACGCCCGTAGGTGCCTGGAAACCCCATGCCCCTTCCCCCGTACCTTGTGCCTCTTCCAAGTGGTTGCTCGTCTATATCCTTGGTGAGCCCTTTTGTAATAGAGGGGCAAACTAACGTACAAATTTTTCTGAGTTCTGTGAGTCATCCTAGCAAAGAATTGAACCTAAGGGGTGGGGAGGGATGTGTAGCCAGTGGGGCAGAAGCTCAGGTCCCAACCTGGGGCGTGTGATTGCCTCTGAGTGCCCGGCCTGTGGGGTCTGACGCTATCTCCAGGTAGAGTAGTCAGAAATGAGATGACCTAGAGGCCGCTGGGCTGGTGTCTACTGCAGAATTGCCTGGTTGTGGGTGGGTGAGTCGGGGGGGAATACGTGAAGCAGTCTGTGTTTGGAGAACAGCACAGTTTCTGCTTTTATGCCTCCAACAAATACAGCTAAAGCGTGGGGGCCGGCGGTATGCAGCGGGGTAAGCCAATGCCTGCCACATCAGCACCCACATGGAGGCACCAGCATGAGTCCCAGCTGCTCCATTTCTGAAGGGAAGGGAGCAAGTACCTGGGCCCCTGCCACCCACATGGGAGACCAGGATAGAGTTCCTGGCTCCTGGCTTCAACACGGCCCAGTCTTGGCTGTTGCAGCCATTGGGGGGAATGAACCAGTGGATGGGAGATTTGTGTGTGTGCGTGTGTCTCTGTGTGTGTGTGTGTGTGTGTGTGTCTGTCGCACTGCCCTTCACATAAATAATTCTCACTGGAAGAGCTGTGTACTTTATGAACTGGAGGTGAGGAATCCCACAAGAAGAGCAGTGGAGGCTATTGCAACAGCAAGGGGAAGAGATGCGGTTTGAACAAAATTTGGGAGGAGGGCTTGAGAGGGAGGGCCTGGGCCCCGCAGACATCTTTAGGGGGCTCAGCAAGGCCCAGAGATGCATCAGTGATCATAGAAAGAGGAGTCCACCGACCCCCAGGCGTGTGTCCTGCAGACTGGGAAGGTGGGCCCTGCCAACAGCGACACCTGCCACCGGATTCGCCACACTGCAGGTGGGATATCATTATTCCTATTGCGGATAGGATGGCTACAGAGCTTGCAGGCGGAGCCGGCCAGGGTGTGGTGACCTACGGAAGTCAAAAGAGAACTGGAGCTAGAAGGAGAGTCTGCAGAGTCCTCAGTGGACGGGCCAAGTCCCTGTTACGTGCACCCAGTCGCTCTCTCTGCTCCCCGGCCCCAACTCCCCAACCTCGAGCAGGTCGTGACAGGCGGTCTCGTCACAGCCAGGAGGTCCTGTAACGGTGGAGGTGGTCTTGTTCTTGGGGGATTCTTGGTGTCTGGAACACAGGAGGTCCTTTATTGAGGACCTAATAAAGCAAAGACAAGCAGAACCACAGGAAACACTGGTCCTTAACGGACAGGCAGCAAGAGAAGAGCAGCCAAGGCAGTGGCAAAGTGGCCAGCAGAGGAGGGGAGAACCTGGGACCTGGAGCCCCAGGGGCCAGAGGAGCAGGCTTATCCAGAGCGAGCACGGCCAAGGACTCAAGGTGTTCCTGTCCCAAGCAGGGTTTGCACTCGCCCCATCTCAGCCCTTCAGGAGAAACTGGGTCTAGAACCCGGGATGCCGGTGCCACAGGCAGAGAATTAGCCTAGTGAGCCATGGCACCAGCTGCCTCTCCACTTCTGGTAACTTCCTAGTCCCCAGCTCCAGGCCTCACAAGATCTGCCTCATCTTGAGGATTTATAGCACTCGATGAATGCCCCTCCCTCTTTTTAAAAGCTTGTTTGTGTGGATTTCTGTGCTTCCGACCCACCCAGCTCCCCCCAAGGGCTATGGCTCCCAGCAGTCATAACTGGAGATTGTCAATTACCCTCTGCACATTACAAAGATAATCTCCACTTGCACTTGGAAAACCGCCGCTTGGAATTTGGGTGCTAGAAGGATCCAGGGACGGGACGGATTGCTGCAGTTGCACGCCGTCTGGCAGCCTGGGAAGGACTTCACTCCGCAATCTCTGACTCCCAGTCCAGACCATACCCCAGCCTCTCACCCTGCTCCCCTCCTCCGCCCAGAGGCCCCAGGAAACAGTGCCAGTCACTGCGTGTGGGGCTGAGGGTTCCGCCCGAGGAGGCCCCCCGCCAGGTCTCACTCTCCCAGCACTGCACTGATGGCTCCGCACTCAGACCCCTGTCCCAGGAAGGCATTGCACACTCGCGAAAACCTGCCTGGCTCGGCCCGTGATGACCCTGACTTGGCACTGAACGCTGCTGGATTCCATGTGTTGGAATCCACTGCTCCTGTGTAAAATCATAGTCACACGTGGTGCTGACCCCAGAACCAACACTTCCGTGCTGAATGAGTGCAGTGTGGCTGTGTGGGCTCAGGGCTCGGACCTTCCCTGAAAGGCACCCCTGGCCCTCCCAGCCTGGCACAGGATGTCCGGCCGTGCTCGGCTTCCTGGACCTCGGCAGAGAATGCCAATCGAAACACGGCCTCCTGCCAAGACTCTGGGGCCATGCTCAGATCCAGGCCCCAGGAGCAAAGGCAGACCGGTGCCAGGTTCCCCAACGCCCGGCTCCCCCCTGGGCTCTCACCCTGAAAGGGTTCTGGCCTGGAAAGGGGACATCAATCTTCTGAGGGGTGTCTGACATTGGCCAGCGCACTGGAAGCGGCAGGCCTTCCTCCGGCTGTCAGCTCGCCTGGCGCTCTCCAGTCCGGCTGGGCCGTTTGCCGCGTCTGGAAAAGCACTTACTGGTTTGGTTGTGGTCTGCCCTTGCAGCTGAGCCAGCTCCAAATGCCACGTCTCCAAGTGCCACATCTTCCACTGGCTGCTCCAGCCCAAAGACACTCAGGAAGAGTGACAAGGAGGCACGCTTGTATAATCACTGGGTGCTGTCTTTCATCTGTTTCTTGCCACTCCAAAATGTTTGTTTTGTGGAATGAATGGGAAAAAAAAAAAACCCAGTCTTCCCCATAGTCTGGGATGCCTCCTGCATCAGGGTCTTCTGAGCAGAGCATCAGGACGAAGGAGATCGCTGTCGCTTGAGTGACACAGTCCTGCCTAATATTTCCCAGGGCTCGAGCTGCATGGGTCTGGCTTGTGAGGCCATTTATCTCCACAGCCTTATGAGAAAGGAGCAGGGAAACACATTTCCTGTCTGTCTTAGATGTGGGAAATCGGGGCTAAGGGAAGCTCCCAAGACAGCTGCAGCAAAGCAAGGGAAGGTGAGAAAATTCACACTTGAGGGGGTGGATACGATGGAGGGCAAATAGGTGGGGGATCCGGAGGGTGGGGGGACAGGAGACAGGTCCCCTGGAAAAACTGATAAATGTGCACCCCAGCCTTTGATGCCCCCCAAACTTAGCACAGGCAGCCCCGGCCCCAGGAAGCTTTTCCTGTGCCCAGCCATCCCTCCCAACCGGGAACTGTTCTCCCAATCACAGCCTGAACCGCCCTTCGTGCCTTACTGCTCTTTGCTCTCCTCCAATTCATATCTGTCTTCGCTCATGCAACTGGATTACTAGCTGCTTCTGCAGGGCAGCGGCTTGGGCCCTAGGTTTTGGAAACCCCCATGCTACTAGGTTTTCTCATTGTTTGCCAGATGGTGGTGTCCTGAGCACACAGCCCCAGGGGTGGGATCAGAGAAGGCAGTCCTCTGGGAGTCTGGGGAAAGCTCTCTTGTGTTCCATGAGAACCAACCAGAGCAGAGAGAAATCAGTGTCTGGAATGACAGTTGGCAAAGAAGCGTGGCTTTCTCTCCCAGTCGTGGGAGGCGGCTCCGAGTTTAGCTTCACACGCACAGAATGGGCCCCGGGTGCACCCTGGTCCGCTGGCTCGGGCTGACTCAGCTTCGGGGACTTTCCCAGCAGCACCCCACGGGAAGCTTCCCTGTGTGCTAGGTCACCTGCCTCCTCGTCACCCATAAGGGCAAACAGGGAAGCCTCTCCCCACCCTCCACACCCTCACATTCCATCCTCACGCACCTCCTGCGTTCGCTGCCCCCAGTGAGACCTGGGACCAGGGGACCGCTAATCTGCCTTGACCTGGAGCAAACGATTTCCGGTCTCTGGCTCAGGGTTTGTCCAGCTGACCTTGGGGCAACCCCCAGCTCAAAATGGCAAGGTCTGGAACAGGAGGAGGGATGTGGACTTGGTTCTCGTTTAGTCGTTTTCTCTGTGTGTGTTTGTGTATGTGTGTGTGTGTGTGTGTGTCTTAACCCAGGCAGGGCCATTTTTGCTGGAACGGATAACATGGTTAGTTGCATCAACACCACCTGATTGGAGAGCATCTCTGTAGCCCCCTTTCCCAGCTGCCCTTGTGGGACTACGGCTGCCTGGTGGCACGGGACATGTCCTTGAAGGTTCTAAGTGTCCCCTAGGAACTTTCCTGAACTTTGCCTTCTTTCCTATGGATTACTGAGTTGCTTAAATAGAGCATGTTGTCCCCAGACCTTAGAACAAAGTGACCCTCCGGGAGCAGGTGACCTGCTGCCTACCCCTGCATGTGGTTTATAAAGCACCAATCCACAGGTGTCTCAGGGCTGAAAAGTCAATTCCTAACACCATATCTAAAGGTATTCCTCCTTTTCTGATCACACACAAATTTGTTTAAGAAGGAGCTAAAGGTTGAACAAAACTGAGACAGACACAAGCCTCTATGCTTGGGCACTGGGAGCTGGCCGCAGCAGGGCAGGCTGGGGCTGTCTGGGCTGGCAGTAGCTGGTGGGCACCGCTGACACTGTTGGTGAACTTCGGCTGAGTCAAGGCCATGGACATGGTCCTGCTGGGCCCAGCACAGAGCAGGTGCCCCCTGAAGAGCTGTGTCTGGAGCCAGAACCCCACTTCAGAGGGACCTGGGCATGCTGGCCGCAGTCAGAAGGGAGACCATGGAGGTGTGTCCCATGGAGAATGAATGGAGAGGGCCAAGGGGCTGTGGCTGGGATAGTCTTCATGAGGCTGGGTTTCTGAGCTGGGTAGCTCCGGGGGCAGAATCCAGACTAGCGCCGACAGAGTATGGATCTAGGCTGCCTCGGAGGAAGTGAGCCCTCGAGTCTTGGCCAAGTTCAGGCAGGAGCTGAGGGCCCCTGAGCAATGGGACCTATGGAAGGTGCCGTGTAGATGTGGCTCCTTGAGTCCCGTTCAGGGAAGGGCTTGCATTGCAGCCCCGCTGTGGGCAGTGTGGTCAGCAAACAGTTTCCAGGGTCTGCTTTCCAGAGACACTACATCTGGTGTTGAAGAGAGGCCTGGACAGATGCAAAGAAGTGGACAGAAGAACATGTGCTGGGGGGCCGGCTCTGTGGGGTAACTGGTTAAGCTGCTACCTGAGATACCAGCATCCCATATGGGTGCCGGTTCGATTCCTGGCTGCTCCACTTCTGATCCAGCTCCCTACTAATGCGCCTGGGAAGGCCCAGAAAATGGCCCAAATACTGGGGCTCCTGCACACATGTGGGAGACCCAGAAGAAGCTCCTGGCTGCTGGCTTTTGTCTGGCCCAGCTTAAGTCATTGCAACCATTTGGGGGAGGTGTGGGGGTGAACCAGCTGATGGAAGATTCTCTCTCTCTCTCTCTCTCTCTCTGTACTCTGCCTTTCAAATAAAATAAATAAATCTTTAAAAAAAAAAAGAATACGTGGTCAGGAACTCTGCTGGGCATCACTCACTCCAGAGCTAAGTCGGCCTGGGCTTTGTCGGGTCTGCACCCCAGTTAGGCATCTTCCTTTGTACCCCGCACTCGGCCTCTGCTTCTGCAAAACCACACCTGAGCCAGAGGGGTGCACCTGGGGTGGGTCGCCCTGGGATTCCAGGCGATGGCCCTGTTATCCATCACTTACACCTGGTCGCTGAAGCCTTTACAGAGAACACGTTTACAAAGGGGGAGCTCGAGGAAGTAGAAAGGGAAAAAGTCAGGAGGCGAGGCGGTTAAGAGATAACGGATTGAGTTCTGCGCTGGTGGTAGTTAACATGGAGGCGCACAAGCATGGAACGCAGAGGTGGGGAGGAGCTTCCCTGTTTGCTGTCCCAGCTGAGGATGGGGCAGGTGGGCAAGCACAGACGGAAGCTTCCCGTGGGAGCTGCTGGGAGAGCCCCGTGCTTAAAGCAAACTCCCCAGGCTGTGCCGAGACTCCAGCTCTGTAGCCCAACTCTAGCAGCTAGAAAGACTCTGGCCCCTCCGCAAGGCTGTCGGCCCCCACAGAGCAGACTCAGTCTCTCCAGGATATGATTAGCAGCCCAGGGAGGCTCCACCAGTCCCACTTCCATCCCTGGGTGCCAGGGTGCAGCCAGTTCCTGTGACCACCACTTTATTGTCCTAAAAACAGAGGTCAGTTGGGAAAATTCTGCTGACCTCTGTTTTTAGGACAATACACAGATGAACGGGCATGGCTTTGTGCCAATCAAACTCGACTTACAGAAGCAGGCAATGGGCTGAACTTGGCCTAGCTCGCTGACCTCTGTCCTAGAACCATGGCCTGATCTATCTGGAGATAATCCCAGGGCACAGGCCAGGAGGCGTTGCTCCGTTTGGGATCTAAGCTTGTCTTGCAAGCCCAGCTGGAGAAATGGGAGCATGAGTCTGACACATGATAAACTGGAACAGGGGTTCGTGGAACCCAGTCTCGTTCTGGAGACACATAACGCAGCAGAAAATTCTCATTTGCTGCCACACATGAGAGGCGGAGGGACACATGGGTGTGTCTGGGCTAAAACCATCACTGGCCAGTGGCACCAGGATGCTTGCCATTCACTTCGGGGGCTGGGTGGGTTGGCCCTTCCAGCCGTGGTCTTTGCACATCGACAGAGTACCTTCCTCTGTCAGGTTAAGCTTGGAAACAAGGACAAACACAATCCAGCTTGTCACTGAGCCAGATCCTACAGGTTATTGTTTCGTGGATAAGTCACAGCAGTGACACCAGGAAGGGAGGGTGTCACGGCGGTTGTATGGGAAAGGCCACAGGCCGGGTGTGGCTTCAGATGCTTCATTCCTGTCTCCTGGGCCTGCCAGAACGTTGCAACTTGTGTGAACGCTCTTCCCTCTGCTGTGCCCTGACACCCCACCAGGGCTTTCTCAGCTGCCAATAACAAGCTGTCTGTCCTCCCATGAGTCTCTGGTGCTGGGCCAGGCCCTGTGTAGGGGCGCCCTCTGGTGGCCTGTCTGCTGGAGCGTCTCGGCTCCGGTCGAGCAGGGAGAGGCTGAGAGGAAGGGGCGGGCATGAGAGTCAGCTGTAGCCAGGCCTCGCCTTTGCCAACACAAACTCAGCCCTCCGCCCAGGGCTTCAGGAATGCACTCAGAGCTCCCAGAAGGAGCAGCCTTCGTTCCTACTCATATCCCCTTCTTTCTTTCAACTGGGATGAATGACTCAAACAAGCAAACCGCACAAGAGGCCTGGCGGCCTGGATTGGTCATGAGAGAAACGGCACGGCGGTGCAGGGCCCCAGGGTGCGGGAGGTCTTCTGAGGGCACTGGGCACCCCATGGGCAGGGAGGCAGCTGCGGGGACCCTTCCCTGTGAGACTCTCCCCTACTCCCTGTTCCTTCAGCTGGCTGCCACAGCTGGGGTCTCCATGACTCAGGGCCACAGGAAGTATGTGCCAAGTGCCTCCTGGAGAGACATCTCGCCTCGCGAGGTGGACGGAAGAGTTGCCCTGGCTGAACACTGCACCCCGTCACCCTCCCTGGGGGCTGCCCCACACTCTTTCTCTCCCAGAGGGCAGGGCCGTGGCCCGCCCCTGCATCATGGCAGCGCCCATCGCGGTAGACTTCTCTTTGGTCCCCATCTCCCCATTCTCTCACTCTTGTTCAGTCCCAGAGTGCACTTCTTGTGGCCTAGGAATCTATGTGCTTCCACATGCACCTGCCTCTCTCCCCAGGGAGTCTTGCCGCTTCCAACCCAGGTTTCTTTCACCAAGGAGCACTGGCCCAGGAGTAAAAGGCTGCATTTTCATTCCAGTCCTGGCCCTGATGGCCGTGGGGCTTGAACAAGCCACGTTCCCTCTCAATAACAAGACCACTGGTTGTGGCCAATGGTTCTCAACTTGGCTGCTCATTGGAATTGCTCAGAAAAAAAAATCAATCAGGAAACTTAAAAATTACCATCTGTTGCCCACGGCTGGCCCCAGAGAGTCTGGTTCATTCTGTATGTGGTGGGCACCACCATCAGGATTCGATTTAAATTCTCTGGAAAGTTCCCACGTACGGTCAAGTGGAGCTCCTAGCCAAGGCGCCACCGCCCAGCAGAAGCATCAGGAGCCTAGGGGTCAGAGAAGGGAGAAACTCTGAGAGCCCCCAGCACCGCCCACTACTGTTTGTCCACACACTAGGCAGGTTCTGGGTTCTGGAAACACAAGTGGAACGCCCTCTAGAGGTGCGAGCAAAGCACAGGCCCGCGAGAGGTGAAGTATCAGAGCCAACAGGCTCGGCATCAAGACTGGCCCAGAGCCCTCCCTGGTGTCTGGAACAGGTGTGGCCTCCGTCGGACCGGGATGAGGCTGAGGAGCAGTCACTGTCAAGTTCAGCAGTAGGTCCACGCTGTGCCTAATGCTGGCGGACACAGAAGAAGACCGGGGCCAAGTCCAGGCAAACCGGGAGCGGTCCTGGCTCTGGAAACACCATGCTAACTGGTCCTGCCTCTCCCCAACCTTCCCATATGTCTGGAAGACTCAGCAAGGCCCATAGCACATAGGTTGACTGCGTGGGCCCCTGGTCCAGGCTGCACAGGTTCAAATCCCAGTTCTGCTACTTACTGGCCATAGAACCTCAGATAAATTACTTAAACCCTCTTGGTTTCCTTGTCCTACAAGAAGGGAATAATTAATACTGCCTACTTCTTAGTGCTGTTTTGGGTTGTTTGTTCGTTTGTTTGTTTAGTTTGACATGTTGGTGCCTAAGCAAGCGCTGTATGAACTCTCCCTATGCTTGTTCACACTGAAATGCGAGTCTCAAGGCCCAGCTCTTCCTCCAGCCCCGCCTGACTGCTGTGTGTCTTGGGACAGCTGCCTTCCCTCTCTGCTCCGTGTGCTCTCCTCCCAGGTGGAGAGTGGGGCTGCCTCCCCGTGGGCCTCACAGTAGAGCGCCAGTCCCCTCACTTGGCCTGTAATGAGCTTCGTGTCCCAGCCCCTGCCCTTCTCTGTACCCTTGGTTCCTGCAGCATCCAAGGTGCAGTCTTGTAGAGCACCCGTCACATCATGGCTCAGAGCCTACCGACGGCTTCCCATCCCTTTTAGAGCAAAACCCAGAGTCCCTCCTGCAGCCTGCTGGGCTGGATTTCAGCCCACCTCAGCTCCCACCATTCCCTTCTCATCACTCTTCTCAGCCCCGGGCCTCAGGGCCTTGATGCTCGCTGTGCCCGGGCCTGGGCCCCTTCCTTCAGGGAGCTGCTTGGTGTAGTGTCTCCTGCTTCAGGTCTCTTCCCAAGGGCGTCCCTATGAGAGCTTTGCAGAGCTTGGCACGCCGGCCCCTCCTTCCCTGTCCCCTCGCCCTGTTTTATACTTCCCCCTGGCCCTGCTGTCAGCTTGGCTTTCCACCATACCACAGTGCAAGCCTCCAGAGGGCAGGGACTTGGTTTTGTACCTGCAACCTTGCTGGGCACACGACAGGTGCTCAAACCTGTGCTGAGGCCTGTGCGATGCTGCCTGCCTCCCTGAGGAAGTTGTGTGTTTGCAAGGAGCATTCATGGGAAACATTTGTTAGCCTAAAAGAATAAACCTCTTTTATAGGCAGGGGCGAGTGCTGGGGACAGATGGAGGGGGGAGACACTTTAGGAACCATGGGAGCGCTCCTTTGTCTGAGGTCCCCCGGGCCACCCATACGATGCTCGCCACCTGTGAGCACCTGGGGAAGCTGTTTGGCACAGCCCCCATCTTGCCTTCGGTTTACACCTGATGGTGCCTGCCCTCTGAAAGGCTTACAGGCAAGGAGACGGTACTCCGGAGCCCCCTTGCCCACCACCATGCACTATCACGCCTCCAGGCACTGTGGACGCAGCCAGATAGATGACGCCCCAAGAGTCTGGGGGTGGCCTATCGCAGGCAGGAGCACCTCTCTTTACTTCTTCAGCGCTGAGGTACCCTGACACAGCGTAGCTTCCAAACTGAAGTCACGTGGTTTGATGACAGTTCTCTGGGCGGGGTGGGAGAGAATACCGCTGTTCAATTGTCCTCATGACTGTGCTGAAAATAGAGTCCTTTTTATTCCAAGCTTAATTCAGTTAATGTCCGCAACACAAGTGAACAATATAAGCCGATGTGCAGCCTCTCCCGGCTCAGTGTTTCTCTGCTCTATTTAAAGACCCTTCCTGGGCAGAGCCTGTGCACTGCTTTTCCAAACTGACTTAAAAGTCTCCACCCCAAGGAACTTCACCGATTTTCCCAGGGTTCGGTGAGCCCTGGGAAAGGGTGTGACGCGGCACCAAGCCCATGCAGCCAGTCTCCCAGGCTGTGCACTTTGTCTAGTCCCCTGAACCAAATGGGCCCAAGGGGAACACAAGAGAAGCCTCAGTTCCCAAAGGTGTCAAGGGTTTGTGGTCCTAAGGACTGGGCCACACACATGAAGAGGAACAAAGCCAGATGGAGCCTATTATGTCACCACACACAGAAGGCTGAGTTAGCTCCGTGAGACAGGTGCTGGGGCTTCCTCGGTTCTGGGAGAGAAAGAGCGGGGTGGGTGGAGTTAGTCTGGAAGCCTCGAGGCCCAGCCCAAAGACACTTCTTCCAGGAAGCACTCACAGCTTTAGGGGGCCGGTTCCCAGGGCTCTGGTTTGGCTGAGCTGTCCCAGCCTCCCTGTGTTTACTTAGGCAGAGGTGGGCTGGCTCCCTCAGGAATGCCTGCACCGGCCCTGCGCTCCATCACTCCCCCAGCTTCCCTGTGTGGTGCCACCATGCCACAGTGGGGCCAGCAGCTGGTTCTGTGCTTGTGACTCCGTCCCTCACCCTACCCCCAGCCCTAACCTAACAAGCCCATGTTGGTCTGAGTCACAGCCATGCACTCCATGCCTAGAGTGGCACCTGGACCGTGATGCGTGTCCTATCAGTGTTGTGTTGTGTGAAGGAGTCTCCCTTACCAGAACACAAGGTCCTAAGCGTCCCTTGTTCTCTGTCCCCTCACCAATACCTATCACAGGTTGGCCTCTGTGGCTATTTGCTGCCTAGATGAACGCAAGGAAAGGAGTCGTCTCAGCAGAGATGAGATGCAAGTTGGGTCCCCAAGGATGAGGCGGTCCAGAAAGTTCCCGGAGGAGGATGAGTTCAGATCCTGTCAGTCTTTTCCTGTGGTTTGATGCCCCCGATGGGGTTTTCACTGCTAACCCTGGGAACAATGGGAAAGACCACCCAGAGACATAACAGAGAATGTGGGTCTTCACCCAGGGATCATCCATGCATCCTCAGAGCCCAGTGCAGCACCCCACACATGGCAGTTTCATAAAAATGCACTGGGTGGAGTTGGCTATCTCAAGCCCATTAGTATCTGCAGCCTGCAAGACAGGGACATCCAAGACCCTGGACTTCAGGGGCAAGTGTGCTGCAGCCCAAGATTCTGCAGAGATGCAAGGATTGTACATGTTGGACAGCCACCCAGCACAAGCTGTGACGTTTGTTCTGACGGCCCCTCACACACAAGATCTGGAGGCAGGATTGGCTCCTGACAGCTGAGCTGGGAGGAGTCTGACTCTGCCCCCAGGTGGGTGGGTGGACAGAGTGGCAGGGTACCAGGGCAAAGAGCTGCCCAAGTCAGAGCAGGGCACTGTGTCTGAAGGCCTTGTCCTTCCTGGTGAGCACCAGGTTCCCAGATCTGTAAAATCTCACTTCCCCTGGAGGCTCTGACCCAGGGTAGTTTGTACTGCAAATATTCCAGATGCAAGGGCAGTGACCACAGAGCAAGGCCCAGTGGTACCCTTCCTCCTGCCCACACCATTGCCCCCAAAAAATGGGAAGAGAGAGAGAAAGTCGAGGCAGCTGTTCAGTCGGCTGACTCGGTCCTCCAGGTTGCTCCCTGCAGAAAAGCTCCTGTAGGTTCATCCACCGACCACGGACGAGGCAGGTGCTGCCAGTACTCCACTCCTCAGGAGCCACACAGAGAGGGCCAGGAGTTTGGAGCAGAGCCACGGAGCCCCTTCCCTCGTGTGTTCCATAGGGGCATGGAGTGGGATCTAATGCCAGGGATTAGGCAGGGCTACCTCTGCCCCTGCCTGTGGCTTTGTGCCTGCCGCTCCTCGCCTCTTCCAGGAGTGCTCTGGTGACCACAGGGATTTCTGCACAGCCCATGCTACCTACCCAGGAGGCAGGCACTCCTAACTCCCAGCACCGGTGAGCTCTCCCTCCGTACCCCTAGGTCCCCTCTGTCTGTCTGCTGTGTGGCCCCCAGCTGTGTGCCTCTCCCTTTAACTAGATGAGCCTCAGTGCCTTTGAGCATACCATGGGAAAAGTAACAACGACTTCCTGTCCCAACCTGGGGACTATTGGCGCAATCCAGGGAGGCACTGGGTGTGTGTGTGTGTGTGTGTGTGGTCAACCACAAGGGCCCAGGTTAATGACTGCCATCACCTCTACCTGACCAATGAGGGAAGGGGCAGAAGAGCTGTCATGTGCCCGGACTGGGCCCAGGCCTGGCTGGAATCTGGACCCTCCCAGCAGGTGTGCTGCAGGGACCCAGGTGTGGGCCCCCCGTGCACAACAGGCACAGCTGCCAGGGAGAGGGCAGCAGGGCAGCGTGGAGAGCGGGGAGACAGAGGGGAGACCCAGATCCTGTCTGCAGGGCCGGCTGGAGCCACAGCTATTCAGGGACCTGGGCAGGTGGCACAAACAGGAGGCTGTAGAACTGTAAGGCCATGTGGGGCCTCCCCTCTTGTTCCCAGGTCTCCTCAGGGTGGAGCAGCCTTGGAGAGAGAGCCCCTCACAGCGATGCCCAGGCTGGACCAGCACAGCAGGAGCCCCCTCCCCTCACCCACCCAGAGACCTCCCTGCTGCCTGTCCACCTTCATATTTCTGCTACACTCCCCCTTGGAGAGTGCTGGTGACCTCCTCAAGAGCAGGAAATAGGAAATAGTTGGTGGGGCCCGCTGGGGGCTGGCGCCACGCCTGGCACTGCTGGGAATGCCCTGGGAAACGAGACCCATTTCCTGCCCCGAGGCCGTGGCAGTCCAGCGGGAGCGCTGGGGGAAGCAGGCTGCCAGGGACGGGTGTGTATTTTCTCATCTGTACAATGAGAGAACGCAGCTGGCCGTGAAGTGGCCATGATGGCGGAGTGAGATGTCACCCACGGCACGGGGCAGGGTGTGTGCAGCACAGCGGGTCTCAGTCTGTTCCCCATGGCGACAGATGAGGCAGGGTGCAGAGACGGTGAGGGGAGGGGGCAGGCGGCACCGCTCAGCCCCTCTGTTCAGGTTTGAGGTGCTCAAATGCAATGCACATTTGAAATAAGCAAGGGGGCTCCTTGATCCACGCGTAGTTCTTCTTAGAAAGTGAAGTCTGACGTCCTCTCTTCGTGCAGTGGTCTCAGAGCGTCTTAAGCGCAACCCTTACCCAGGATGCTGTGCTAGGAGCTGCGGCAATCCAGAGGGGGCAGGGGTCACCACTCTCTAGGAGAATGCAAGTTCAAGTACACAGGTCCTGAAGGTGACTTCCAGAAGCCCAGCCCAGCCGCTCCCTCTCAGATGCTGCCAGGCTACTGCCAAGGGTGGGTTGCCCCAGCCCCAGCCCCTACTGCTGACTAAGGGGAGCACCAGGAGCTGCTGCAGGCCACTAGGGAGGACCAGCGAGGAATTCCAAGAACCCTAGGGCAAAACTTTCCCAGCAGGCCTCCTTTACTGAATGTAAAACCAGAAGGCCAGCCACAAAGAGAGCACTTTCCCTGTGTTCACAGGGCGATGGCCTGTAATCGCTGCCCTTAGCTCTGACCCTCGGGCCCTCATGCCGCCCACCAGAGCCACACACAGGCATTCACCCTCAATCCTCCGAACCACACCGCTGTCCAATAAGCAGCAGCAGGCCCTGGCGGGGGGCTGGCAGAGGGGGCACGGCCATAGCCCTCGCTCACCGCTCACCGAGTCACACGCACTGAGGGAGGCAGTACATCCTGCAGCCAGACGTTGGGTCACCCCCACTTTACAAACGAGGAAAGTGAGACCGTGCAGGACCGCGCAGCCAAGGAGGGGTGTTCTTCAAAGCCCGATGTCCAGGCCTCGCTGTACTCGTGGCTTCTGCCACCACCGAGTTGGCGGGGGGCTTCACCACGCAGGAGCCCTGCCTTGGTGCAGCAGGACTCTACAGGAGAGGCATGGACATGCCAGGGGCTGTGTCTTGCTGTGAAACGTCTCAATCAAATGCCTTGCCTGACATGTATCCTGTGTGTTCTGTCTAGTCCATTCCCTCCTGGCTGACCTGCCTGACCCCAGGAAGCATTTGACGTGTGACCCCTGGTAGGGCCACCTCCTCCTCCACGGGGACTTCAGGGCAGGTGCCCTGGGACATGTCCACTTTGAAGGGAGCCCATCTTCCTTCCCTCAGGATACTTTGGGGCAGCCTGATTTGCAACCATTCCCAGTCTCCCAGCAAAGGACCCCACAGCTGCACACAGGACAGCCTGTGTCCCCAAGGCTAGCCATCTGCGGGGTGTTTGTGGCTCAGAGCGGGGCCAACACTGACTGGGGCTGCTCCAAGGCCGGACACCGACTGCAACCTCAGGGCTCAATGCTAGGCCACTGGCCTTGGACCCAAGGAGCCTGCAGACCCAAGGCAGCTCCTGTCCCGACTCTGCTGGGCTTCCGGACAGTGTCACCAGTAGCCGGGCCCAGGGGCCTGCACCATGAGGGAGTTGTCTGGCTCCCCAAAGGTCCTGAGTGCTGTGGGCACCTATTTAGGGCGTGGGACAGAGTCCCAGGAGATTCGTCTCATGAAGCCAGGAAGCAGTTTTCTGATGGAGAAAATGTCTGTGTGTGTCTCTGTGTGTTAAGTTTGGAATAGCTTGGGGTTCTGGCCTTTCATAACCCTCAGAAAAAAGACTGCCCTACATAGACAGGTTGCTTTTCTTTAAAAAAATATTTTTTTATTTGAAAGGCAGAGTTACAGAGAGGCAGAGGCAGAGACAGAGGGAGAGAGAGGTCTTCCACCCACTTGTTCACTTCCCAGTTGGCTGCAATGGCCGGAGCTGAGCTGAGCTGAAGCCAGGAGCCAGGAGCTTCTTCGGGTCTCCCATGCAGGTGCAGGGGTGCAGGGGCCCAAGGACTTGGGCCATCTTCTGCTGCTTTCCCAGGCCACAGCAGAGAGCTGGATGGGAAGTGGAGCAGCTGGGACTCGAACCAGCACCTGTGTGGGATGCCGGCCTTGTAGCTATGCCACAGTGGCAGCCCCAAGACAGATCGCTTTACTGAGGCAGAGAGGGGTGACAGTCTCTGAAGAGACTGGGCTCAGGGTGCTGGTAGGGCTGGGCTTTTATCTGGCTGAAGAGGGGACGGGCCGCCTTGGGAATTAGGGAGTAGGGGCTTTTAGAGGCTGCTGGGAACTCTCCTCTGGTCTGTTTCACAAGCGGCCTGGTGAAGTTTATCTGTTTTGCCAGCTGTTTTGCAAGGGGTCTGGAGGAGGTTGAGTTTGGTTTCTGTACGGGGTCTCAACGAAGGGGGAGGAAATGAGGGAGGGTAACATCTTGTGAACCTAATTGCCCTTTAGTTTCTCTGCATATTTGTGTTTGTGTATCTATGTGTGTGTCCCTATGTGTGTCTGTGTCTCTCTGTGTCTCTGTGTGGGTCTTTGTCTGTGTGTGTGTATCTGTGTGTGTTTGTGTTTGTGTCTGTATGTTTGTATGTATCTCTGCATATGTCTGTGTTCTGTGTGTGTGTGTCTATGTGTCTGTGTGCTGTGCGTGTCTCTGTGTGTGTCTGTGTTCTCTGTGTGCAGTGTATGTCTCTGTGTGTGTGTCTATGTATGTGTGTGTGCATGTGGCTCTGTGTGTGTGCCTGTGGCTCTATGTGTGTGTCTGTGTGTGTGTCTGTGCCTCTATGTGTGTGTCTGTGTGTGTCTCTGTGTGTGCATGCGGCTCTGTGTGTGTCTGTGCCTCTATGTGTGTGTCTGTGTGTGTGCGTGTGCCTCTGTGTGTGTCTGTGTGTGTGCCTCTATGTGCGTGTGTCCCCGTGTGTGTGTCCCTGTATGTGTGTGTGTCTGTGTGTGTGTTGGAGTAGGGAAGCAAGGGAATAGGGAGGGAAGAAGGAAGGAAGGGAGAAATCAGCGCCAGCCCAACCATTTCAAACGCTGCGGCTTTCTTCTTGTGGTCAGACGCAAGGGCTTGGTGCTTGAAGTGGAGCCCTGAGCCCGGAGTGTGGGAAGCTGAAGACTGGGTGGGGCAGGGGAGAGGCCTAGAACAATGAGCCTATTGAGGGCCCTGCGCAGGGGCGGGCAGCAGGAGGGCAAGGGGCCCCCTCACCTGCGCGTTTCTGGTCTACCCAAAAGCCTTCGGCAGCCTGACTCAGCCGGGAGTGACCGGCAGAGCCAACACGGGGCGGCAGGTTCCAGACAGAAGGTGCTCACGTCAGAGAGCCGGGCTCGGGGTTGGGAGAGTGTAGTCGCCCTAGAGAAAGACCAGAGGTGGGACAGTCACTAACACTGCGCCTGCTTGGGCCACTTCCCAAGATTCCAGGCCCTTTATGAAGACTGTGGCCGTCTTCCCACTCCTCTGCTCAGCAAGATGGAGGAGCCGAGGAGCCTGAGGGGCCCGAGGGACGGGCGACCATCAGGGCACTTCTGACCCAGAAGACCCTGCTGCAGGTCTGCCTGCCTGCCCATGGGCTGCTTGCAAGTCCACAAAGCAGGATCCTAAGGCCACCACTGTCACAGACGAGGTGGAGCCGCAGAGGGGTTGTGTGACTTGCTGGGTTGTGAGCCCAAGCAGTAAGCTCTGCATCGCTATTAGCTTTTAAAAAGATGTATCTGGGGCTGGCACTGTGGCATAGCAGGTTAAGTCTCTGCCTGCAGTGCCGGCATCCCATACGGGCACTGGTTCGAGTCCCGGCTGCTCCACTTCCCACCCAGCTCCTTGTTAATAACCTGGGAAAGATGCAGATGATGGCCCAGTGCTTGGGCCCCTGCACCCACCTGGGAGACCCAGAGGATCTGGGCTCCTGACTTCAGCCTGGCCCAGTTCTGGCCATTGAAGCCATTTGGGGAATAAACCAGTGAATGGAAGATTTCTCTCTCTCTCTCTCTCTCTCTGCTTTTCAAACAAATAAAAAATAAGATCTTAAACCAGAAATTCCATCTGGATCTCCCATGTGAGTGGCAGGGACCCAAGGTCATGGGCCATCATTTGCTGCCTTCCCAGGCACATTAGCAGGAAGTTGGATCAGAAGCAGAGAGGCTGGGACTTGAATCAGGCACTCAGATGTGGGAAGCACATATCTCAAGTGGCAGCTTAACCCACTGCACCATTAACACCTGGCCCATCATTAGTGATAGTCGTTACAAGAGGGCGAGACTGCCCAGAACAAGGCCACATATGAGAGTGTAGCATAGAGCCCCACAGCCCAGTCCCCTCCTCTGGCCCCAGCCTCTCCCCCGGTACACAGCACAGAGGTAGATGATGTTCACTCCCAAGGAAGGCAGATGGACTCAGCCCACCTGGCCCCCTGCTTGCTGGTAGCTGAGGACCGGCCCTGGCCAGGGCCATACACGTGACCAGTCAGATCCCTACAGAACAGACAGCCTGTGAAAGACAGCACAAACTTCCTCTGTGATTACAGTGTCCAAGGATCGGGATTTTCTGGAAAGTTGTGGTCTTGGAGTATTATGAACTCTACAGGATTTTAGTGTTGTTGCTGGAAACCTCCCCTGAATGAGTGTATATGAGTAATCCCAGGGTCCAGCACTACAAGTCCTGGCTGCTCTGCTTCCAATCCCTCTCCCTGCTACTGCGCCTGGGAAAGCAGCAGAAGATGGCCCAAGTGCTTGGGTCCCTGTGTCCCATGAGGGAAGACCTGGATGGAATTCCTGGCTCTTGGCTTTGGTCTGTCCTACTCCTGGCTGTTGCAGCCATTTGGGGAATAAATCAGAAGGTCTCTCTCTCTATATATATATATGTGTGTGTGTGTGTGTGTGTATGTATGTATATATCACTTTGCCTTTCAAACCAATAAAACAAGTCTTACAAAAACCACCCATCTCGGGCCATCACGGGTCAGATGGAGGCCTCGGGGCTGAACACCAGCCGGTGTCACCTGGGCTCCTTCAGCTGCTCAACCACAACCTCCACTTCCAGCCCCATCAAGAGCCCCACGCTCCATCTTTTTGGGTCCCAGAGCTGACAGGGACCTCGGTGAGCATTGATGATGCTGGAAGGCAGTGTGGCTCGTGGGAATGCTCGGTGGAACCCCAACACCTGGTGGTTCTGAGCTCTCTGCCTGAACTCCCGGAAATAGTAGCAGATTGTGTCCACCAATCACAGAGAAGACTGAGAAAGAGAAGTCGTGGGCTAACCTGTCAACTGGTAGATAATCAGTTGGTTTATTAATGGAGAAACAATAGCTGAGTTTGTAGGTATGCATTGGACTTATCTTTTTTATTTAAAGATTTTATTTATTTATTTGAGAGGAAGAGTTTCAGACAGAGAGAGGGAGGTGTGTGTGTGTGGGGGGGGGCTCTTCCATTACTGGTTTACTCCCCAAATGGCTGCAACAGCCGGAGCTGGGCTGATCTGAAGCCAGGAGTCAGGAGCTTCTTCCAAGTCTCCCACGCGGGTGCAGGGGTCCAAGGACTTGGGCCATCTTCCACTGCTTTCCCAGGCCATGACAGAGAGCTAGATGGGAAAAGGAGCAGCCAGGACATATGGTGCCCATATGGGATGCTGGCACCACAGGCAGAGGCTTAGGCTGCTACGCCACAGCACCAGCCCCCATTGTACATTTCTTGCCTCTTCTGAAGTTTGTAGGGTTTTTCCCAAGATAAAAAGTTGTGGGGGATGTTTCAAAGTAGTGTTTCCAAGGACAAGGCCGCACCCAGCAAGCAGTGGGCCCGGAGCGGAAGCACCAGGACCCGAGAGCTGGGAGGCAAGGTGGCCAGGACGCCGACGGGGGAGGGGCAGGAGCCAGGACACCGAGGCCTACGGGGGGGGGGGGGGGGGGGCGGACCCCGTGGCTGGGGCTGCCCCGCACACGCAGTCAGCCCTTTCCCTTTCGGGGTGTTGAGATGACATTGCTGCCCCCTCACAGCTCTCAAGTTAAGTTTTCAGTTTTCACTTATTTATCAATGCTCATAGCCGAGGTCCCTGTCAGCTCTGGGACCCGAAAAGACGGAGCATGTGGGGCTCTTGATGGGGCCGGAAGTGGAGGCTGTGGCCGAGGGCCTGCAACACCTGCTATGGCTGAAAGGAAGCCCAGGTGACACCTGCTGGTGTCCCGCCCTGAGACAGGGAGGGAGAGCTCCCATTTGCTGGTTCACTCCCTAAATGTCCACAGTGGCCAGGCTAAGTCAGGAGCCCAGAACTCAATGGAGGCGTCCACGTGGGTGGCAGGCACTTAAGTTCTTGAGCCACCAGCTTCTGCCTGCTCGAAGGGGCGTTAGCAGGAAGCTGGAACTGGAGGAGGAGTTGATACTCAACCCCAGGCACCCCCGTAAGTGACGCGGCGTCCCTGATGGGGAGTTAAACGCTGCTCCCAACACCTTTCCCAGGTCTGAAATTTAAAGTCACACGGACTGTCCTCTGGAATCCACCAATGATGCTGACGCCTGAAGGGACGCAGCAGAGAGGAGAGGGCTGATCGGAGGGGACATTTGCAGGCAGCTGCACAGGAGCAGGCTCCACACCACGGCTGCAGCAATTTGATTATTTTTTTTCTTTCTCCTACAACCTGTATTAAGTACAATAAAGAGAAATACAAAACCAAGAGAGAGAGTGAGGGAAGCTTTATAGTTTGATGTCTCTGAGCCAAGATTTTCAGAGAAGTTCCATAGATGCTATCTGCTCCCCTGATTGTACAGTTTCTACGCGTTAGTGCAATAAAATGGCAATTTCCATGTAATTATGGCCCTACACACTGCAGGCTCACCTGGCTGTTAGGAGTCCAAGCTTGAGGCACAAGTCTTTAAATGTACAGTTGCTGAGCCATGGCTGGAAATGCTGAGGTTTTCTACGGGAAGTCCAGATCCTCCCCCCACCACCCAGCCTTTTAAATAGACTGTTTTACAACGGTTTTAAATTCACAACGAAACTGAGCAAAGGGGGCGGTGCTGTGGCATAGCAGGTAAAGCCACCTCCTGCAGTGCGGCATCCCATGTGGGCACTGGTTCAAGTCCCGGCTGTTCCACTTCCAATCCAGTTCTCTGCTATGGCCTGGAAAAGCAGTAGAAGACGGCCCAAGTGCTTGGGCCCCTGCACCTGCATGGGAGACCCAGAAGAAGCTCCTGGCTCCTCGCTCCTGGCTTCGGATCGGCACAGCTCTGGCCATTGTAACCATCTGGGGAGTGAACCAGCAGATGGAAGACCTCTCTCTCTGCCTCTGCCTCTTTGTAACTATGTCTTTCAAATAAACAAATAATAAATCTTTAAAAAAAAAAAAAACTGGCCAGCGCCATGGCTCAACAGGCTAATCCTCCGCCTGCGGCACTGGCACACCGGGTTCTAGTCCCGGTCGGGGCGCCGGATTCTGTCCCGGTTGCCCCTCTTCCAGTCCAGCTCTCTGCTATGGTCTGGGAAGGCAGTGGAGGATGGCCCAAGTGCTTGGGCCCTGCACCCGCATGGGAGACCAGGAGAAGCACCTGGCTCCTGGCTTCAGATCAGCGAGATGCGCCGGCCGCAGCACCATTGGAGGGTGAACCAACGGCAAAAAGGAAGACCTTTCTCTCTGTCTCTCTCTCACTATCCACTCTGCCTGTCAAAAAAAAAAAAAAAAAAAAAAACTGAGCAAAGAGTAGAGAGCTGCCTTCACTCTCCCCCTGCACACACACAATGACCAACCTCCTCCACCAGAGTGGAAATTCATCGCCATGGGTAGAGCTGCACGGACGCGTCATGGTCTCCCGACGTCCATCACTCACATTAGGGTTCACTTTCGGCACTGTACGTGCAGTGGACAAGTGTGGAGGACACGCGTCCACCACGACAGCTTCATAAAACAGTTCCACCGCTCTGAAAATTCCTGGGGCCCCACTTCCTCTCTGCCCCCAAACGCTGGCGGTCACTGAGATTTTTACTCTCCCCGTGGCTGTGCCTTTTCCAGAACGGCATAGAGTTGGAGCCACACAGTAAGACAGTTGCACCTTGCTCTCTGTCACTGAGCAGTCTGCCTCTTTAAGGCTTGACAGCTCGCTTCCCGGCGTTGAGTAACACTGCAGCGTCTGGCTCTGAGACAGCTCCTTCTCCCACTCACCTGCTAAAGGACACCTCCTGCGCCTCCAAGCTTGGGCAATTAGGAAAAAAGCGTCTACAAACACGCGCGTGCCGTTTGTTGTGTGGACATAAGTTTTCCATTCGTTTGGGTAAATACCAAGGCGTGCAGTCACTGGATCATATGGTGAGGGTTTGTTTAGCTCTGTGAGAACAGCCAGGCTGTCTTCCAAAGTGGCTGTACAGTTCTGTGTTCCCAGCAGTCGCGAATGAGTTTCTGCGGTCCACACCCTCGCCAGCACTTGCCGTGGTCAACGTTGGGAACGTGGGCATGTGTCATAGCCTGCCGTCGTTTTCTCTGCACGTCTCTAACGACACGTGTGCACGCTGGAGAGCGCCTTTGTAGCTGTCTGTGGGCCTCCCCTACCTCTTCTCTGGGGCCGTTTCTGCTCAGGCTGTTTGACTGCTCTAAGATGGACTGTTCATTTTCTTATTACGGACTTTTAAGAGTTTGTGTATTTTGGATGCTAGGTATTCATCATCCTGCAAACACGTCCTCCCAGTCTGTGGCTTGGCCTCTTAGCAGCTTTACAATGTCTTTCCCAGAGTGGAATTTTTCACGTTAAGGAGATCCAGCTTATCAATGACTCACTTCATGAGTCACGCCATCTTCTAGGGGTTTATGGCCTTGTGTTTCACGTTCTGAGCTCCTCTTGGTGAAGGGTGAAGGCTTGTGTCTATCCTTCATTTTTGCTTGCCTGTGGCTGTCCAGTTGTTCCACCAGCATTCGTTGGAGGGGTGTCTTTCTCCACGGAATTGCATTTGCTCCTTGGCCAAAAGTCAGCTGCCTGTAGACCCGCTTCTGGGCCCTCCGTGCTGCTTCATGGACATAGCTGTCCAGTCTTTAGCTGGATTAGTATCATTTTTCTTTAAAAAGACTGGTTTACTGGGCCAGCGCCGTGGCTCACTTGGTTAGTCCTCCGCCTGTGGCTCTGGCATCCCATATGGGCACAGGGTTCTAGTCCTGGTTGCTCCTCTTCCAGTCCAGCTCTCTGCTGTGGCCCGAGAGGGCAGTAGAGGATGGCCCAAGTGCTTGGGCCTCTGCACCCGCATGGGAGACCAGGAGGAAGCACCTGGCTCCTGGCTTCGGATCAAAGCAACGTCAGCTGTTGCAGCCATTTGGGGAGTGAACCAACGAAGGGAAGACCTTTCTCTCTGTCTCTGTCTCTCTCACTGTCTGTAACTCTACCTATCAAATAAATTTTTAAAAATACTGGTTTATTTATTTGAAAGGCAGAGTTAGAGAGAGAGAGAAAGAGACAGAGGGAGACAGATAGAGAGAGAGGGAGATCTTCCATCCACTGATCCATTCCCCTGATGGCCACAACAGCTGGATCTGGGCCAATTTGAAGCCAGGATCCAGGGGATTGTTCTTGGTTTCCCACATGGATACAGGGACCCAGCACTTGGGCCGTCTTCTGCTGCTTTCCCAGACACATTAGCAGGGAGCTGAATTGGAAGTGGAGTAGGTGGGATTTGAACTAGTGCCCATACAGGATGCCAGTGCCATGGGTGGAGGCTTTACCCATTTTGTCACAACGTTGCTTTATAGTAAGCCTTGGAATTGGGCGGCATTGGTCCTCTGACTCTGTTCTCCAGCCACACTGTGTTGGCTTGGTAACAGCGTCATGTGGAGCTGGTAAAAGCTATTCTGGGTCTTGCTTCTCCATATAAACTTTGAGTTTCTAACAAAAGTCTCCTGTTGTCTGTAGGGAGATCCTGCAGACCGAGTTTTATTCCTCACAGAAACACAGTCTCCCCAGCGCTCACGTGTCTTCTCTGTGACATAAGCAGGTGCTCCCCCGAGAAGAGCACCATGAAGTCTGGTCAAGCCCTGGAATGTGCTAGAAGGTCTTTGGTCCAGAGTCCCCGAGTCCATCCCCTTCGTCTGCCTTTGCTGACCCAGATGCACTCTCCTACAGGTCATCTCCCGTCTGGTGGAAGCTTCCTGACTGCCCATCCCACAAGTACTTGGTGGTCACCTTGAATTCAGCCACCCCATGCCCAAAAGGCTTCAAGTCCCAGGGCTATGCCAGTGTCAGTGCCAATCCCTCTGCAGAGCCACGCACCTGTGGCTCCATAGAATCGGGGAGCTGCTCTAGGGGCCCAGGGCGGAGGCTCGTGGTAGAAGTGGCCTTGTACCGGCTCACACATGTCCATTTCCACGTATTTCATAGAGCAACCATTCATCCTCTCCTTAGTGCAGCTGGTGAGAAGGAGACTGGCTTCATCTCACAACTGCTCGCTGACCTAATGCAGGTCGTCATTGTGCTCATCACAGACTCTGACCCAAGGCCACCATAGTCACCTTGTTTGCCCAATAGCATCCAGCTGTGCCTCCAGGAGTTCCAAATGTTCTCGGCTTGTTATTCCTTGTGCTACATGTCCACACATCTCTGAAGCTCTTCTGTCAGGCTCTGTGTCAGATCCAAGCCTTTCTCAGTGGTTTTGGTTAAGGAAACATTCTTTTTTTTTTTTTTTTTTTTTTTTTTTTTGACAGGCAGTCTTCCTTTTCCTTTGGTTCACCCCGCAATGGCCACTGCAGCCAGCGCACCGCGCTGATCCGAAGCCAATTGCCAGGTGCTTCTCCTGGTCTCCCATGCAGGTGCAGGGCCCAAGGATTTGGGCCATCCTCCACTGCCCTCCCGGGTCACAACAGAGAGCTGGACAGGAAGAGAAGCGACCGGGACAGAATCCGGCGCCCCGGCCAGGACTAGAACCTGGGGTGCTGGGGCCGCAGGCGGAGGATTAGCCTATTGAACCATGGCGCTGGCCTAAGAAAACATTCTTGTTGTGTTTGCACTTGGGCTTTATACTGAAGCCATGTGAGGCAGAAGGGCATTCGTGAGTTTGTCAATATCCAGAAAATAGCTTTCTGAGATCTTTATTAATACAGCATTGGGGCCAGCGCCGCGGCTCACTAGGCTAATCCTCCGCCTTGCGGCGCCGGCACACCGGGTTCTAGTCCCGCTCGGGGCACCGATCCTGTCCTGGTTGCCCCTCTTCCAGGCCAGCTCTCTGCTGTGGCCCGGGAGTGCAGTGGAGGATGGCCCAAGTCCTTGGGCCCCGCACCCCATGGGAGACCAGGATAAATACCTGGCTCCTGCCATCGGATCAGCGCAGTGCGCCGGCCGCAGCGCGCCTACCGTGGCAGCCATTGGAGGGTGAACCAACGGCAAAAGGAAGACCTTTCTCTCTGTCTCTCTCTCACTGTCCACTCTGCCTGTAAAAAAAAAAAAAAAATACAGCATTGGATCTATAGATCGAGTTGGGAAAAATTGACATCTTAACAGAAATGACTCCCCCTATCCATGAACATGGAATATATCTCCATTTGTTTGATTCTTCTTTGAATTCTTTCATTAGAGTTTTGTAATTTTCCTCATATAGATCATGTACATATTTTATTAGATTTATATGTATTTCAGGGCCGGCGCTGTGGCACAATGGGTTAAAGCCCTGGCCTGAAGTGCTGGCATCCCATATGGGTTCCGGTTCAAGTCCTGGCTGCTCCTCTTCTGATCCAGCTCTCTGCTATGGCCTGGGAAAGTAGTAGATGGTGGCCCAAATCCTTGGGCCCCTGCACTCACGTGGGAGATCCAGAAGAAGCTCCTGGCTCCTGGCTCCTGGCTCCTGGCTTCAGATCAGCGCATCTCCAGCCATTGTGGCTATCTGAGGAATGAACTAATGGATGGAAGACCTCTCTCTCTGTCTCTACCTCTCTCTGTAACTCTTTCAAATAAAATAAATCTTTTAAAAAAGATTTATATGTATTTCATTTTGGGGATGCTAATGTAAATAGGTTTCTTTTTATTTTATTTCAAATTCCACTTGATTATTGCTGGTATATAGGAAGTCAATTGACTTTTTTATAACCTTGTACCCTGCAACTTTGCTATAATCACATGTTAGTTCTAGGAATTTAGGTCAGCACTTTCATATTTTTTATAATAGATGCTCATCGATGTACAAATAGATGTATTGACAGATCATTTTATTTCTTCCTTCTCAGTAAGAATACCTTTTATCTATTTTTCTTATCTTATTGCATTTGCTGGGACTTCCAGTATGATGTTGAAAGCAGTAGGGAGTGGGAATGGCCTCTCCTTGTTCCTGATCTTAGTGAGAAAGCATAGATTTTCTCACCATTAAGTGCAATATTGGCTGTAGGGTTTTATGGATATTCCTCACCAAGGTAAAGATGTTTCTACTTCTCATTTGCTGAGAGTTACTGTTATCACAAAGATGTCTTGGGGTTTAGTAAATGCTTTTCCTATACCTATCAATATAGACACAATTTTTCTATTTTCACTTGTTGATAGGAAAGAATACATTTATTGATTTTCAAATGTTGAACCAGTCTTGTGTACCTGAGGTGAATCCCACTTGTTTATAATTATTTTTGCACATTGTTGGATTTTTCTTGCTGGGGATTTTTGCATCTACATTCATGTAAGATATTAATTTGTAGTTTTCTTGGAAAGTCTTTGCCTTGTATTGGTGCAATGCTGGACTCCTAGACTGAGTAAGAAATAACTTCTCTGTTTTGTCTTCTGGAAGAGATTATAAAGAATGGGTGTAATTCTTTTCTTAAATGTAGAATTCACCAGTGAACCTATACAGCCCTGGCATTTTCTGCTTTGAGATGTTATTGATTCCTGATTCAATGTGACGCAGGCCTACTATAGTCAGCTTTCTGTTACTACAGTGAAACATCTGGGGCAGTGAACTTCATAAAGATAAAGGTTTACCCAGCTCACGATCTGGGTGGTTCCTGTACAAGGGCAAGCTGTCCCCCGGCTGGGCTCCTGGTGGGAGTGGTGGATGGCAGCGGAGGGGGGACACATGTGGCAGAGGATCAACTGCTGAGCCAGGAGCAATGCAAGTTGTGGGACCAAACCTGGGCTTTTGTAACAATGCTCTCAGGAGGCCTGCCTTCTGAGAACACACCCCCAAAGGTGTAAGTACTGCCCACCAGACCCCACCTCCTACAGGTCATACTACCTTCCAAGAGTATCACCATGGAAACCAAGTGTTCAACACATGCACCATCACGTCCTGCTTTTCTTCTCTTTCATATCCTTAGTCTTGCACCTTATGGTAAAATGTCACCACTTTAATCTTTGCTTAAAGCTGTGCTTTCTGGCCAGGGAGTGCAGTGGAGGATGGCCCAAGTCCTTGGGCCCTGCATCTGCATGGGAGACCAGGAGAAGCACCTGGCTCCTGCCATCGGATCAGCGCGGTGCGCTGGCCGCAGTGGCGGCCATTGGAGGGTGAACCAACGGCAAAAGGAAGACCTTTCTCTCTGTCTCCCTCTACTGTCCACTCTGCCTGTCAAAAAAAAAAAAAAAAAAGCTGTGCTTTCCAGAGGACGTGGCTCAAACAATTGTCCGTAAGCGGTTTTTGAAAATACTAGAATCAAGGAGTTGACTGTCCCACCTTGATCTTAAAGAAATAGGGACCTCAGTGCTGGTGCTGGTGGTACACAGCTTGTAATGAGCCCGTGGTACTTGGTAGGTTCATGATTTTTTTAATTTTCACTGTAGTTCGTTGAGATAAAGTGCAGGTGGAGGGAGATCAAGGCACAGAGAGACCAAATGGCCATGGCTCCCGACCAGTGGAGAAATGATGCTAATTAAAAGGGTTTTTAATTAGGGTGTTACTTATGACTGCAGAGTCCAGGATGTCACGTGAAGGCACTAAAAGCCAGGTGACTTCCACATCAGTGCTAAGGGAAGATTTCTGTTTCCTGTCGTCAGGGACGATTGTGCTGCAAATCGGGTCCGGAATCTGATTCTGCAGCTTCCAGAGCTGCCACGAAGATGAAATTACTAACTCTGGCGAGGCATCCATGTCAATCAAGGCCTCGTGCGGAAAGCGTGGGACTCTGAGAGTCATATGGAGCCCTCCAGATGGAGGAACTTGAACTTCAGAAATTCCAAACCCCTCATGTCTTGCTTCCAGAAGTACCACCTTTCCCCTTTGCCTGTGGGGACAAGACTCTGCTTAACTGGAGAGTGGATGATGATCTCGCCCAAAGCGTCGGCTTCACAAGATGATGTTTGTCCTCCTGGGGACGAGGTAGCCACTACCAGCCTTCATCACTGCCGATGTCCCATATGGACACAGGCCAAACCAGGCCATCAGCCTCCCCACTGCCCACCCTCCCTCTGTGTCTGCAACCTGCCAGTGCCTGTCCTCAAGTTCCTGATGGAACATATAGTGCCTTACTGGGATCTTAGTGCCCCCACGGGGCTGGGGACCACTGGAACCTGCCATAAGAGTGGACAGAACACAAAACATGGAAAGGTGAAAAAAAGTGTGGGTAATAAAAACAACCTTGTTCGTGGTCAAACACACCTAGAAGTTACTCCAAGGCTCATTCACTGCTGGCTGTGTAACCCTGAGCACGTTATTTAGCACGTCTGAGCGTCAGTTCTCGTATCTGTTAAACAAAGGGAAAATATCTACCCACAAGCTTGCAGTAAGGATGGGAGGTCCTATTTATAATGTGCCAGGCGTGATCGCTGTTCTGTAGTAGATGCTAGATGAGCACCCCCTCCCGGTGCTGTCATGTCATAGATTCACATGACAAAGAACTTCAGAAATGGGGACCCGGAGCCCTGTTTTCTGAAGGCTGGCCCAGGACGGCCTCTTCTGTCCACACCCTCTTTTTCCTGAGCCTTGCTTCGTGCTGCTGCCAAATAAGCACTTTCCCCCCCATAATTATAAAGGAACCCGCATTAGAATTCATGTTTTAGTAAACAAGGCTGAATGTCTCTCAGAACACTCCACCTGCCCATCTGTTTGTGTTTTTTTTAAGATTTATTTATTTTATTTGAAAGGCACAGTTACAGAGAGAGAGAGAGAGGAAGAGAGAGAGAGATTTTCCATCCGCTGTTCACCCACAAGTGGCTGCAATGGCTAGAACTTGGCTAGATTGTAAGCTGGGGGCCAGGAGCCAGGAGTTTCTCCCAGGTCTCCCATGTGGGTGCAGGGGCCCAAGCACTTGAGCCATCCTCCACTGCTTTCCCAGGCCATTAGCAGGGAGCTGGATCAGAAGAGGAGCAGCCAGGGCTAGAACCGGTGCCCATATGGGATGCTGGTGTTGCAGGCTGTGGCTTAACCCCTACACCACAGTGCTGGCCCCCTGCCCATCTTTTAAAGGCTTGGATGAGGCCTAGCGCGTGAGTCTCATCATTACAGAATTCTACTGGAAGAAAGGCAATGAACAGGTCACTATTTGTGAAAAGCCACAGTATTCTTAGATTCAAACTTAGCTTATTAGCTAGGAGAGTGAAATAGAACCAGAAAAGAAAGCATTTGGAGGCCGGTGCCGTGGCTCAACAGGCTAATCCTCCGCCTTGCGGCGCCCGCACACCGGGTTCTAGTCCCGGTGTGGGGCGCCAGATTCTGTCTCCGTTGCCCCTCTTCCAGGCCAGCTCTCTGCTATGGCCCGGGAGTGCAGTGGAGGATGGCCCAAGTGCTTGGGCCCTGCACCCCATGGGAGACCAGGAGAAGCACCTGGCTCCTGCCTTTGGATCAGCGCAGTGCGCCGGTCACAGCGCGCCAGCCGTGGCACCCATTGGAGGGTGAACCAACGGCAAAGGAAGACCTTTCTCTCTGTCTCTCTCACTGTACACTCTGCCTGTCAAAAAAAAAAAAGAAAAGAAAAGAAAGCATTTGGGGGAGGCAGTGGTGTGATGCGCCTGCCCCATCCTTAATTGCTGCCTGCGTCTCACAGTGCCCTCTGGTGGCTGTGACCGTAATCACTTCTGTTGTTCCCAGGTTCCAGGAATGATGGAAATACATGCTTATGCTAGAAGACTGCGAAGGATCCTTGGAATGAAATTTACGAGCAAGACCCTGGAAGGGGTGCATGCGGAGCCTGACCTCAGGGTGCCCGGCTTGGAGACCGCTGGAGTCGCAAGGGCCTCGGGAAAGCAGGGAGTGGGGTGGAGCAGGCTTCCAGGAGTCAACGGCAGGATTTGGAAATGGATACAAGAGAGGAAGGAGGCAGAACAGTGACCCGTGCCAGGAGGCGGCCCCTGGTCCCAGACCGCGGGTTGTATCTATGCTGTGGCAGGCCACGCCTCCTCCCAGGACACAGGAAGTAGAAACTGCTGGGGTTTGCAGGTAGCATCACCCACTTCTGCACGCTCTCCTTAAGGCCTGCGCCCGCCAGTGAGGCTGACCAGCTAACTCCCAGGCAAAGGAAAGGGAGCTGGAACCGGAAACCATGCGTCCGCTGTTGCAATGCCTGCGCCCCCCTGCAGAGAGGCCGTCCCGATGCAAGTAGTCTTGGAAACAGAGAGCATCTTTTTTAAAAAAAATTTTTTTCTGAAGATGTGGATTAATGGGCCTGCATCGTGGCACTGTGGTTAATACACTTGTGATGCTGGCATCCTGTATGGGGGTGCTGGTACCGTTCTGGCTACTCTGTTTCCTATCCGGCTTTCTACTAATGTGCCTGGGAAGACAGCAGAGGATGGCCCAAGTGCTTGGGTCCCTGCACCCATATGGGAGACCTGGACGGAGTTCCAGGCTCTGGCTTCGCCCCAGGCCAGCCCTGGGCTGCTGTGGCCATTTGGGGAGTGAACCAGTGGGTGGAAAATCTGTGTGTGTGTGTGTCTTTCCTTCTTCCTATCACTCTGCCTTTCAAATAAATAAGTAAATATTTAAAAAAATTAAAAAGTGGGGCCGGCACTGTGGCGTAGCAGGTAAAGCCACCGCCTGCAGTGCCGGCATCCCACATGGGTGCTGGTTTGAGTCCTAGCAGCTTCACTTCCGGTCCAGCTCTCTGCTATGGCCTGGGAAAGCAGTGGAAGATGGCCCAAGTCCTTGGGCCCCTGCACCCTTGTGGGAGACCCAGAAGAAGCTCCTGGCTTTGGATCGGTGCAGCTCCAGCCATTGCAACCATTTGGGTACTGAACCAGGGGATGGAAGATCTCTCTCTCTCTTTCTCTTTCTCTCTCTGCTTCTCTGTAACTCTGCCTTCCAAATAATAAATAAATAAATAAATAAATCACAAATCTTCAATTAAATGAAAAAAGCACTCTTCTAGGGGTCAAGACAGCAAGTCCCTCGCTGGCGCACTGCCCGGCCTTCCTCCCACCACGGGCTTCTGACCAACCCCATTCACTTCTTTGATCCGTTTCTTTATTCGTAAGGGGAGGAGTCTGGAGACAGGAAAACCAGGTGCCATGGGAGTTCTCCACTTGTTCCATGGCGGCCACTGATTTCCTTAAATATAAGAAAACACGAACACCTGATCCATTCATCGCTTTTTACCTGTTTTATACGGAGGATTTACCAAAGATTTCATTGGAACGAAAGAGCCTATTTTCTAATACTAGCTGTGTGGAAATCTCTAGAATACTAGATCAGAGAGAGAGAGAGAGAGAGCTTAGCTCCTACCTTGGGAGTATTGTGAATTTGGATCTAAGAATCTCGGGTCTACTACGGTCAGGGCCCCCTCTTTCCTGTTCTACCTCCTATGTGTACTAAGGCAGACACAGGAGCTCATAATTCTGTGTTCACTCCACTTCAATTCTATTTTTTTTAATTTTTTAAAATTTATTTGACAGGTAGAGTTACAGACAGTGAGAGAAAGACAGAGACAGAGAGAAAGATCTTCCTTCCGTTGGTTCACTCCCCAAATGGCCGCTACGGCCAGCGCTGTGCCAATCCGAAGCCAGGAGCCAGGTGCTTCTCCTGGTCTCCCATGCGGGTGCAGGGGCCCAAGCACTTGGGCCATCCTCCACTGCCTTCCCGGGCCACAGCAGAGAGCTGGCCTGGAAGAGGAGCAACCGGGACTAGAAGTCTGTGTCCACACGGGATGCCAGTGCCACAGGCGGAGGATTAACCAAGTGAGCCATGGCGCCGGCTCTCCATTTCAATTCTTTAAAAAAAATAAATATATAAAGCATTTCCCACAGCTGCACTAAAGAATTCAGAAGACACCACCGTGGAAAGCGATGTGGTTCCTCACCCCCAAGGCAATCCCACACCGACAGAGAACACAGGTGTTGTGAATTTAAAAAGAAACCAACCCGAAAGGACCCAGTCTTCAAAAATGAGCACTGAGGGCCTTCTGGACCAAAATCTGCGGGCTTCAACCAAGACCAAATTTAGAGGAAAAGGCTTAACCTTAAAATGCACGGGTTGGGGGATTAGAAGGAAACCAACGGTCTAGGCGCGCAAGGCCAGGGCTCTGGAGTCCTGGTGGTGGCTTGGTTCTTCAACTTGTCCGTAATCCTGACAGCCAGCCCAAGGGTCCCCCCGGCCTCCTTGTACTCGGGTCTATGGAGCCAGCACTGGAAGAGCCCAGGCAGGAGGCTGGCTGCCGCTCCCATCCTGGGAGCTGATCGTGAAGAGCCTGCTCTGCAAAGGATGGTTTGCCCTGCGCAGCCACACGGGACACAAAATCTCCCCAGTGTGTGTGCATTCTAAGGGATCCACGCACATATCTCTCTCAGACCTCATTGCCACCCACCTGCAATCAGGGTCATTCCACATCCCTGACCACGTGGCCAGGCCATCTGCAACGACTCATGGTCAGTTTAGATCTGAGCTGCGGACTGAGAGATTCGGTTCCCTGGGGTTCATATATTGAAGACCTAACGCTCAGGGCAGCTGTGTTTGGAGATAGGAGCTCTAGGAAGTGATTCGGTTAAGTGACTTCCTAATCCGGAAGGGTTATTGTCCTGTAGGGCATCAGGGAGCCAGGTGACCGCCACCTAGAGCCATGCAGGTGACACTGCCAACCCCATGACCCCGGGGGAGGAACTTCCGTCAGAGTAAAAGGGGGCTGGGCTGGACCTGGGAATCAATGGATTTGCCTTGCTAGGGTTTTGAACTTGTCCCTTTCTGTCTTCCGATTTCTCCCTTTGGGAATTGGATTGTCTACCCCACGCCTGTTCCACCACTGGCTTTTTGGAAGCAGATAAGTAGATCTGGTTTCACAGATTTTGTAGCTGGAAAAGGAATTTAATAGACCTATTTAATTTCATTTTTCCATAAACTTTTTTAAGGTATTTATTTGAAAGGCAATGTGTGTGTGTGTGTGTCTGAGAGAGAGAGAAGAGAGAGAGATCATCTATTTGTTCACTCCCTAAGTGACCACAGCAGCCAGAGCTGGGCCAGGCTGCAGCCAGAAGCCAAGAACTGTATCCAGGAGGAGATGAGTGACGGGAGCCCAAGTATTGGAGTCACCTTCTGCTGTGTTTCGAGACACATTTGCAGGGAGCTGGCCTGGAAGTGGAGAGCTGGGACTGGAGCCAGCAGTCCAATATGGGATGCCAGGGTAGCAGGCGGCAGCTTAACCCGCTGCGCCACAGTGCCGGCCCTGGGAGGGAATCTCGCCTCGCAGTGGATCCCACCTTGTGGCTCACCCGCACCTCAGTTAACTGCTGTTCACACGACACGTTGGACTTCAGACCCGGGAGCTGATGCTGGAATGAGCTAAGACCCTGGGGACCGTGGAGAAAGCGTTAATGTGCTTTTGCACTGATGCAGGACAGGAGGTGGGGGCAGGACGGGATGCAATGGGCCACATGTTTGTGTCCCTGTCCCCTCCCGATGAACACGTTGAAACTCTCGCTCTGAATGCGGTGGTATTGGAGGCAGGGCCCGTGGGAGGTGGTTACAGCGAGAGGAGGTCTTGAGTGTGGGAGTTTGCTGACGGCTTAGAGACCTACAGGGAGAGACACCAGAGGGCTGGCGCTTGGTCCTTCTGATAGGCAGAAAGGGAGGCGGTTTGAGCACGGGGAGTGGGGACCGCGGCTGCCCACAAACCTAGGGACGAGTGCTCAGAGGGCAGCGACCTCGGTGGCACCGTGACCCGAGACTTCCTGCAGAGCTGGGAGGAAGCTAAGTGTGTGTTGTTTAAGCTGCCCAGTCTGTGGCATGTAGTCATGGCTCCCGGGCAGACAAGGACAGATATACATCCATGATTGATTTACATGGAGCTCTCAAATCCGCAACTCTGCCGAGTGTTTTCCGGGAAGGCATCCTAGGCGGTAGCGGAAATGATGCCCACGAAGGAGAGACACCGAAGTCCGCACAGCGGGTCCCATTCCACGGGGTGGCCACGGAGGGTTCCAGCCCCGTCTCGGATGTCCAAATCCACAAATGCTCAAGTCCCACTTACAAAACGGCATGCTGTTTGCATCAACTCTATGCCTCTCTCGCCATATACGTTCTTTTTTGAGCTTATTAATTTTTTTTTTTAGATTGGAAAAGCAGAGCGGGAGGGAGCAAGAGAGAACTCTTTCATCCATTGGTTCACGTCCCAGATGCTCCCAACATCCAGGGTGGGGCCAGGCTGGGCCTGGAACTCCATTCGGGTCTCCCACGTGAGAGGCAGGGACTCCCAGCACTTGAAGCGTCACCCACTGCTTTCCCGGCTCATCAGCAGGAAGGCAGATCGGAAGCAGGGCAGCCAGGACTCAAACAGGCATTCGGATAGGGTGATGGCCCAGATACCTGGGTCCCTGCCACCCACGTGGTAGGGACCCTGGGTTGAGCTCCCATCTCCAGAGCTCAGTCCTGGCTGTTGCAGACATTGGGAGAGTAAACCAGAGGATGAGAGATCTGTGTGTCTGTGTCTGTGTCTCTTTCTGCCTTTCAAATACATAAAACTTTCAAAAAGCCGTGCTCACTATTTACTAAGTCCCTCTGTAAACCAGCGAACTGCAGCTCAGAGACACACACCGGCTTGTCCAGGATCACACAGCAAAGAACGCCCACGCGTTCTCTGGGAGCTCCGCAAAGGCAGGGTCCTGTGTGCACTCCTGTCTCCCACCACCACCGGCCACTGGCTCCCGAGCAGGACAGCCGCTGTGAAGGCTGCGCGGATGAGCGCCCCCTGGGCCACCGCTGTCCCCCACCGGCCCTCAGCCAGCGGCCCTGGGGCCGGCCTTGCACTTACTACAAGGCTCCACTAGGTGGCGCTATTACTTTATTTTTTTTCTGTTGCATGACAGCGACTCGGCCGCTTGACCCCCCTGTTCAAAGCCGGGTTCAGTGGGTTGATTTTCTGGAGTGGCTTGGGAGAACCAGACCCCTGTAGCTAAATCCTGCACGCCTGAGAGTGAGGAGAGGTCTGCATGCCTTTGCACTAGTAACAGTCAACACCAAGAAATGCTTTGTCGGCGCAAGACACTGTTGTACACACTCTGCAATATTAACTCGTGCCTCGGTACAACCCATGGGATAGGTACAAAACAGAGAGGGTGAGTAACTTGCCTAAGGCCACAGCTCGTAGCTTGGTCACTGGGATCCCTCAGTCCTCATGAGTACTCTGTGGCCATGCCTATTTTGCAAATGTGGAAACCAGGCTCAGAAAAATTAAGAGGCCCGGAGTTACACAATGGGACTCTTTTTATTTATTTATTTATTTATTTATTTTTGACAGGCAGAGTTAGACAGTGAGAGAGAGAGAGAGACAGAGAGAAAGGTCTTCCTTTTTCCATTGGTTCACCCCTCAAGTGGCCACTATGGCCGGCCGCTGATCCGAAGCCAGGAGCCAGGTGCTTCCTCCTGGTCTCCCATGCGGGTGCAGGGCCCAAGGACTTGGGCCATCCTCCACTGCCTTCCCGGGCCACAGCAGAGAGCAGGCCTGGAAGAGGGGCAACTGGGATAGAATCTGGCTCCCCGACCGGGACTAGAACCCGGGGAGCTGGTGCTGCAGGCGGAGGATTAGCTTAGTGAGCTGTGGCACTGGCACAATGGGACTCTAAAAACCAGGATTAAAGATGAGCTTCTTTGGGTGCAAAAATAATCCAAGTCCTGGTGTTTTTTCACAGTATACCATCTACAGGAGCTTTTCCAAGCCCCTTGTATGGTAGCAGGAGCAGAATTCACACCCAGACCTATTGACTCCAAACACAGCCCTCCCGTGAGAGGTCGTGAAGACCGGGGCACAGGTAGGGTCCTGTGTCCCTGCCCCACGTGTGTGACACACGCGGCTTCGGAGGCACGGGAGGATCGTGCACGCCACCCTCCATTGTGGACAGGCCTGAGCTGCTCTGAGCTCTTCCAGCTTTGGAGGAAAGAGAGGAACTGCGAAGGATGCGCACCCCTTCCTCGGGGCGCGTGCAGGGGAGACACCGCCCCCTCCGACTCAGGAGCAGGAGGGGCGTGTGAGTCAGGGCGCTAGAAGGTGGGATCCGGGGGTCTCTGTGGAAGGCTTCACGATTGCTCCCTTCCCCCGGCCTGTAACAGCTGCCTGAAATCCCACCTTTACGGAGGCGTTGGCCGCTATTAAAATATGGACCCCAGCACCAGAGTCCCGGACTGTAAGCTGACCAGCTTGACGCAAATGTCCCCGTCCATCGCCTGGATCTACTTCGTGACCATTTAGCTCAGTGGTTCAGCTCTATTCTTCTCCTGCCAGGCGGGTGAGGGCAAGTTCCTGCCACCAGACAGGACAAGGCAGGGACTCAGGGGGGTCAGGGGCGTGTGGTCACCGAGCAGCCGGCCAGTTTGTACCGGCCTGTCTTGGTTTCTAACAAGAGACATTCCCGAGCAGGTAAGAGGGGCTGCATGGGTGCGTACACAGGCAGTGACCAGGAAGGAGCCGGTGATTCTGACCGCAAGCCAGGAGCTCGGCGCCCAGGCCAAGGCCACCTGCGCTGGCTGCTCCCCAATCCGCCAACACACACCGTTCACCTTCCACTGTGCACACACAAACACCAGGGTCAGAGCAGAGCCAACCAGACCGGAAATTCCAGGGGAGAAGAGATCCTAGCTTCAGAAATTTAAAAGAAAAAAATCCATTTTATTTTAAAGGGAGACAGAGAGAGAGAGAGAGAGAGAGAAGAGGTCTTCCATCTGCTGCTGGTTCACTCTTCAAGTGACCCCAACAGCCAGGGCTGCACCAGGGCTGCACCAGGAGCCCAGAACTCACCCACATGGGCTGCAGGGGCCCAAGGGCTTGAGCCATTGGCTGCTCATGAGTGGGACGCTGCATTGCAGGCAGAGTAGCCAAGACTCGAGGCAGGAGCTCTGCTGAGAGACGCAGACATCCCAAGCGCTGCACCAAATGCCACCCCCCCCCCAGTCTCGGGAGTCTTGTCACTCAGGGCAGAGTCTTCCGGGCATCTTGAGGGACAGAGAGGCCATCAGCAGAGGCTTGAAGCAGGGCCCCTCTCCATTGCAGCCCACCACGCTGTCTCGAGCTCCCTCAGCGACACAACACGGCTAGCTGCGTCCTCATCCCCTCCCGGAACACCTGTCGGGTGTTGGGCCCTGCCACACAGTTTAGGCCCTAGTGACCAACCAGGCAGGCTAATGTGTACTGCACACCCTCTGTGAGGTCCCTGGTGCATCCGAGAACAGGTGGGTTCCTGCCCTGGGTTTCCCCAGGCTTGTGATCGATCATACAACATTCAGTGCTGGGGTTTGGTGCGATGACTAAAAGAGCTCTTGGGATACCCACCGCGCCACAGTGCCAGAGAGAGAGAGAGAGAGAGAGAGAGAGAGAGAGAGAGAGAGAGAGAGACTTCCATCTGCTGGTTCCTCCCCAAATGACAGCAACAGCCAGAGCTGGGATGCGTGGACAGGGCCGCCCGGGACAGGTGGGCAGGGCCGCCTGTGACGTGTGGACAGGGCTGCCTGGGACAGGTGGGCAGCTCACCGAGGGACTGCCGCTGGCCTCCACGGGGAGAGGACTGAACTGACCATGAGCAGCAGACTAAGAACAGTGGCACAGCTGCCATCGTCGCCTTCCCTTTCCCAGCCAGCTTGGCTCTTCTCCTCTGGAGAGCAGCGTCAGCCTCCATGGACAGGTTCTGGGACCTTTGACGCCCAGCCCGGGTCTGGGCCTGGGCTTCCTCACTGCTCAGCTGGGAAGAACGCCATGGGCGAGATGCTTCTGAGCGTTTTACGAGGCCGGGACTGATGGAGTGCGCTGAAAACTGAAAGGCGCTTGACGGACACGCGATCCCGCGTCTCCACTCATCGTGCGTTTCTCCTCCACACTGGCTTCACTCACTACCCGCACCATGACACGCACATACGCCATTCACTCACTCACTCAGTCAGTCATCCAGCAAGCATTTATTTAGCATGTACTGTAAGACAGGCACTATCTGGGCACTGGGGTTACGTCTGACACAGAATACCCCTCCAGGAGGGCCTTTATACTTTAGTGGCAACAGGAAATATGTCAGAAGGTGATAAATAACAGAGAGAGATAAAGTAAGCAAGCAAAAAAAAACCAAAGCCCAACTATGACTGTGGTAAGAGAAAGAAGATGGTGTGTGTGTGTGTGAGTGAGAGTGTGAGCTGGGAGTTGGAGGTGAACGGATCACAGAGCACCTGCGGCATCATTCGGTGCTAGGAACTGGGATGGGGTTGTTCTAACTGGGATGGGGTTGTTCTAACTTTGGAAGGACATAGAGTCTAAGAATATTTATTTTCTGGTTCGCTGTTGTGATTTTCTCTGTGCTGGAGTAGGGAGAGAGTCTGGATAAGGTGCCCTGTGGGGCTCAGCGGCCAATGACCCATTTGTGGGACAGCAGTGACAACGTGACCGGGGAAGTGCACCTCTCAGGTGCCTTCTCTCTCAGTGTCAGGCAAAACCAGGAATGAAGGTGGAGCGGCAGCCCCTTGGCGTCTGCATGCCTTGTGCTCCCAGGGCCAGCTCCTCCCGGGCAGCGCCCTGGCCAGGAAGCTCTGCAGGTCTCGTGGTCATCATCACCTTCTCAAGAGGGGAGAGAACGGACTCTTCTCCTGTTCTGGCTATGGCCAGGCTGTGGCTCTCCTGGGTTCCCCTGGGTTTATCTGGGGTCCCCCGGGCTCATCTGGGTTGTGTCGCGTTCTGGGAGGTATAGCTTATGAAAATCTGAGGATGCTGTGGTCCCCCATACATGGCACCTGTTGTCATCAAGCCATCCTCCTGAGTGCTGGCCTTCTGACCTGATCCTGGGGACCGTGAGAATTGTTCATGGCAATGATAATACACTCCACACAGGAGTCGTTGGGTGCCAGGCACTGCACTAAATACTTGCCATGTGTGATCTCATTTATCTTAACAAAACACCATAAATAACTCTCATACCCATGGTGCAGATGAAAATCTGATCGGTTAGAATTGCCCAAGGTCTCACCGCTTGTATGGTGTAGAGCCAGGACTCAGGTCGGATCTGTCTCCAAGGTGGGTGTGCGGAATTAATGTTTACAGAATCCCTCTACCACGAAGGAACATTGGTTAGCAGACCGCTTGGGAGCAGATCACGGCCAAGTTCAGGGGCTTCAGAAAGGACATCCCAGGCACATCCCACTGCTTCGGGGCAGGGGTGGGGCCCCCAGATGCTGCCCAAAAGTCCTGGCAGTCGCTGATTGTCACACGTGACAAAGGAGGGGCGTCCCTCCCCCAGAGGACACTCACAGTGTTGGGACCAAGAGCAGGAGGAGAGGGAGCCGAGAAAGGCACTCGACAGATGCCAACTGCCTGCCTTCCTCACGCCCCCGGGACCCTTCCCCCGCCCCCACTCCACTTCCCTGGAGCTGCTGGACTGGGCTGAAGTCTCCAGGCTGAAATGCACTCCCGGGTCACAAGTGTTTTTTTGGACAATAGAGTGCAAGAGTTTGTCTTCGGGCTGAAGCAATATTGCCCTTAACCGCTGGTGGTGAAATCCTAGGTGAGGATCCTGTGACAGGATCCCAGTTAGAACTATCCAGATTAGAAAGTCCAAGGAATACAAAGCTCACCAAAACAAAACCAGACAGGAAGTCGATAAGAAGAGAGGGAGGCCTCTGCACACAGAAAACACTGGCTCCCTTGTGCCAGGTCTGCAGAACACCCTGGAAAGACGCCTGTGCAGAGGGCTGGAGAGAAAGAATTCCTGGCTTCTGCCCCAGAGGCTGCCCTTGCTCTTAACCTTCTGAGTCCCACGGTTCTGACTCAGAGCGACCTGTGTTCAAATCCCTGTTACACCAGATGCTAGCTGCGTGATCGTGGACGTCCAACTTACTGGCCAACCAGGACACATCTTAAGTGGAGATGGGATGCTATGAACGGTTTTGAGCAGGAACATGTGATGACCCTCTTGTGAGTCTCGTGACCACTTTTTTTTTTTTTAAGATTTATTTTTTCAGGGGCCAGCGCTGTGGTGTAGCAGGTAAGGCTGCTGCCTGCTGTGCCGGCATCCCATATGAGCACCGGTTCGAGTCCTGGCTGCTCCATTTCCAATCCAGCTCTCTGCTATGGCCTGGGAAAGCAGCAGAGGATGGCCCAATCCTTGGGCTCCTGCATCCACATGGGAGACCTGGAAGGAGCTCCTGGCTCCTGGCTTTGGATCAGCACAGCTTCTCCAGCCATTGCGGCCATTTGGGGAGTGAATAAATAAATCTTTTTTTTAAAATAAATAAATCTGGACCCCAGGGCCCTGTGTTAGGGCTCCTCAGAGAAACGGGAACAAAATAAAGTTCATCCAGTTGTCCGGGCATCCTTTAGTTGACACTGAAAATGAACCACCAGGGGTGGGCGTTGGGCTTAGCGATTAAGCCGCTGGTTAGAGCACTCGCATCAGAGCACCTGGCTTCAGGCTCAGGCTCCGGGTCCTGATCCCAGCTCCCTGCTAATGCAGACCCCGGGAGGAGCAGTGATATCGTTGCTATCCCTGGGTTCCTGCCTCCCAAGTGGGAGCCCTGGATTCCCAGGTCCCTGGTTCCTGGCTCCAGCCCCTGCCTAGCCTGGCTGTTGCAGGCATCTGGGGAGTGAACCAGCAGATGGAAGCACTCTCTGTCTCAAATAAATAAATTATTAAATCAAATTTAAAAATTAACCATGACAGGTAGGTGTTTTAACTTTAAAAACAAAGCAAAACAAAGATCAACTGTCGGAGCTGGCATTGCGGCACAGAGCACTGATTTGAGTCCTTGCTGCTCCACTTCCAATCCTGCTTCCTGCTAATGTGTCTGGAAAGCAGCAGGAAATGCCACCCACGTGGGAGACCCCAATGGAGTCCAGGCTGCTGGCTTTGGCCGGGCCCAGCCCTGGCCATTGCAGCCTTCTGGGGAGTAAGCCAGTAGATACAAGATCTGTCTCTGTGTGTGTGTGTGTGTGTGTCTGCCTCTGTCTCTCCATCTCTCTGGTGAAAACAACTACCAAATGTTGTCATATGGTTGTACATTTTTCCCTCTGAGGCCGTCCAGTGGGGCTGGGGTCTGTGGGCCCCTCGGACAGAGGTAGAATGTCCTTCACACGCGAGCTGTCCGCTGTGGCTGGAAAGCCTGACTCCAGACCGACCGCCATCTCCCCCACTAACAGCTTCGTGAACTGCACGTGTGACCTCACTGCCTTGGATCACTCCTCCAGGGTGGCCGCAACCTTTCACCCAGAGCTGGCGGCCGGGGGGAGGGCTGAGCTCCTGGGGAGAGTTGGACTGGCTCCAGGGGACCCCACTATCTCCCTCAGACCCAAGCCAGTCAACCTACAGTATGTGAACTCCCCATCCAATGGGCACCCCCACAAAATGACCCAATGAACAAAACAGTAATGCCTTAAAACCCGGGACACTTCCTCAAAGCCAGTGTCCCGCTCGGGCACTCTGCCTGCTCTCCTCTCGGACCAGACGCTTAACTGTCCATTGCCAATCACATGAAAGTTTCCTTTCTGGCCGGCACTGTGGTGTAGCGGGTTAAAGCCCCGGTCTGCAGCGCCGGCATCCCATCTGGTTGCCGGTTCTAGTCCCGGCTGCTCCTCTTCCAGTCCAGCTCTCTGCTATGGCCTGGGAAAGCAGTAGAAGGTGGCCCAAGTGCTTGGGCCCCTGCACCCATGTGGGAGACCCAGTTTCTGCCTCCTGGCTTTTTATTTCTATTCTAAGCTGAGGAAAAGAACCCAGAAGCAGTCCTGCCAGCGCCCGCCCCTCCGCGACTGGTAACATCGTCCATCAGTAGTGCATGGGAGTCCCCTCCGCTCCATATCTTCACCAAACATTGTCCTTGTAACTTCGGCCATTCTACGGGAGGAGCACATAACTCTGCTCATTGTGATTTTATTATCCATTTTTTGTTGGCTGATGATGGACGTTTCTTCGTGCACTTATTGGGTATTCATATATTTCCCTTTGTGAAAAACCTATTAAGGCCTTTACATCCACTGAATTGGGTTATTTGTATCATTGTGTTGTGGAGTTTGTTTGTACAGTCTGAATGCAAATCTTTTGTCTTTTGTTTTGAGAATATTTTCTCCTAGTTTGTGTCTTGTCCATTAAGTTTCTTCATGGTATCATTTTCTCTTGATGGGTATACTTTCTTTTAAGGATTTATTTATTTTATTTGAAAAGCAGAGGCAGAGAGAGAGAGAGAGAGAGAGAGAGAGAGAGAGAGATTGGTCTTCCATCCACTGGTTCACTCCCCAAATGGCTGTGATGACCGGAGCTGAGCCTATCCCAAGCCAGGAGTGAGAAGCTTTTTCTGGGTCTCCCACACAGGTGCTGTGACCTAAAGACCTGGGCCATTTTCTACTGCTTTCTCAGGCCACAGCAGAGAGCTAGGTGGGAAACAGAGCAGCCGGGACTCGACCCAGCGCCCATATGGGATGCCGGCACCGCAGGTGGCGGCCCTACCTGCTATGTCACAGTGCTGGTCCCAGGTATACATTTTTAAATTAGATAAAGTTTAATTTATTTTTTTCTTTATAGTTATCATTTTCTGTCTCCCACTTAAGAAATTTTTATCTAAACACAAATAGTAAAAATATTCTCCTGTGTTTTCTTATAGAACCTATATAGTTTCAGCTGCCATACTTGGATCTGTGATCCACCCTGAATTAATTTTTGCATGTGCTATAAGTAGGGAATGTGCTGAAGATAATTTTTTCTAATATGAATATTCTGGTGTTCTAGCACTATTTTTTGAATTATTTAGTTTTATTTACTTGAAAGAAATACACAGACAGGGAGAGTTCTTCCCCGTGCTGGTTTACTCTTCAAATGCCCACAATACCAAGGGTTCAGCTCCAGGCTGAAACAGGAGCCTGGGACTCATTCCAGGTCTTCCACATGGGTGGCAGGGACCCACGTATCTGAGCCATCACCCAGTGCCTACCAGGGTCTGAATTGACAGGAAGCTGGAATTGGCTGTGGAGCCAGGACTGAACGTGGACACTCCAGTACGGGATGTGGGTGTCCCCAGTGGGGTCTTAGCTGCTGGGCCAAATTCCCCACCCCCAGCATCGTTTGTTATAAAGATGCCCCGCCTAGAGTGCTTGATGCATTTGTTGGAAAATCCATGGACCATATAGGTAGGTGTCAGCCTATTTCTATTTTTGTTCTTGTTTTTACTTTGGGTGTCTGTTTTATGTTCCCCTGCGCTTTCTTTCTAACTTTATGCCAGCACCATAGCCCAGCTTTATAAATAACTCCTGCAATCAGGTGGTTGGAGTATTCTGAGATAATTCTTCTTTTTCTAGATTCTATGTCCTTCTACACAATTTTAGAATAAGCCGGTTGATTTCTACCAAAAATCCTGCGGGGATTTTGATAGTGCTGATGTTGAATCTACAGATCAATACGGGGAAACACGTCTTGACAGCGCTGAGCATCCCAGGGAGTCCATTTAGGTCTTCTTCACTATGTCTCAACAGTTTCACAATTTTCACAATAGAGGCCTTGCCTGTCTTTCATCATAGTTTTGAGTTTAAAAAATGTTCGCTTGACAATCAAATACGACATTTGTTTTTACTAGGGGGTAGATTCCAAATCAGATAAAGAACTAAGGCTTCACTCATTCATTTTATCAATCAATGTTCGAGTAACCATAGAGGTAAGGGAACGCTAATCGGTATGCAGTGGGCAGATCAGATTATCCATTCCTCGAAGGTAAGAGAGTCCCTTTGACTGGATTTGCCAACTCTTCATGGATTTTCACACCCAGGGGAGACTCTCATAAAAGCATTTGAAAAGCCTCTGTGCATCACTCAGCCAACTTTTATTTGCCCTTCACGACTCAGCTCAAGTGCACCTTGCCTCAGAACCTGGCTCTGATGACAACCCACTGCCCACGCACCACCAGAGGCTTGCTCTGTCCCCAGGGGGACCCTGTGTTTACCTGTGTCTGAACTTGTGATTAGCTGGGCTGTGAGTAATGGGCCACAGGAACACGGAGGCTGAAATGTATTGAGGGCAGCCTGGGCTGGGAGGCAGCCCCAGGAGGTCACCAGGGCCAGTCTCTCCTCGTTACTTCTCCACCACCTTCAAGGTCACACCATGATCCAAACCAGCAGCTGGAAACACAGCCTCCTAGTCCACATTCCAGACACCAGAGCAAAAGGTGAGAGAGGTGCCCCTCCCGGGCAGCTGCCTTCCCAGGTGTCCCACTCATTGGCCAGAAACCAATCAGGTGGGCCACACCCTGGTAAAGACACCTGGGAGATGTCATCTTTATGCTGGTAGCAATGTGCCAGCTAAGCGTCAGGCTTCTATTACTACCAAATGAGAAAATGGGTAGACAGGCACCCAGTAATTCCTGCTGAACCAGCCTCACTCCACCACGGTACCACTGCCTGGTGTCTGCCTCCATTACAAGAATGTGCAGTGCCTGGCACACCGTAGTGACCCCAAAACATTAGGTGAATCTTCTGAAAAATTGGGATTCATGTATTTGAGGGGCACAGAGACAGAGAGAAAGAAAGGGTGGAGAGAGAGAGAGAGAGAGAGAGAGAGAGAGAGAGAGAGTTAGTTCCCATCCATTGATTCTCTTCCCAAATGCCTGGGCCTGGGTGGGAGCTGAAGCCAAGGGCCAGGAACACAATTCAGATCTCCACGTGGGTAGCAAGAACCCAGCTGCTTGAGCTACCACCGCTACCTTCCAGGATGCACCTTATCATCCTGGAACTGGGAGCCAGGGCCTGGGCCTGAACAACCTGGACACTCCCATGTGGGATGTGGAGTTTTCGTTGTTCTACTTTTTTTAAAAAAATTGTTATTTATTTACTTCAGAGAGACAGAGAGAGAGAGAGAGGAGAGAGAGAGGGAGAGAGCGAGCATTCCCATCTACTGGTTCACTCCCCAAACACCTGAAATGGCCTGGGCTGCCCTGGGGTTAAAGCTGGGAGCAGGGACCTCAATCCAGGTCTCCCATGTGGTGGCAGAGGCCCAATTACTTGAACCATCACTGTCGCCTCCCAAGGTTTGCGTTAGCAGGAAGCTGGAGTCAGGCGCTACAGCCAGGGATAGAACCAAGTATCCCGATGTGGAATATTAGCATCCTAATTTCTAGGCTAAATACTCACACCAAGTGTGTGTCTTATTGGATTTTCACGTGTGTATACACCTGTGTAACCACTACCACCATCATAATATAGACCATTTCTAGAAGGTTCCTTCCCAGTCAACAACTCTCATAGGTCACCACTATTCTGATTTCTCCCACGTCGATTATTTTACCTGTTCTTGGACTTCACATAAAGGAGGTTGTATGGCATTTGATATTTTAACTAAACCAAGGAATGATTTCTAGGAAGAGTGAGCACTCGGTACATGTTTTCTGGGCTAGTCTTCACTCCAAGTAGGGTGTTGTTAGAAAAATTTTCTTTTAGGCCGGCGCCGTGGCTCAACAGGCTAATCCTCCACCTTGCGGCGCCGGCACACCGGGTTCTAGTCCCGCTCGGGGCACCAGATCCTGTCCCGGTTGCCCCTCTTCCAGGCCAGCTCTCTGCTGTGGCCTGGGAGTGCAGTGGAGGATGGTCCAAGTGCTTGGGCCCTGCACCCCATGGGAGACCAGGAGAAGCACCTGGCTCCTGGCTTCGGATCAGCGCGGTGCGCTGGCCGCAGCACGCCAGCCGCGGCGGCCATTGGAGGGTGAACCAACGGCAAAAAGGAAGACCTTTCTCTCTGTCTCTCTCTCTCACTGTCCACTCTGCCTGTCAAAAAAATTTTTTTTTTCTTTTAGAAAGCTGAGTTCCTAATGGACATACCCAGATGCTGTCAACAGATTTCTCTTTAATCCGTAACACTTTCCTTAAAAAGTTCTCTCCTCGTTCCTGCCTTTAAAAAGACACATGCCAGGGGCCAGCGCTGTGGCACAGAGTAGGTTAATGCCCTGGCCTGAAGCGCCGGCATCCCTTATGGGCGCTGGTTCTAGTCCCGGCTGCTCCTCTTCGATCCAGCTCTGTGTTATGGCCTGGGATAGTGGTAGAAGATGGCCCAAGTCCTTGGGCCCCTGCACCCACATGGGAGACCTGGAAGAAGCTCCTGACTCCTGGCTTCGGATGGGCGCAGCTCTGGCCGTGGCAGCCATCTGGGGAATGAACCAGTGGATAGAAGACCCCTCTCTCTGCCTCTCGTTCTCTCTCTGTGTACCTCTTTCAAGTAAAAAAAAAGACACATGCCTTAGAATGTCACCTCCACCCGGCAGCCCTTGGCTGCGGTTCTAGGTGTGCCCAGGCACTCAACCAGCGCTGCATGGGAACAGTGATGACTGTGGGGCCGAAACAAAAGCTGGCGGCACAGATGAGTGGACTCAAGGCGGACCACGTGAACACCTGCAGTTGGCCCAGTGTGCTGCTCTGCTCCAGCCCAAACTGCCCAGCCAGGGCGTGCTCTGCCCTGCCGCCCCCACTGTTGGCAAGGAGGCATCACCCTGCTCGCCAGCAGCCAGCACATTCTCTATTTTGGCCAGAAAAAGAAAAGTGGGCCCCAGATTTGTTATCAGGCCCAGCGAGACGTGGCAGAAATGGGAGCCGCAGACAAAGGGCCGTCAGAGCCGAGTCTGATGGGAAGGCAACGGGTCTCTGTGGTCCACGCACAGCCTCTCTCCCTCTCTGCAAATGACCCCATTCTTCCTGGAAGCCACCCCAGAAAGTCTTTCTTGCCACGTGTCAGGCTTGGCCGCAACCAGGCAGCTGAGTGGGACAAGCGCAATGGAAGGGAGAGGCGGTGGGGAGAGGCAGGGGGGCCCATCACAGCGAGGATGCAACTGCTGGCTCTTGGGTGGCGAGTGTGGACGTGTGGGAGGGGTGACATCAGACTCAGCTCGAGCTGGGGCAGCAGGCTCCACGCGGTTCCCAGAGCACAGAGCTCCAGCCCAGTGCTCCAACACCAGAGCTCCGGGCTGACCTTTGAGGGGCAGCTCGAGCCATGAGTCCATCATGTAATGCCAATGGCCGGGTTGGAGCGTCCATCCCAGGTACTTCTCTTGACCTAGCCCTGAGGCCCCTCCCCTCCCCTTTCCTTGCTCTACACACTGTTGCCCCAACGCCATCTCTCGTGCAGCTCTGTAGGTCACGCTTAGGCACCTTCCCCTGGGGTCGTTGGCCCTCGGCATGCACGGGCTGGATTATCTTCAGCAGGTGCGCATTACTCGATGGGCAGCCACTTCTGTGTATTCTCAATCAGAAAGTCTGGGCAAGCCACACCTGAGGAAGGGCCCACAAATGGCCCAAAAAGGAGCCAGAGAGTCGGAACACGAAGGTGTAGCTGAGGGTCCTGGCACCTTCCTGTCTCAGAGTTAATGCGTCCCCCTAGGGCCCTGCCCCCAGCCCGTGCACTTCCCTGTGGGCTTCTCACTAAAGAGAGAAAAAGATTCATCTCCACAGGGCATCCGAGCACACCACCACGGGGGCACCGGGAGGAGCCGCTCTGTTGTCCTCCGCCCGACACAAGTGTGTCTCACCTTTCCCGTCTCTCCTGACCCACTGGGGGAGCAATGCGACTCCCAAAACCCAGAGGCTCAAGTCCTAACCCCAGCACCTCAGAATGGAGCTGAGTTTGGAGAAAGGGCCTTGGAAGAGGTGATGAAGCCAAGAGGTGATGACCCAAGTCCGACGGGAGCGGTGTGCTTATAAGAAGAGGAGGAGCCACCAGGGCTGCACGGCCCAGAGGAGACCCCGGCGAGAAGGCGGCCGTCTGCAAGGCAAGGGGAGGCCTCAGGAGAAGCCGGCCCTGCTGATACCGGGAGCAGATCTCTGGATCTGTCAGTAGATAAGTGTCTGCCGTGTAGGCTGCCCAGCCTATGGGCTTTTGTCATGGCAACCTGGTGAGTCATCACAAATCCTACCTGCTCTCCGCAGCCCTTTTTCACTCTCTAATGAATTCGGTTATTATTGTGACCCATCTGTTTTCCTTTTTTTTTTTTTTAAGATTTATTTTATTTATGTGAAAGACAGAGTTAGAGAGAGAGGGAGAGACAGAGAGAGAGGTCTTCCATCCGCTGGTTCACTCCGCAAATGGCCGCGATGGCTGGTGCTGTGCTGATCCAAGGCCAGGAGCCAGGTGCTTCTTCCTGGTCTCCCATGAAGGTTCAGGGGTCCAAGGACCTGGGGCATCTTCTGCTTTCCCAGGCCATAGCAGAGAGCTGAATCGGAAGAGGAGCAGCCGGGACTAGAACCGGCACCCATATGGGATGCTGGCGCTTCAGGCCATAGCGTTAACCCGCTGTGCCACAGCACCGGCCCCAATATGCATGCGTTTTCTAAAAAGGCCTCCTAACAGCAGTGCCTAAGCACCTTCCTTGCCCGATGTCCCCCTTCTTCCTGGAAATCCATCTGGAACATTTGGTACCCCCTCCTAGAACAGCAACTTCCTGTGAGAGGTCCCCCTCTGTGAGGCCTATGTCAGATTGGGGAGCGAGGACGAGTGACAGAACTCCCTGGCGATCTGCTTTAGCCTCTCCATGTTGGAAACCAGTGTGACGGGTTCAGAGCGATCCAGCAATTGCTGTACAGTTCTTGGTCTCTGGATTGATCTGCTTGGGTCTGTCCTACCTGTTCCTGTTTCAGCTCAGCTCTCCAGAAAGCAGAGTCGGCGACAGAGTCTTGGGTGCAGCCATCTTACTGCAGAATGGGAGCCAGGGAGTAAGCAGGAGGAGGGAAGACACGCAGGAGAGGGCGAGCGGTGCGAGGGCGCGCTGGGCATGTGGTCGGCTTCACAGGTGGCTACCTGCTTGCCCCGTGGGCCCCTTTGGGAGTTCATGTGCAGGATTGCCATGGGGAGAAAAGGAAAAAGCTTTGGGTTTGCTGGCTCCCAGTGACCATTGGCCAATTTTGCCCCATGGAATAGACGTTTCTTCCCTGTACTTCCTCCTGTGTACGCAGGTCACCCAGTGGGCTTCCATGAGTGCCACGTGGCAGTGCCGGGGCAACCTCAGGACAGGAAGTGAGAGGTACGGGCGGGCTGTCTTCAGACTAGCCAGGGTCTTCGCAAACGTTTTCGTAGGTCTCCGCCTATATAAACCATGTGATGGATGCCAAAATCTATTACAAGCTTCACAGGCCTATAAGTTCTGTTGATGAAATGCTAGCGCAGACAATAAGCACTTACCTGTCTATGCGCCTGTCCTATTTTTGGTAATGTCTAGGCACTGTCTCTTCCTTGTCATTTCTGTCCAATGCAGCGTTCCTGACTAATCATATCTCTTGCTGAGAAAAAGGTAGCAACATTGTTATTACTCAGAGTGCCAGGGCTCTCCAGAACCTGCTTGCACTCAAACAGTAGAGTGCTCCTTGCTTCTGCGGCTCCCTATACCATGCACTTAAACTTAACGCTGGTGACGTCATCGTGCTTGATGCTGCAGCATCTTTTGAGCCATCTGTGAATATTGGCTTCCAGTGAGATCCTCAAGCCTTGTAATGGCTCCACTGATGATGCCCACAAATGCAGGTCTTCCCCAGAGCCTGCAGGAGAAGTTGAGTGATAATACGTAGGTGTGGCTGCACACCCATGTTACATTTCCGCTGCTGAACTTTGTAACATAAACAGGAAACAGCCAAGCCTTGCCCGGAACTGATTGGCCACAATGACTACCTGCTAGAATGTGGTCTTCTTCCATGTTGATTTCACCCCTGCCTTCCACCCACTGCCATTAAGAGGGAGGCTGGGCAGAAGACCTGAGCAGAGAGCTGGAAGATGGGACCATGTCCATCCCTCATTCCGCAAGGCTTCAGACTGTCACAGGAGAGCTTGGTGAACTTGATTGTCACCACATCAGTTGGAAGGGCCACTGGCATTGGGGAACAGGGACTCGGGAAGTCTGTGGAGGAGTGAGGAGGGGCCACCTCCAGAGGATTGCCTCCTTGAAGCCAACCAGAAATGGAGCCTTCAGCAACCCCACAGGCTCAAGCTCAGGGCTTCTGGGGACATCTGGTTGACCCCTTGTGTGGTACGTGGGTGTGGGTGTGTACTATCAGATCTCAGGTCCAGGTGTAGAAGTCCTTAGAAAATGTCCAGACTTGAGTGGGCAGGGGACAGCCAGGTCCTGAGGCTCATCTTAGAGGTGTGGGTCCTGCTGGCCTGGCTCTAAGGCGGTCCTGGGTGCTGGGTATGGGTCTGTGGTGCCACACTGGTAAGTCATCCCATGGGAAGCTGGTTGTAGCCCCCTAGAACTGCTCACTTCAGTAATAGCTCAGACAAGGGGCAGTGAGGCTTAGGTAATCTCAGTGGTGTAGACGAAGGTCTGACAACCACCACCTTCCCCTGCCAAGATGTTCAGTTCCTACAGGAAAAAGATCTTGTCTAACCTTTTTTTTTTTTAAATTTAATTTAATTTAATTTAATTTTTTTGACAGGCAGAGTGGACAGTGAGAGAGAGAGAGAGACAGAGAGAAAGGTCTTCCTTTTGCCGTTGGTTCACCCTCCAATGGCCGCCGCGGTAGGCGCGCTGCGGCCGGCGCACCGCGCTGTTCCGATGGCAGGAGCCAGGTGCTTCTCCTGGTCTCCCATGGGGTGCAGGGCCCAAGCACTTGGGCCATCCTCCACTGCACTCCCGGGCCACAGCAGAGAGCTGGCCTGGAAGAGGGGCAACCGGGACAGAATCCGGTGCCCCAACCGGGACTAGAACCCGGTGTGCCGGCGCCGCAAGGTGGAGGATTAGCCTAGTGAGCCGCGATGCCGGCTAACCTTTTTCTTAGATGCCACATAGCAGATAGCACAAGACTGTGAGGACTTACTAAGTGCTCAGTAAACTCTTCAACTTACTCTGTCAGTAACTCACAAACTTTTATTGAGGACTTACCTTATATAAGCAAAGAAGCACTAGGTTTTGTGAAGAAGACAGATGGGACATATATGGCTCAATCCCTATCTATGTTATTTGATCACTCAGTTGAAGAAGGGGTGTCAAGCCTGGAACTAGCAGCCCGAGGCCACCCCAATCCCTAAGGGCTGTATGATGCCCAGGACCTGATAGGAAGGCAATACATGTGTGTTGAATGAATGAATGATGTTTCTTTTGGGAGCTTCAGGTTATCCCACCCAGAGTATGGACCCCCATCTGGGGACCACAATGAGGTCAAATGAATAAGCATGTATCAAACGTTGTTGTGTGCTCTGTCTTGGGCTAGGCACTGATTAGTGCATAATAAGCAACAGATAAAATTCAGGTCTTCACGAACTGAGGATTCCACTGGGGAAGGGGAGAAATCGACAGAAAACAGTGAAAAAGAAAACAAAGCTAAGCAGATAAGCTGCTATGATTCTGAGGCTCAAACCATACAACTTAGATCCTAGGGTACACATCTGTGTGCCCCTCGTGGCTCTTCACACAGGCTAACAAACACAGCGCCCAAGTAGTTTTTTAGTGAGGAGACAAGGACTAAAACCCCAAGTTGCCTTACGCGGAGAGGCAGGCCTTGGAGAAGCAAATGAAGAGGATGTGTCTCTTTGGTGTCACCCAAGCATCCCTCGAGGACCTTCTGGGTTTTGCAGTCGCAAAGTTCGAGGACTCTCCTTCCAGAGCCCCGTCACACCAGTGCGTCCCTAGCCTAGCTCACCCTGGGCAGTGAATCACATCCTGAACCTGTTTCCCTCCCGCCCGGACTCACTGCCAAAGCCCACCCGCGTCTAACCCCGTCTCATCCAATGGTGTGCGACTCGTTCGCCCACCAGTAGCAGGTGACTGAATGACGCCTGCCCTCGTTGGCTGGTGGCCAGGCCTCTTCCCTATGCCTGGGAACGCGAGCTCTTGGGGAACATGCTGAATCCCTTTGTCCTCATCCCTAAGGAGACTGGGAATTCTGAAACTAGCTAAGGCCGCCGGTGGTCCGAACTACATTGAAAGGGCCACTCTGGATGTCACACTTCTGGGGTGTCTAGGAAAATCCATTCTCAAAAATTACTACTAAAACTACCTTTCCCTGGGCCTTAAAGAATAACTTCGTATTTTAACTTCACCATTAGCAGTAAGACTTCCTGCAAGGCTAATTCAGGGATCTACAACCCAAGAGTCAGCTAAGGAATCATCAGATGTGGGATCCGCGTCTGGCTCACGTTAGAACTGCCTGGGGGGCCATTATGGTTTCCCCATGCCTGGGGTCTGCCCCCAAATATTACAGTTTGTCTGATCCTTGATGGATACTCAACACTGGCATTTTATTTTATTTTGACAGGTAAAGTTATAGACAGTGAGAGACAGAGAGAAAGGTCTTCCTTCCGTTGGTTCACTCTCCAAATGGCCGCTACGGCCGGTGCTATGCCAGCCTGAAGTCAGGAGCCAGGTGCTTCTTCCTGGTCTCCCATGCGGGTGCAGGCGCCCAAGCACTTGGGCCATCCTCCACTGCCTTCCCAGGCCATAGCAGAGAGCTGGACTGGAAGAGGAGCAGCCAGGACTAGAACCGGCACCCATGTGGGATGCCGGCGCCGCAGACGGAGGATTAGTCAAGTGAGCCATGGCGCCTGCCCCGGCATTTTATTTTTTAGTACTGTTTATTGTTTTATCTTTTTTTAAAGAATTTATTTCATTTATTTGAAAGATTGACAGAGAGAGAGGGACACACACACACACACAGAAAGATCTTCCATCAGCTGGTTCACTCCCCTAATGGCCGCAATGGCCTGGGCTAGGCCAGGCTGAAGCCAGGAGCCAGGAGCTTCATCCGGGTCTCCTGTGTGGGTGCAGGAGCCCCGCTGCCTGGGCCATCTGCTGCTGCTTTCCTAGTGCATTAGGAGGGAGTTGGATTGAGTGGAGCAGCTTAGACTGAACTGGCGCTGACATGGGATGCCAGTGTTGTAGGTGGTAGCTAAATGCATTACACTTCAACACTGGCCCCCCCTTTTAAATCAGACTTTTAAGAATATTTACTTATTTATTTGCAGGGCAGAGCACAGAGAGAAAGAGAGACAGAGAAAGAGATCTTCCATCAGCTGATTCATTCCCCCAAATACCCACAATAGCTGTGGCTGGGCCAGGCTGGAGCCAGGAGCTCAGAGCTCCATCCTAGACTCCCACGTGGGTGGCAAGAACCCAAACCTTTGAGCCTTCTTGGCTGCTTTCTCAGGAGCATTAGCAGGAAGCTGGATTGGAAGTAGAACAGCTGGGACTCACATCAGCGCTCGTATGGGACACCGGCATTGCAAGCAGTGGCTGAATCTCCTGTGCCGCCACACTGGCCCCAACATCAGACCTCTGGAAGCTCAGATGGTTCCAGTGTATGACCAGGACTGAGAATCTCTGATCTAATCCCTCACCGACCACATCCACGGGGATATGAGGACTAGAAAAGGGCAACATAGGGCCAGCGCTGAGGCATAGCCGGTAAAGCTGCAGCCTGTGGTGCCAGCGTCCCATATGGGCGCTGGTTGGAGTCTTGGCTGCTCCACTTCCGATCCAGCTCTCTGCTATGGCCTGAGAAAGCAGTGAAAGATGGCCCATATCCTTGGGCTCCTGCACCTGAGTGGGAGACCTGGAAGAAGCTCCTGGCTCCAGGCTTCAGATTGGACCAGCTCCAGCTGTTGCAGCCATTTGGGGAGTGAACCAGCAGATGCAAGACCTCTCTCTCTCTCTCTACCTTTCAAATAAATAAATAAATAAATAAATATTTAAAAAAATAGACAACAGGATTTGTCCAAGGTCACAGAGTCAGGCAGGCCTGGAAATTCAGCCCCCTGGTTCCTGTCCACAGTGATTGCTACTTGTACTTCTTCTTTTTTAAAGATTTATCTATTTATTTATTTGAAATGCAGTGTGACGGGAGGGACACACACACACACACACACACCTTCCCTCTCCCTGGTTCACTCCCCTAATGGCCGCAATGGCCAGGGCTAGGCCAAGCAGAAGCTAGGAGCCTGGAGCTCAATGCAGGTCACCCACATGGCTGCAGAGGCCTAAGTATGTGGGCTGTCTTCTGCTGCTTTCCCAGGTGCATTAGCAGAGAGTTGGATTGGAAATGGAGCAGCTGGGCCTCGAACCCATGCTCACATGGGGTGATGGAGTTGCAGGCAGCGGCTTAACCCACTGCACCACAACGCTGACCGCCCCCCCCCCCCCCATCACAACACAGCTGTAGGTGATGGATGACAAGGCTCTCTCTCTCCGTGTAACTTCTGGACGAGAAGGAATGGGGGAAGAGGTTGAGGGTGCTGGGTGCCTGGCAGAAGAAGGTAGCCCAGGTGGCAAAGTCACTGTCAAGTTAGCCCTGCTTGGCAGGAGGGAGAGCCAGTCATGCTAACATTTTGCACCGCCACCAGCAGAGGAAGAGGGAAGTCGTGTAGTCCTAAGGTTATGCTCTGTGGTCCTCGCTGCAGCCCCCTCAGCGGCCCGCTTTGTGTGGCTGTGAATGGCCCCGCAGTCCCCACACCCAGGTAAGATTCCCAGCTCTGAAAAGGCCGTGCTGAGCCTGACCCGCTCCTATCCCCTGCCCAGGGAAAATTGCCGTGGACACAAAAACAGCCACTCCTGGGGAGCAGCGCTGCTGAAAGGGCCCTGTGTCTCGGAGGCTGCACATAATACCCAATTATCCCCGCGTTCCCTCAGGGAGAGAAAGGAGAGGTGAGGGCTCTCAAAGGCCAGCGTCCCCCCAGGCTCCATTACCGGGACACTCACACAGCCGCCTTTCTCTGGGCGGTGCAGAAGGTCGCAGGGACACAGGGCAAGAGAGGCAGCTCTGCTTTGGGGCTGGGAGAGCAGCCTCCTCTCCCGTCCCAGCCCAGACCGAGAACCCCCGCCGCCATTCCCAGCTGCAGAAACAAAGACGGAGGGTACCGCTGCCGGGACGCAGCATCGCACACGTGTCTTCCAGCCGCTCTTATTGATTGATTGATTGTTTAAAGATTTACTTATTAATTTTGAGAGGCAGAGTTACAGACAGAGAGGGAGAGAGAGACAGAGAGAGAGAGAGAGAGGTCTTCCATCTGCTGGTTCACTCCCCAGTTGGCTGCAATGGTCGGAGCTGAGCCAATCTGAAGCCAGGAGCCAGGAGCTTCTTCCAGGCCTCCCATGCAGGTGCAGGGGCCCAAGGACTTGGGCCGTCTTCTACTGCTTTCCCAGGCCATAGCAGAGAGCTGGAGCAGAAATGGAGCAGCCAGGACACGAACCGGCGCCCCTATGGGATGCTGGCACCGCAGGCAGCGGCTTTACCCGCTACGCCACAGCACCAGCCTGACCCTGCTCTTGATAAAGACGGCTCTGTGCTCTGGGAAGCCCTCTGACCACCCCTGTTCCCCAGTCCCACTCAGGCCTCCTTGCGGTGTCTCTGGCCGTCTTCCCCTCGTTCTCCCTGGGGTCTCTGTCTCAGCCACATCAGCCAACACACCGAGGTTTCTAGCTCTGCTACTGCACAGAGCTGAGCTCACAGCCAGTCCACGGTGCTGCGACTCGCAGACACTGGGAGATCAGGCATTTCCTTGTCCCCTGTTTTGAACCTTGGGGATTACTTTTTCACCCCCAGAAGCATTCACGTTTTAGCAAGGCATAGCCAGCTCGTGGATGCATTGATGCCCAAGTCCCACAGGTAGTTGGAGGAAGGTGTATCCTCAGTATTTAACAGCACGGAGGAGCAGGGGTCTAGTTCAGCGGCTAACGCATCTGCACCTCACGTCAGAGGACCTGGGTCTGCTCCTGACTCCAGCTCCCTGCCAATGCAGGCCCTGGGAGGCAGCAGGTGGTGGCTCAAATGGTTGCGTTCCCACCACCCACGCGGGAGACCTGGCTTGAGTTACCGGTTCCTGACTGATTCAAACCCAGCCCTAGTTGTTACGGGTATTTCGGGGAGTGAATCAGCAGATGGGAGCTCGCTCGCTCGCTCTCAAATAAATATAAATTTAAAAAGTAAAAGACTATGGATTCCTGAGACTGGTGCTGTGGTGCAGCAGGTTGGGCTGCCACCTGCTGTGCCAGCATCCCATATGAGCACCGGTTCAAGCCCTGGCAGTTCCACTTCCAACCTACCTCCCTGCTGATGTGCCTGGAAATGCAGCAGAGGATGGCCCGAATTCTTCGACCCCTGCTACACATGTGGGAGATTTGGATGGAGCTCCTGGCTCTTGGTTTTGGCTTGCATAAGAATATGGATCCCATGGCCCATGCCGTGGCTTAACAGGCTAATCCTCCACCTTGTGGCGCCGGCACACCAGGTTCTAGTCCTGGTTGGGGCGCCAGATTCTATCCCGGTTGCCCCTCTTCCAGGCCAGCTCTCTGCTATGGCCCAGGAAGGCAGTGGAGGATGGCCCAAGTGCTTGGGCCCTGCACCCACATGGGAGACCAGGAGAAGCTCCTGGCTCCTGGCTTCGGATCAGCACGATGCGCCGGCCACAGCGGCCATTGGAGGGTGAACCAACGGCAAAAAGGAAGACCTTTCTCTCTTGTCTCTCTCTCTCTCACTATCCACTCTGCCTGTCAAAAAAAGAAAAAAAAATGAATATGGAGCCTTAATGCCTGGGTTTTGAATCTCAGTTCCAGCACTTTCTGCCAGGATAGGTAATATCACCCTTCCAACCTCAGGCTCCTCGTATGTAAAACGGAGATAATATTAGAGCCTAGCTCCTTGAGCAGTCGTGGAAATTAAAGGATGTATCCAGGTATTGTTAGCGTGCCGCCTGTGCATGGTCAGCGCTACACAGAAGTGAGGATTTAGTGAGCACCTCCAGTATTTCTTGGCCAGCACTGTACACGGCGCTGGCCATACGAGGGAGAACAAAGCAGATGTGAAAGACTCACACTCTCTGGGAGGCAGGCCCATCCAGAACCTTCTACAGCAGGGCTATAACTACAACACGAAGCTATCAGCAGGGAGTCCTGAGGAAGAAACCCAAGCAGACTTCCTGGAGGAAATGGCAGCAGAGGGTAGGATGCACAGGGGGCCGGAGGTGGGTGGGGATGACGTTCGAAGAAAAGGAAATGGTTTGAGCCGGGGTACAAGAACCGAGGGCGAGAGCCAGGCCCGTGTGTGTGTGTGTGGCCGGTGAGGGTCCCAGGTGAGCCTCGCGCCTCCTCACAGGCCCGTGTCTGGACTTCAACCCTCACCGGCCACAGCAGCACTCAGAGACAAGCGTCCTAGTGGGCGGACCCACTGCTATTTATAGACTCATCAGGGGGCGGGGCCACGCCTGCACGCCGGGAACGCCCTCATCACCATATAAGGAAGTGTCCCCGCCTCTCTGGCGCACTGCATTCTGGGGCTGGCTGCTGCCAATGGAGGCGGCGGGGTTAGGGAGCTCCGCTCACGCTCTGTCCTCAGACGGCCCTGAGTGGGAAGCCAGGCTCACCTCTTACAAAGTCCCCGAGTTAATCAGCTCGCCAGGCCTGGGTTTCCTCCTTTGGAACACAGAACTGGTAAGAGGAATGGTACCCAGGGGCCTGGGGAGGCCTCGGTGACATCGTGCACGTAGCGGGCGTGGTGCTCGGCCGGGCTGAGCAGCCCCGAGTTCCCTGCTGCGACGTGTGCCAGGTTCTTTGAGAGGTGCTGAGGCCGTGGCGTCCTGTGCCCCGGAGGTCTAGGTACTGGAGAGGGGGCGCCCAGGAGGTGTGGGAACCCAGCAAGGAGCTTGACCCAGCGTGAGGCCTGGCAAGGAACACGTGGCTGGGTGACCAAGGCCCCTCTGATTTGAAGGCTGTGCCAGAACAGCACTTTATTTATTTATTTATTTATTTTAAGATTTATGTATTTATTTGAAAGGCAGAGCTACAGAGAGGCAGAGGCAGAGGCAGAGAGAGAGGTCTTCCATCTGCTGGTTCACTCCCCAAATGGCCGCAGTGCTCAGAGCTGGGCTGATCCGAAGCCAGGAGCCAGGAGCTTCCTCCAGGTCTCCCACAGGGGCGTAGGGCCGAATGACTTGGACCATCTTCTACTGCTTTCCCAGGCCATAGCAGAGAGCTGAATTGGAAGTGGAGCAGCCAGGACTCAAACCAGCGCCCACATGGGATGCCGGCGCTGCAGGCGGCGGCTTTACATGCTATGCCACAGCACCAGCCCTAGAACAACATTTTAAAGATAAAATTTTATTTATTTTCATTTTATGTTTAAGACAGAAACACACACATACACACAGAGGTATCTTCCATCTGCAGGTTTACTCCCCAGTTGCCTGCAATAGCCAGGCTGAAACAGAAGCCAGGAACTCCATCCTGGTCTCCCACACGGATGGCAGCAGCCCAAGCACTTGAGCCATCATTTGTTGCCTCTCTTGGTGCACATAAGCAGAAGGCCGGATCGGAAATGGAGTACCTGGAACTTGAACTATGGTCCACAGGAATCCCAAGTGGCAACTTAACAGTTGAGCCAAGCCACCACCCCTGGACAGGAGTGTTTGAGGGTTTGTTCAGGAATGTGTCAGAGCTTGCTGGTCACCAGCCAAAGAGCTAACTTCCTCACCAGCAAGATTCCAGGTCACTGAGTGTGACAAATGCCCTAGTAAAAACGTGTTTCCCATCCTCTCTTGCAAATCGGTATGGACAAGGAAATGTGTGCAGAGTTTTTGTTTTTGTTTGTTTGCTTGTTTGTTTTACTTCTTGTGACAAAAAAAATCCAAGTATATACAAAAATACAGAAAATAGTGTAAGAATCTCCATGTACCTTCCCATAATGTTAGAGTTATGAACATTTTGCCATTCTTGTTTTGTTCATTCTTCCATTTGTCTTTTTTTTCTAGATTATTTCAAAGCAAAGGCCAGATGTTACATTATTTCCATCCATAAATAATTCAGCTATTGTGCTTAGAGGTAGACTTTCTTTTTAAGCATAACCACAATAGCAGTATCATACCTAACCAAATGAACGATGATTCCTAAGTAACATCTGATACGAAGTCTATTCAACTGGGACATGACTTTCTTCTCCATTCTGGCATATATATCTACATACATATATACACATACACATATACATAGACATAGACATAGACAGAGTGGTTTCACCTGCCCTAAACGTCCTCTGTGCTCTGCGTTCAGCCTTCTTCCCTCGTCCCTGGCCACCACTGATCTTTTCACCATCTTTATCATTTTGTCTTTTCCATAGCATCTTACAGTTGGAGCCCTACCATAGGCAGCCTTTTCTGCCTTTGAAACAATCTAGAAAAAAAGAAAAGGCTGCCTATGGTAGGGTTCCAACTATAAGATGCTATGGAAAAGACAAAAGTATAAAGATGGTGAAAAGGTTGGCTTTTTCACTAAGAAACATGCATGGTTCCTTCATGTCTTTTTATGGCTTTGATAGCTCGTGTCTTTTTGTGACATTTGCTGATTTTCTGTTATCTGGCTGTATCATAGCTTGTTTATCCATTCACCTATTAAAAGTCATCTTGGGGGCAGGCATATGACCTAGTGATTGAGACACTCACATCTCACATCAGATTACCTAGGATTGGGGGCCAGCGCTGTGGCACAGTGGGTTAATGCCTTGGCCTGAAGCGCCGGCATCCCCTATAGGTGCCGGTTCTAGTCCCGGCTGCGCCACTTCTTATCCAGCTCTCTGCTATGGCCTGGGATAGCAGTAGAAGATGACCCAATTCCTTGGGCCCCTGCACCCACGTGGGAGACCCAGAGGAAACTCCTGGCTTCGGATGGGCACAGCTCCGGCTGTGGCGGCCATCTGGGGAGTGAACCAGTGGATGTCTCTACTTCTCTCTGTAACTCTGTCTTTCAAATAAATTAAAAAAAAAATCTTTAAAAAAAATACCTAGGATTTATTCCTGGTTCTGGCTGGCCCCTGCCTCTAGTTTCCTGCCGATGCAGACCCAGCTCTTAGCTCTAGGACCTGGTCTGTGACTATTTTGGACATTTAGAGAGTGAACCAATGGATAGGAGTGCTCTCTCTGTCTCTCAAACTGGAAAAGAAAAAAAAGACATTGGGGCCGGCGCCGTGGCTTAACAGGCTAATCCTCTGCCTTGCGGCACCGGCACACCGGGTTCTAGTCCCGGTCGGGGCACCGGTCCTGTCCCGGTTGCCCCTCTTCCAGGCCTGCTCTCTGCTGTGGCCCGGGAAGGCAGTGGAGGATGGCCCAAGTCCTTGGGTCCTGCACCCGCATGGGAGACCAGGAGAAGCACCTGGCTCCTAGCTTCGGATCAGCACGATGCGCCGGCCACAGCGGCCATTGGAGGGTGAACCAACGGCAAAAAGGAAGACCTTTCTCTCTGTCTCTCTCTCACTATCCACTCTGCCTGTTTAAAAAAAAAAAAAAAGACATGGTTACTTCCGAGTTTTGACAATTACGAGTATTGCTGCTATTAAGATTTGCGCACAGGTTTTTGTGAGAACATAGTTCTCTGTTCATCTAGCTACATTTGAAGGAGCCTGGTTCCTGGACTGTATGTAAGAGTATGTCTAGATCTATGAAAAGCTGCCAGGGTGCCTTCCAAAGTGGCTGTACCAGTCTTTTCTTAATCTGAGAGACACTTCATTTTTATCAGTTGCTGTCAGTCTGGCACCTGTTACTAGCAGCCAAATGAAGTTCTTAAGTGACATGGTGGCAGCATACTGAGTTCTGATTGCCTGGAAGGGAGTCTTCCACCAGCAACCAGTGTCTTTGTCATCTTAAGCAAAAAGGCAGAAGTAGCTGTTAATCTAGTCATGAGTTATTATCCGTTGACATTTCTTCTTTTTCATGAGAAAGGTCAGAAGAGATTGTCAGATGCGTAACAAATCTAAGGCTCTGTGCTGCTGTAGGTCTCTGTTAGCATTGTCAGGACGAGAATGGTTGTCTTGCCTTGTGATTTATGTCTTGTTAAGGTGTCTCCAAATGATTAATTCTTCATAAGTGCTTACAAATCATTTGCTTCGTAACTGTGCCACCTGTGTCTGGCATTTCTCTGGTCTTCATAATTAATCCTAGATTAAGGATAGTACTTCGATAGTTGAGTCTACAAATCTTTTCCTAGTTGGAATCCTCAAATGCCGAAGTGAGCACATATTCCCTGCCATCATTATCCAGTAATCAAAATCATGTTAGCGACTTGACTTGGCTTCATGCTGAGCAGTGGGTGTGTTCTGGAGGAGCTATGTATACACACATCATGTTGTTATAAGTTAATTCCTGTCTGAAGTGAACGGGAAAGCCTGTCACGGAGGAGGAGAATTCAGGGAATCCTTCTATAAAGCAAATAATTCCATTATGTGAATAATCACCCTCTAATTTAGTTCTCTATGAATATGAAATGTTCAAATATTGAGAGTTTTAATGTTTTACATGTGGAGGTTTTAGCTGAATGTTTATGTTCTGTTCAGCTCTTTTTTCCTTCTTCACATCATTACCATCATCACCATCTTCATTGTTGTTTGTTGTCATCACCATGACAGGACATCAAAATTTAGGAACATAGGAAAAGAGCTGTATTACAAAAGGGTCATCTGGTTCAACCACAACAGGCCTTATTCTGTGTTGAGGAATCCTATAGCTCCCTTGACTTTTGGTGGTGTTTAATAATGACAAAGTTATGTGACTTTGGGCAAATCACCAATTATTATTAACTCTCTCAATTATTAACTCTCAATTATTAGCTCTCAATTATTATTAACTGATGAGTGTCAGTTTAGTCATCTTTAAAATGGGAATGATATGGTTGATTTAAAGGATCAAATAGATAATACAGGGTGCCTACCACATACTGTGTGTTCAATTAATGTGATCTATTATAATTGCTTTCGTAGGAGCGTTATCATTAAAAGGTGGGTTTAGACAGGCCATCCCCTTAAAATAAAATAACTATGACTGTCTCACATCCACTAGGATGGCTACTATCCAAAAGAAAAAAAAGAAAATAGTGAGTGCTGGCAAAGATTTGGAGAAAGCAGAATCCTAGTGCGCCGTTATGGGGATGTGGAGTGGTACCGCCTCCATGGAAGACATTATGGTGGTTTCCTCAAAGAACCCAGAACAGAATTACCATATAATCCAGCAATCCCACTTCTGTGTTTATACCGAAAAGAACTGAAAGCAGAGCTCAAAGAGGTATCAGTATACCCATGTGTATAGCAGCATTATTTACCATAGCCAAAAGGTGGAAGCAACCCAAGGATCCGTCAGTGCGTGAGTGGACAAACAAAATGTAGTACACACAATGGACTATTGTTCAGCCTTTAAAAAACAGAAATTCTGACACATGCTACAACACGGATGGGCCTTAAGGACATTATGCTAAGTGAAATAAGCCAGGCACACACGGATGAATACTGTATGATTCTACTCGGAGGAGGCACCTAGAGCCATCACGCCCATGGAGACAGAGAGGATGATGGTGCATGCCGGGGTCTGGGGGGAGGGAGGACGGGGAAGTTACTGTTTCGTGGGTACAGGGGTTTGGTTTTGCAAGATGCAGAGTTTTGTGGATGGATGGTGGCAATGGTTGTGTAACACTGTGAATGCACTTAAGGCCACTGCACTGTACACTTAAAGATGTTTAAGAAGGCAAAAGGGACAGACAGAGATTCCATCTTCTGGTTCACTCTCCAGCTGGCTGCAGTGATTAGGATGTGCTAGGCCCAAGCGAGGAGCCAGGAACTTCCTTGGGGTCTCCCATGTGGGGGGCAGGAACCCAAGAACTTGGGCCTTCCTCAGCTGCCTCCCCAGGCACAGCGGCACGGAGCAGGACGGGAAGCAGAGCAGCTGGGACTCTATCCAGCACTCGGACATGGGATGTCGCGTTGCAAGTGGCAGCTCAACCCCCTGTGCCACAGTGCTTGCCCCTGAGCTGGTAAGTTTTGTGTTATGAGTAGTTTATCCCAATATTTAAAGCACAAAAGCACATTTTATTTAGTAGGGGTTTCCTCTATTCAGGAAGCAGGAGTGGAAAGAGATCGCAGGGAGTAGGGAAGCAACAGTGTGGACCACCAGGGGAGTTCTTGGTCTGCCACAGCGGTGGACAGGTGGGCTGCTCGTCACAGCTTGCGTTCTGTGAGGGCCCCCCTCACTAGTTCCGTGGCTCAGTGGCTTCATGAAGCACAGCACAGGCCAAGACGCACATCTGGATAAGCACAGCCTCCCCCGGCGGCCCTGCCCGGGAAGCTGGCACTCAGCAGCCGTGACGCCCTGGACTACAGAGGAAGCGCGCACGGATGCCAGCTTTGCAGTTGGATTGCAAGGTGATTATTAGGCTGTCCAGGCAAGATCGCATCTGAGGAGTACAAGTGATCTAAGACTCAAACTCCTCCCAGAATAAACAAAAACCTGGAGCTAGTAGCATTTTCTACCAGTTACAGATGCCCTCCGGCGCCTTTAAGGTTGCCACGGCAACGCGGTCGCTGCCAGGGTATGCTGGGTGAGGTCTGAAGTACAGTGTGGCGGGCAGGGGATGTTTCATGTCTTAGCGCTGTGGCAGGCCAAAATTGTCTTCTGGGGCGGGGTAGGGGACAGGGGAGCCGTCACCTCTCTCCTCTGTGGCCCTGTTTGTGGTTCAGGCTTGCTGACCTCCTCAGCACTGCCTACGAAGGGAACTGCACCCTGGCGTTGCCCTCCACCTGTTCCCTTCCCCCGATGGTCTCCCATTCCTCAGAAGCCAAGAGGCATCCTTCCTTGCTTTTCTTGTTACCTCCTTTGCCGCCTCCTCCAAGCAGCCTTCCCTGATCCACTGGCAGCTTAGTGATCCCTAGAACAGATTCCAGTCTCCCATGTCACTCAGCAAAAGTCAACTTAAGAGATCTTACAGCTTCTATGCAAGAGCCACACTCGCGGAAAGGCAGGCAGCTGCTGCAGGGGGGACCCTGGGGAGCGATGCTGTGACCCACGCCGAAGGTGCGTATGTGTTCCAAAACCTGGTCAGTCAGAGCTGACGCGGCACAGCAGGTGAGCTGCATTTGCAGACAATACGATGGCTCCTCTTGTAAGAGGGGACACCTCTCATAGTCTGGTGTCCACTCCTGGGTGCGTACAGTAGGCACCCAGGTAGATGATAGAAGGTAGAAGCTGTCTGAGTTCCTTCCTGGAAAGCGTGAGTGTGAACAGATCCGCTAGATTTGCCAATACAGAGGAGTTGGAGTGTGTGTTCACACACCCGTGACAGAGGGACAGGAGACCCAGAGGGACAGCCCCTCATCCCGAGTCCTGCCGAGGACCCACAGCTGGGGCCACATGACACTGTCTTTCACAATTACCACTTAGAAACAGGACTGGCCGGCGCCATGGCTCAACAGGCTAATCCTCCGCCTTGCGGCACCAGCACACTGGGTTTTAGTCCCGGTTGGGGCGCCGGATTCTGTCCCGGTTGCCCCTCTTCCAGGCCAGCTCTCTGCTATGGCCCGGGAAGGCAGTGGAGGATGGCCCAAGTGCTTGGGCCCTGCACCCGCATGGGAGACCAGGAGAAGCACCTGGCTCCAAGCTTCGGATCAGCGCGATGCGCTGGCTGCAGCGGCCATTGGAGGGTGAACCAACGGCAAAAAGGAAGACCTTTCTCTCTGTCTCTCTCTCTCACTATCCACTCTGCCTGTCAAAAAAAAAAAAAAAGAAAGAAAGAAATAGGACTAACCTCACCCTCCCGGGTCGTGGCGTAAAGTCCAGACTGGATGGATTTTTGTTCATGGTTCCATCTCCTGTGGGATGACAGAATAACAATAATAAGGACCAAAACCCCAGTTTGCCTTGCCATGGGCTGGGTGGCTCATAGACAGTATCTCCTTTAATCCTGACAACAGCTTTCTGAGATACATTCTATTTGTTTTAGGGTGACTAATTGCCAAGGTCAAGTGGTTGCACAAGATAAGAGTCAAATCCTGGGCTGCCTGTCTCCTGAGTCCAACCTTGAACCAGCCCTGTGTCATGAGCTTTCTGGATTTCCTACCTCTGTGCCCCTGTGCTCAGCCCCTCGCCTCTGCCAATTCCCCTCCCTAAACTGCCTGGCAGCCATTGGGAAGCCCCTCCCCAGCCCTCTGGCCCACCCAGTCACCGTCAGGCCTAGGAGCCTAGCTCAGGTCCCCCTTTCTCCCGTGGATCTATCCCTGCTACTCTGGTTTTCAGGGGCTACCTACTCCCTCAACAGTCACTCTGCCTGTATCATATCAGACACAGTCTGGGTTTTGCTTTTATATTGCTACTTCTGATTAAAACCGTCTGTCGGGGCAGGCATCAGCACGGCGGTTAAATCACTGTGTGTCAAGTCCTGGCTCCGCTTCCGATTCCAGCTTCTTGCTGATGTGCACCCTGGTGCACCCTGGGAGGCAGCAGGTGATGGTTCAAGTACTTGGGTTCCTGCCCCCAGGAAGTGGGAGACCTGCATTGAGTTCTAGACTTCTGGATTGAGTTCCAGGTCTGGCTGTTGTGGGCCTCTGGGGAGTGAACCAGCAGATAGGAGGATTTTCTCCTTCTGTCTGTCTCTCTGCCTTTCCAAAAAATAAAAAAAAAAAAAAAAAAAAAAAAAGTCTGTCTTCTGACTTACGCTGTGAGATTCTCTAAGCCTAGATTAATGGCGACTTTTATGTGCTCTTATCAGCCACAGTATTTACCTTAGGGCAAATGCATTACATATACTTAACTGAGGGTTAAAAAAGGTCATCTTAGTGATTTTTTGTCAAATACTATCTCTAAAGACTTTTATATATATATATATATATATATATATATATATATATATATTAGAGAAAGGCCTTCCTTCCATTGGTTCACCCTCCAAGTGGCTGCTACTGCTGCAGCGCCAGCCGGCACGCTGCGCTGATCCGAAGCCAGGAGCCAGGCACCCCACCCTGGTCTCCCATGCCGGTGCAGGGCCCAAGCACCTAGGCAATCCTCCACTGCCTTCTCAGGCCACAGCAGAGAACTGGACTGGAAGAGGAGCGACCGGGACAGAACCGGCGCCCCAACCGGGACTAGAACCCCGGAGTACTGACGCCGCAGGCAGAGGATTAGCCTAGTGAACCACGATGCTGGCCCTAAAGACTTTTTTTTTTTTTTTTTGACAGGCAGAGTGGATAGTGAGAGAGAGAGAGAGAGAGAGAGACAGAGAGAAAGGTCTTCCTTTTGCCGTTGGTTCACCCTCCAATGGCCGCTGCGGCCGGCGCATCTCGCTGATCCGAAGCCAGGAGCCAGGTGCTTCTCCTGGTCTCCCATGCGGGTGCAGGGCCCAAGCACTTGGGCCATCCTCCTCTGCACTCCCGGGCCATAGCAGAGAGCTGGCCTGGAAGAGGGGCAACCGGGATAGAATCCGGCGCCCCGAGCGGGACTAGAACCCTGTGTGCTGGCGCCGCAAGGTGGAGGATTAGCCTGTTAAGCCACTGCGCTGGCCGGCCCTAAAGACTTTTAAAGTGACACAGAAAAGACATTTCTAATTTTATTAAGTGACAAAAAGTAGGATGCAAAAATGCATTAGCATTGCTGTCTCTACTATTATAAGTATACGGAATAACTCACTTGCTTAAAATGTGTAAAATAAAAAACACTAGGATAGTAAGTCAAGAAAGGCATGAAAACTCACTCAGACTTAGCTGACTGAGTCCTCACTATTTCCTGCTGTCATATTATTGTTAACAAATGAGGGGATGTGGCGAACATTCAGAATTCAGAGTGGGGGCTGTGGGCCCTTTGTGTGTGTTGCAAAATGAGCCTCGGGGCTGCCAGGAGAGAACACTGCTACTCATTTTTAGGTTAAAAAGAGGCAAAGGGTAGGGGTGGGCATTTGAGCCATCAGTAAGATAGTGCTCGGGACGGCCACCTCCCACGCACCGCAGGTCAGCAGAGCTCTTGGCTCCTCTGCTTCTGATCCAGCTTCTGCTCCTGAGCACCAAAGAGGAGGGCCCAAGTTCTCGGGCCCCTACAACCTATGTGGTGGATCTGGATCGGGTTCCAGCCGGCCCTGGGTGTCCCGGGCATTTGGGGAGTGAACCAGTGAATAAAGGACCTCTTCCTCTGTCTCTGAATTGAAAATGAAAACATGAAAAATAATGGAAGTTTTATTTATTTGAAAGGCAGAATGACAAAGAGAGAGGAGAGACAAAGAGGGAGAGAAAGAGATCTTCTGTCCACTGCTTCACTCCCAAAATGGCTGCAGCAGCCAGGGCTGGGCCAGGCTGAAGCCGGGAGCCTAGAAGGCCATCCAAGTCTGCTGTGTGGGTGGTAGGGCCCAGGCCTTCGGGCCCTTGTCCGCTGCTTTTCCAGGCACATTAGCAGAAAGCCAGATCGAAGCCATGCAGCTGGGACTCCAGCTGACACTGGGCCATGGGGTCCTGGTGATGCAGGTGGCAGCTTAGCCCACTGCGCCGCAGTGCTGGCCTTGAAAAGGAAATGATGTTTTAAAAGTTGAATAAAGGAATGGGTTAAAAGTAAACTTCCTTAAGAGTAAACGCTTTAGTTTTTTTTTTTTTTTTTTTGACAGGCAGAGTGGACAGTGAGAGAGAGAGAAAGGTCTTCCTTTTGCCATTGGTTCACCCTCCAATGGCCACCGCGGTAGGCGCGGGCGCACCGCGCTGATCCGATGGCAGGAGCCAGGTGCTTCTCCTGGTCTCCCATGCGGGTGCAGGGCCCAAGCACTTGGGCCATCCTCCACTGCACTCCCGGGCCACAGCAGAGAGCTGGCCTGGAAGAGGGGCAACCGGGACAGGATCGGTGCCCCGACCGGGACTAGAACCTGGTGTGCCAGTGCTGCAAGGTGGAGGATCAGCCTTGTGAGCCGCGGCGCCGGCCTAAGAGTAAACGCTTTAAATCACTTATTTGTAAAAATTTTGTTTTTTCTTTAGACCATCATTTAAAGTGTCTATTTTGGCGTCTATATTAAACAGAAAAATAAATAATAAACACCAGAAAATATGTTTATTTCTTTTTATTGCTTAAAGACTTTAACATACATCAGAATTGTGTATGTTTATGGGCTACTACGTGAAGTTTTGTTACATAATACATGGTATAATATCCAATTAGAGTGAATATAATTATCTTTCCAAGCACTTAACATTTCTTTATAGTGAAAACATCCAAAAATCCTATTGTCTGGGTTTTTTTGTTGAAATAGAGAAATATGCAGTACATTAACATTCTCTATAATCACCCTACTGGGTGGCAGAACCCCAGATCTTACTCCTACCTAGCTGTAAAGCAAATGTATTTTAAAGCTGTAGGATTGAAACTTTTTTTTGACTGCTGAAGGCAATGAGCAAGGCTCATTCTCCTAAGGCATAGAATCATTTGAGGCATCAAATACAGACAACATAGGCACCACATCTCTGAAGCCCCAAATGAAAAGAACAGAACACCTCTGGGAAGAGTAAACACACCTGAGAGGAAGAGCAGTGCCTCCAACGTTTCCTGCAGCTGGACGAGGGCACTCCCTGGGGACCTGGAAAAGCTGGGGGCTGATGTTCAAAGATGGGGGGCCGTGGTGACACTCCCCAGCCCTAAGGCCACGGTCCCAGGGCGGGCAGCACCACCTTCCTAGTGGCTGTATGCCTCTGGGCAAGTTCCTTCACCCCTCCTAGGCTCAGATTCTCCCATGTAAAAGTTAGTATGTTGGGGCATTATGGTGTAGCACCATTGCTTGCAGCGCCGACACCCTGTATGGGCACTGGTTCGCATCCCAGCTGCTCTACTTCTGATCCACTCCCTGCTAATGTGCCTAGGAAAGCAGTGGAAGATGGTTCAAGTGCTTGGGCCCCATACCCATGTGGGAGACCTGGAAGAAGCTCCTGGCTCCCAGCTTCAGCCTGGCCCAGCCCCGGGGAATTCCTGCCATTTGGGGAGTGCACCAGCAGGTGGAAGATTCTCTTTCTGTCTCCCTCTCTCTGTATCTCTACTTTTCAAGTAAATAAATAAATCTTTATTTTAAAAAGTTACTATGTTGGCCGGCACCGTGGCTTAACAGGCTAATCCTCCACCTGCAGCGCCGGCACACCGGGTTCTAGTCCTGGTTGGGGCGCCGGATTCTATCCCGGTTGCCCCTCTTCCAGGCCAGCTCTCTGCTATGGCCCAGGAAGGCAGTGGAGGATGGCCCAAGTGCTTGGGCCCTGCACCCGCATGGGAGACCAGGAGAAGCACCTGGCTCCTGGCTTCGGATCAGCGAGATGCGCCGGCCACAGCGGCCATCGGAGGGTGAACCAACAGCAAAAAAAGGAAGACCTTTCTCTCTCTCTCTCTCTCTCTCTCTCTCTCTCACTCTCTCTCTCACTATCCACTCTGCCTGTCAAAAAAAAAAAAAAAAAAAAAGTTACTATGTTGGCCGGTGCCGCAGCTCACTAGGCTAATCCTCTGCCTGCTGCGTCAGTACTCCGGGTTCTAGTCCCGCTCGGGGCGCCGGATTCTGTCCTGGTTGCTCCTCTTCCAGTCCAGCTCTCTGCTATGGCCCGGGAGTGCAGTGGAGGATGGCCCAAGTGCTTGGGCCCTGCACTCGCATGGGAGACCAGGGGGAAGCACCTGGCTCCTGGCTTTGGATCAGCGCGGTGTGCTGGCTGCAGCGCGCCAGCCACAGCAGCCATTTGGGGGGTGAACCAACGGAAAAGGAAGACCTTTCTCTCTGTCTCTCTCACTGTCCACTCTGCCTGTCAAAAAAATTAATTAATTAATTAAGAAAATGTTACTATGTTGACTACACTGGACAAGGCACTAAAATGTGTTGCATGTTGCCTGGCAAACAGTAATTGTTCCGATAATATATGCATTAGATATTGTGCTTTGAAAACAGATTGAAGTTTGCAGATATATCAGGATAAGATCTTAGCAGAAAAAATCATAAACAGGGATAGAAAAGGAAGTCGTCTCCAAGAAGGGAGAGTCCCAGCCAGAGCATCTCACTGCCCAAGCCTCCCTCTGCACCTCTCATTTTTAGGCTGTTCTGGGTGTGGATTTTTGGACTGCAAAGATGGGGAGCCCATTCCACGTGGCACAGGTGAGGAGAGAGGTTAGTGTAGGGATGCAGACAGATTAGGAATCTGAGAGAGGCACAATAGAGCATCCTGTGATGAGCATTGGCAAAGTTGGGAACCAGGGCTGCTCTAGGCATCTCTCCCCTTCCTTCCTCTTCCCTTCCCTACATCCTCTCTGTTTACGGCCTTGTACCTGGCCCACCTTCGCCACAATCCTATACCTCAAGAACCATCACCAACGAGCAGAGGTTTCTCAGCCTCTTCCTTCAGGTCCCTGCAAGAAGGAATCTGAGTGGGCCAGTACATCTGATAGAGTCAAGGTCATCAAGTCCAGCCCTGCCAGTGGCCCCAGGATCAGCTGAGACTGCTTCAGTTTTTCTAGAACGTGGCCTGACAAGGAAGGACATTTGATTTTTGCAGAGAGGTGGGGGTTATCTTTGCCTTCACCTCGTCAAGGACATGACAGTGGTGACAGTGGTGAGGTGCTCCTGCCACTGACCTGTGAGGTCTGACCTTGAACACTGAGGAGCTCGAGGAATGGCTGATGAGTCATGGGCTTCACTCACTGTCTCTGAGTCTTGCTTGTTTTACATTCTGGGCCTTGTTTAATGAGGACTGCAAACCCTTGCTCCTCTGTTGGAATTAAACAGCTTACAGTTCATCTTCTCGGCTACTTAATCGGATGGCTTCTTTTGCTTCTGAGATTGTAAGCTTCTTGAAGGAAGAATTTCAGATTGGGAGATAACCTCAGAGAACACAGAGTCCAGGCCTGGGAAAAGAGAGGCCGAGAGGAAAGTCGCCCCGCAGGAAGGGTTTACTGGGGAGCGCATTCACACGCTTTGTTCCCCACCGGGCCTGGCCAGGCCTTATTAATACCATGCTCCCAATATCCACCGCTTAGGGTGGGCGTCTGGAGGCTTGGGACACCCCCATCCTATGCTGGAGTGCCTGGTTCAGGTCCGGACTACTCTACTTCCAATCCAGCTTCCTGCTAATGTGTACCTGAGAGCAGCAGGTGATGATTCAGTACTTGGGTCCCTGCCACCCACGTGGGAGACCCAGAGGGAGTTATGGGATCCCAGCTTTGTCCTGGCCTAGCCCTGGCTGTTGGGGGCATTTGGGAAGTGAACCAGTGGATGGGAGATCTTTGTGTCTCTCTCTGCCTTTCAAATAAATAAACAAACTTTTCAAAAGATTTTATTTCTTTGAAAGGCAGAATTGCAGAGAGAAGGGAGAGAGAGAGAGAGAGAGAGAGAGAGAGAGAGAGAGAGAGAGAGATCTTCCATCTGCTGATTTACTTCCCAAAATGGTTGCAACGACTGGGGCTGGGCCAGGCTGAAGCCAGGAGCCTCTTCCAGGTCTCCCACGTGGGTGCAAGGGTCCAAGCACTTTAGGCCATCTTTGGCTGCTTTCCCAGGCTGCAGGCGGTGGCTTTACCTGCTGCACCACAGCACCGGCCGCACAAACATTTTGAAAAGTGTTCATTGGTTGATTGCTTACTGGCTTTCGCTCCTCTCCCTCTCACCGTTCTCTCTGCACAGCCCTTCCTCCACCACCAGCTCCGCCTTAGGGGATCGCTTTGCATCTGCCTTTCAGGTGTGGCTCTGCGGTTGTGCAGTGGAAGCGGAGATGAGGCTGGGTGAAATCTAACCAGGCCCTATCTAGGTGTTATCTCTCCAGGCCAACACCACAGGAACAGAGCCCAGACGCCGGACTGGCCACTTCCGTCCTGTGTAGGGTCAGTGGCCACCAAGCTGCACGCTGAAGCCGCAGGCGCTCCCCGGGCCAAGTGCTCCCTCCACTTCTGCAGGACCCTAGGCCAATGCTACACCCCCCAACAGGAAGTTACAAGTGGATGAGACATTCCTTTCAGCAGCTTTCTCCGCCCGCCCACGGATGCCTGTGAGGGCCCCTCCCTTCATGGACAGTGACCCTCAAGCAGTGGGCCAGTAGCTCCCTTCCTGCTGTGTCCTGGGTGTCAGCCTGGGCTTCTCAGCCCCTGAAGGCAGGCCACCTCCCTCCCCCAGCATGCCAGTGGGCTCCCTGCAGGCCTTTACCGAATGTGTGCACTGACACAGCAACTTTTCCCAGAAGGCTATGGTGGGGGAAGAGGGGTGGAGCAGAGGGGAGTGGGAAGAAAGGAGAAATAGTTGTTGATTTATTTGTAAAGACTTAAGTTTTTTTTGACAGAGTGGATAGTGAGAGAGAGAGAGAAACAGAGAGAAAGGTCTTCCTTTTTGCCGTTGGTTCACCCTCCAATGGCCGCTGCGGCCGGCTTATCGCGCTGATCCGATGGCAGGAGCCAGGTGCTTCTCCTGGTCTCCCATGCGGGTGCAGGGCCCAAGCACTTGGGCCATCCTCCACTGCCTTCCCGGGCCATAGCAGAGAGCTGGCCTGGAAGAGGGGCAAGCGGGATAGAATCCGGCGCCCCGACTGGGACTAGAACCCGGTGTGCCGGCACCGCAAGGCAGAGGATTAGCCTGTTAAGCCACGGCACTGGCCTAAGATTTAAGATTTAATCTAATCCAGGTTCACTCCCCAAATGACCTCAGTGGCTGGGGCTGGGCCAGGCTAAAGCCAGGAGCCTGGAACTCCATTCGGGTCTCCCACATGGGTGGCAGGGGCCAAGTACTTGGGCCACCTTGTGCTGGATCAGAAGCAGAGCAGCCAAGACTCAAACCAGCACTGCTCAGGGGTCCTTCTCGTGGGTCCAAAAGGCTCTGTGACAAAGAGAGGACCCAGCCATCACTGAGCACTTTGCAGGGACACAGCCAGCTCGGATGCCTTATCCTCATTGGATCCCACAATGCCAATGAGGTTGCTGAGTGAGCGGCCCGAGGGTCACCCATCTGGAGGTTAAGGTCACGGAGCCAGGATCCACGATTCAGGCTGCCTGGAGAGCCTGTTCTCCCCACTGCTCAGGCACCCCAGCCCCAAGCGAGGCAGGTGCTCTCCAGGGATGGTGCCCGCTCTGCGCATCCTCACACCTCTGGAGGTGTGACGAGAAGCAAGTGCAAAGCCCAGGCCCAGACAATTTCATTCTCTTTTCCTTCGCAGGTGGCGCGCCCGTCACGGTGCGCAAAGCCGGTGCTGACAGCAAGGTAGGCCCAGGGGAATCTGCTGAATGGAGATACTCCAGCACTATTACTCACAGTTTAGTAAACCCAGGAAACTGTCCAGATGTTAAAGTGTAAAAATAACTCACTGCCCGGCCAATGGGGCCTACACGGTAAGACGGAAAAACCAATCAAGAGGAACAGTCAGGCTGGCTGGAGGCGGCAGCTCCTGGCTCCCAGGCAAGTAACCGGCCTGCGGCACCCACCCTGTTCACAGTTGGGGATGAGCCGCTGAAGTCTCTGGGTGCTGCCCCACCCCCCCGGGGGCGGGGGCAGGGAGGCCGTGGCAGCAGGAAGCTCCAGAGTTGTCCTACAGGATGTGAATGTGTAAGCTTTCCTTCCACCGCTTGGTTCATAGGATGCCACGAAAAACAAAATCCCACCTATCCACCTAGGTCCGACCAAGCCCCGCCTCCTGTGAGGCCCCTGGCATCTTGTAAACTCTCCCTTAGCCAGCCCTGCCCCTTCCCTGTCCCAGTCCAGCAGCCTGCCTTGGCCTTTGCAGACTGTCAGGACCTTCGGGATCCCCTCTCTTCTCTCTCACCTGGAACCTCGGTACCCCGGGGCCTTAGTCAGATGCTCACCCCATCCTTTGCCTTTGTTAGAAATCTTAGTAATTCTTCCCACAAGTGCCACCTCCTCCAGGAAGACTGCCCAGGCTGCCTCCCTCCCGTTCCATCCTCCATTCTGGCTGGCTGCTCCCTCAGGGGTTTCCATATCACTCTGCTTAGCCCTCAGTGAAGCTTTGTTGCATGGCCTCTGCTTCGTGGCTATGCGAGACCGCGAATTCCCTGCAGACACGACTACCCGAGTGTATTGCCAGCCGTCCCTAGTCTGGGGAAAGTGCTCACCAGATTTCATTTGAATTAACTGATAAGTGATTTCTACAGCAGCTACACCGGGCGGGACAGGTCCTCTAGTGAGGCCGTAACGTCCTGGCTCAGGGAGCGCGCAGCATCTTAACACTTCTCCTAGAGACCTCTCTGTGTCAAGCTCAGGTTTAACCCAAACATTGGTGATTTGGTTATGTGATTACTGAGTCATCCAATGCCAACGATTCTCCCAGTTACCAAGTTCCAGCCCTTAGCACGGTCAATGGAAAATTGGTTGCAACGTGCTTATCTAATGACCACGTCCCGCCCCTGCCACGGAGCGGCTCCAGCGCTCGTGGTAACGCCTGCGTCTCAGTAACCTACGGCGGCGCTCAGCGCAACGTGGACAGCGCCACCGGGGCCAGCGCGCACACGCACCTCCCTCGTATCTGCCGCCGGGGCCGACGTTGCGCCTTAGGCACGCATGCCTCCCCTTCCCTAAAACCACACGTTTCCCTCAAGCCCGGACCGCCCCCGGTTCTCCCACCGCAGAGGCCCGCGCCGGGGCCGAGAGGCGGAGGGAGGCGCGCGGCGGCGGGCTCGGGCGCCGCTAGCCTGGGCCGTCCCCGCGTCCCCGCGCACCCCGCTCCCCCGGGCCCGCCATCCGGGAAAGAAAGGCGGACTACGTTTCCCGGCAGGCCTCCCGCCGCCCTCTTCCCTTTCAAGTCCGCGCACGTGGCCGGAGGGGAGGGCGGGGCCTGCGCGTCACTCTCCCGCATTCCCTTTCCCGGTGTCAGGACTGGGATCGTTTTTTCCCTTCCTCTCCTCCCTCCCCTGTGCGCCCCTCCCTCCCTCAGTCCCTTCCCTCCCGCCCCTCGCGGCCGGGTCCCTGCGCTGGGGCGCACCATCGCCTCGGCGGCCGGGGCGCGCCGAACCCGCGGCACGAGCCGCCTCTCCCGAGCCTCGCCGCTCCCTTCCCTCTCGCTGCCCCTTCCTCCACCCCCGGCTCGGGCTTGGCGCGGCGGCCCCCGGAACCCCGAGGTGAGCATCCCCCGCGTCCGTCCCCCCTTTGAGTCGGCTGCGCTTGCGATCGATTCGGGGACCCGGGGGGGTGGGGAGGGCTGTGTGACGTGCGCATGCTTTCCGATAAATCCGGGAAAACCGCCCCAGACAATCGGCCCCCTTCCCCCTCCCTGCGCCCCGGCCCGCGGGGCGTCCGCCGCCGGCCCCCGCACACTCCGTGGGGGTCTGCGCGCCTCCGTCCCGCCCCCGCCCCTGCCCCTGCCCCGGCTTCGCTCCCCTCCCTGCGGCGATCCCCGCCCCGGGCTGGGGGGGCCGTGGCCCTGAGGCTCGGACGCCGCGGGGGGCTCTCGGGGGCGCGCGGCTGGAGCCCGGCTCGCGTCGGCGCGGCGCGGTGTAGCTGCTGTCATGTGCCGGGTTCCGACCCGGGGAGGAAGGGAGCGAGCGCGGCTCTCCTCCCTTTTGTTGTGAAACCGGCGTTTGCTGCAGCGAGCAGTTGGTTCGGCACTGGCCAAACTTGCAGCTGTTCGGCCGCGCTCGGGCGAGGTAGGGGGCGCCGCCTGGGGCCGGGGCCGCCCGAGGGCCTCGGACACGGCGTCCCCACCCGCCCCTGCCGCCCGGCCACCGGCTGCCCGTGTGTGTGCGCGCGCGCTCGGCGGTCTGTGGACGGTGGCTGCCGTCTAGACAGCCTGTGGCCCCCTCCCTCCGTCCCCGGGAGCCCCTGGGATGCGCGCGGGGGATGGGAGCGGGGGGACCCAGCCGAACTGGCGGATCCCGTGTGCTCGCCGCTCTGGTCATTCCCCGCGATTGGGCGACTCCGTTGGTTTATTGTTATTATTGTTATCATTCCCGCCGCCGCGGTGTAATCGGGCCCGGGGAACAGATCCGCCTGGCGGAGCGGGGAGAAGTTGACAGGCTCTGCACAGCCAGCTCTCGGTGGCGGGTGCCCCGAGCGGCCGCGTCAGCACGAAGAGCAGGTGACGGCCCCGGCGCGGGTCGTCGGCCGGGGGCCGGAGGCTGCGGCTGGGGTCTGGGACCGGGGAGGGCCGCGTGCCGATGCCCGGAGGGGGCTGGGGGCGGGGGGCGGGGAAGGCAGGTCCCGGGGACCGCGCGTCTTAGCCGGGCGTTTCGCTCCACAGCCGTTCGGCACGGTCGGGGTCCGAGCCCCTTGTCCCGGGCTGCGCTGACTCTGTCAGCTTGCGGGGAGTTTCAGGTCGCGGCCGGGGGTGGGTGTGTGCGGGGAGGGGCGCGGCGTGCAGGGGGAGGGCTCGTCCCCGCCCCGGAGTGAGGCGTCGCCTGCCCGCTTGCGGTGTGTGCGCCGGGTACACCGCGCTCAGTGTCGGGCTGGCCGCGGCGACTGGGAGAGGGCTTGGGGGAGTCCCTGGGGTCGTGTGCTGCCATCCTTCGTGCGGGAGTCCCCGGCCTGCAGTGCCGCTGACTCGCACGGGCTCTCCCTCCGCGCCCCCGACCCGGCGCAGCGGCGCCTGGGAGGGGGGCGGTCGGCCCGGCAGGGAGGAGCCACGGCCCGCGCCAGTCGCCCCCGCCCCGCGTCCGCCGGACCGGCTCGTTGACCCTTGCACCAAGGCGCGCTGGGTGCGCGTGCTCGCGCGCGCGCCGCCGCCGCCCGCAGAGATCCTGGAGGGAGCGCGCCCCGCGCCCCCTCCCAGTCTCGGGTCTGGGGACTGCCGGGCCACTTGTCTGCCCCACCGTGCCAGCCACCACCACAGGCTGCAGCCCAGCACGCAGACCCTGCGGCCCGGGGCTCAGTTCCGGGCCTGGGGGCCCTGCGACCTAGCAGGGAGCCGCGGGAGCTTCTGGCTGGGCGAAAGTGACAGAGTAAGGGCGCCGCCGCCGGCCGGGAGCGGGGAGGAAGGAGCCGCCCTAGGCGCGGCGGGCCTGGGCCACAAACCTCAGGAATCCCGGCTCGGACGGAGCTCCTGGCTTTCAGGAAAACTCAGTTACACGGGAACAGACTGCACCGGAGCCGCCGGGGTTGCCTGAGGAAACTCCCGGGGCCTGTCTGAAGCAGGATTAGATTTACACACAGATCATCTGTCCGCTGGGTCGGGTGTCTGCCCTGGATAATGCAAGTGCGGAGGCAGTAATTTTGTAACGCATTCCGGGGTGCCGTGTCCTCAGTGTGTACAGATTGCTGAAGTAATAATATGCTTGTCTGTCTATGGGGCGGACCCCCCCAACCATCACCACCTATTACTGCATTTATTACCAGGGTCCTCTGAGCGGGGGGAATATTAACCCCGTTTTACAGAGGTGCACATTGAAGATCAAGGGCACTACCTTCTTCCTGGTTTGGGATTTCTCTTCCGGGGAGCTATGCCTTTTATTTACATAGGAGTGATCCCTTCTTTAGCAAGTGAATTCTTGACATCAGCAGAGTGGTGGACCTGAGAGACTGTGTACTTTGGGGTTTGCTAGCAGTTTCTGGGGAGAACAGTCGCTCAAGAGCATTGCTGCTGTCACTCAGGTACTCACATGCCGCTGGAGAACGGAAGTCAGCTTCTGTGCATCCATGTATCCATGTATCCATGGGCTACATGCACGTGATACATGTGTGTGCAAGGCATGCCTGTGTCCATGTGAGTGTGTTCATGGAGTCCTTATTGAATCCAAGGCAGATTCTTTTTTTGTTTTTAAAGATTTATTTATTTATCTGAAAGGCAGAGTTACAGAAAGGCAGAGGGAGGGAGGGAGAGAGAGGTTTTCTATCTGCTGGTTCACTCCCCAAATGGCTGCAACGCTGGAAAGGGGCCAATCCAAACCAGGAGCCTGGAGCTGCTTCCAGATGTCCCAGGCGAGTGCAGGGGCCCAAGGACTTGGGCCATCTTCTACTGCTTTCCCAGGCCATAGCAGAGAGCTAGATAGAAAGTGGAGCAGCCAGGATGTGAACTGGCGCCCATATGGGATGCTGGCCCTGCAGGTGGCAGCTTTACTTGCTATGCCACAGCGCTGGCCCCCCCCAAGGCTGATTGTTTAGTTACTGGTTTCAAAGCGATTAGGTTTTATTTATTTTTTTATAATATTTACTTTTATTTATTTAAAAGGGAGGGGGAGAGACAGATTTTCCATCCGCTGGTTCACTCCCTCAAATGACTGCAAAAGCCAGGAGAGGGCTGAAGCCAAGAGCCTGGAACCTCCATCTGGATGTCCCATCTTCCTCTGCTTTCCCAGGCACATTAACAGGGAGCTGGATTGGAAGTGGAGCAGCTGGGACTTGAACCAGCAATCATATATGGGATGCCGATGTCGCAGATGGTGACTTCACCGGCTATACTACAACGCAGGTGCCAGCCATTGGACTTACAGTGTGGGCCTCTGAGAAGCCATTCCAGGTTAGACTCCCTGAAGTCCAAAAAGAGCTCAGAGTTCAGGTGCATGAAGGTTCCCAGCCACAGCCTGGAGGGTGTGAATGAATGGTCAATCTGAACACATGTTTGCGTATCTAGAAGTACACACACAGAAGCTTTAACACACGGTCCCTAATATGTGCTTCATTCTAAAGACATATGCTACCTGCAGAGGTGAGTGTCAGGGCTCAAGTCCAGCCAGGGTTGATGAGGCTCCTGGAGACTCTACTGTATGTGAGCTCACAAAGGTAGGGCACCAGGAATAGGTTGTAGTACGAGAGCAGAGCTTACAGCAGAAAATGAATGGGGTGTAAACATTTTAGGGCACTCACCCGGGGACTTAGTTTCATATGTTGGTTGCAAGGGGTCCCTCATGCTGGTTCTTATAGGGATGGGGAACATCTAGCCCGTGGGCCCTATAAGGCCCACAAAATCGTTCGGGTTGGACTTGCCAAGGCAACTGCAGACGGGACTCGAAATTCAGTAAATCTATGGCAGGCTGACTTTTCAGTTAGTAATTTTGTATGGCTGGTGAATGACACTATGAACATCCCACATGGCCCTTTGCAGAAGAAAGGTTCCCTCCAAACCCCCCCCCCCCCCCCCGCAAACTGTTCCGAGTCAGCCCGCACTTCAGGCTGTGTGGACTGTCCCGGTGGGCCCAGAGGTGTGTCCTTGTGTAGCCTCAGGTTGCTGTGGGGGAGTCTGAGCGGCGAGCAGCTGGGCGAGCTTCTCCAGGCGCCCGGTGTGATGTCCCGTGATTCCCCGCCCACCCTGCACTGCAGGTCTGTGTAGGCATTTTCACAGGGCCGGCTTTCTACCCACTCCCAGGCTCTCTTCTCTGATTCCTGTCATTGTCCTCCAGTTTTGTACTGGACTGGGGGTCCATGGGCCTTGTTTTCAGATCATGTTGCTTGCAGTTCAGCTCAGGCCGGGGGTGCAGGAGGTAGGTGGTCAGGATGGAGAGGAATCCCAGAGTAGGGACGGGAGGTACAGCTAGACAGGCAAGCTGTAATTCTGAGAATTCCCCGTGCTTGATGACATTTCTGCAAAACCTCCCCATCGTGTGGCAGCCCCTCTTGGTGTTCTGAGTGGTGGGGGGGTGGGCGGGGCTGGGGTGTGGACCCCCACCTCTGGGCTTTGTGGCTCACTCTCATGCTGAGCTCAGCTATGCACTTCCAGGCTTGGGTTTTCTGCTGCCCCCCTCCGCCCGCCTCCTGCTGCAGGCAAGTTCATTGAGAACCATGCTGTGACAGTGGCCTCTCCCTGCGCTGTCACCAGGCTGGTTTACTGACATCTGCCTGTGTCTCAGGTAAGCCCAGCTGAGCTGTGGTTCAGAACAGGTGCGGACAGACGCGTCCTGCGGCTGTGTCTTCCAGAGCCGGGGTGGGGCTGGGGGGTGGGCATCGCACATGATCTGATCTCCGTGAGAAGGCCCAAGGTTCAGAGGAGGGAAGTGACTTGCCCAAGGTCGCTGTGAGCCCCTGGCAGAGTGGCACAGGAAACCCTGCGTCTTCTGTCTCTACACCAGGATGCCTTCTGGGAAAAAGTTGAGTCCTTCTTTCCCTAAGGGTGGGACCCCTCCTTCTTGCCTTTTCTCTGGTTCTGGGAGAAGTTTTAGGGTCCCCTTTCCCCCTTGAGGATACTTTCCTTTAGGACTGGCCTTCCTGCCTAATCTTTCACCTTTGGCTTCCAGCAACAGAGGAGTGAGTCTCCGGGAGAGATGGGCGTGGGGACTCTGGCACTCGGAAGAGTGCTCTGGGGCTTTCCAGTCTGTGCCAGGGTTCTCAGGAGTTCCCCGGAAGTGTTGGCCAAGGTGTCGTATGTTTTCCTAGAAAGAATAGAAATCATTCGACTCTCAACTGACTCAAAGAAGGACCCAGGTACTGCAGGGGAGAACAGTAAGGTTGGATAGGGGTTGGTTGGCAAGGTGGACTGTGACAATGCCCTACATGTGATTCAGCTTTACATTTTGCAAAATATCGCACGTGTGATCCCATCTGCCTCTTACAATAAGCTGCCACCATTATTCCCATTTCTCACATGGGGAAACTGAGCCTGTGGTTGTTGACAGGGCTTTGAACCCTGACATTCTGACTTCCAATCCAGTGCCCGGGGCTTGAATCTTTCAGGTCTTCCTTGTGTCTGCTGTTGACTCAAATCTAGCGGCAGAGCCAGACGCAAATGCCGACTTGCCCAGGAGCAGGATGGATGAAGGAGGCCGTTTGAGAGCCATGATATGTGGAATGGGGTCACCTTGAGATGATTTCGTGGAAGAGGTGAATTTGGGAGCAGGTGGAGGAAACTTTCAGCTGGGGCAATGGTCCAAAAGTACTTAAAGGGAACCTGTGTGTGCTTGGGGTGGGATGGGGCAGACCACACTGGTGTGGCCGATGCTCCTGCAGTCAGCATGGACATCCTACTGTCGGGCTCCGTTGCTGTGCCTGGCATTGTGCTAGACCCTGAGATTGCCACAGTGAGCAGACACAGCCCCCTGTCCTCAGGAGCCCGCTGTCCCGTGGGAGACACAGACGCTTGGCTGGTTAGCTTCGTTGTGGTGTGGTGAGCACTGTGGTGGAGAAAAGCCAGAGGCCCTGCAGCAGCACAGACAAAGCGAGCAGGATCTGGTCTCTGAGATCAGGGAGGGCTTCCCGAAGGAGTCAATGTAAGGACAGCCAGGAGAGGAGCCCGGGGAGGGGCACTCGGGAAGGGAGGGCAGGCCTGAAGGTGCAGGGGCACGAGACAGCCTGGCGGGCAGAAGGAACCTGAAACAGTAAGGTCAGATGCAAAGGCGGCCTTGTGGATAGCACTCAGACCTTGGCTTTCAGCCCGCAAGCAAAGCTTGGAGGAAGGGGCTTTCAGCAGAGTGGGGGTGTCGGCCGTGGGGCAGAAGGGAACATGACTGGGAGCCAGCGAACACTGGGTGGCCGAGGCAGAACAAGCTCTCTACAGTGATCAGGTCACCAGGGAGGAGGTCTGCAACCAGGGCATATGGCTAGGGCTGGAGCCAGGTGGAGAAGAGAACCTGCAGTGGTAGCTTCGGGTTAGGGAAGTGAGAGACGAGTTCTACCGAGTCCCAGGTTGCTGGTCTCTCTGGGTGGGGGCAGCCCTTAACCCAGGGTGAACTTGTGCTTGCCGGAGCTGGTCTGCTGGGGTGGGGGTGGGTTCAGGGCCACAGGCTTTGGATTTGACTTGCTGGTGGCATGGCCTGATGGCCCTGTGATGCTATGGACAATACAGCGCACAAGGTGGAAGCTTGAAGTGTGGGCAGGAGCTGTGGCTGTGGGCGTGGGGACCCGTCTGCCCCGGAGGCGTGAGCGTGAGCGTGACCGTGCCCATGGTGGGGGATGCTGTAGACAATAGGAGCAGCCCTCTTCCTCCCATTGTGGGAGAATCCTTTGTCACACCGGGCCGCCTGTCAGGGAAGCCAGGCGGGGATGCTGTGTCACGCTGGAGGCCCGGCTGGCAGGATCTGGCGACAGCCGTGAGCGCGCTTCAGCGGGAAACATTACAGTCAGGGGAGAGACGTTTGCATTGCTAACAGACACAGCGAGCAGAGTGCTGACCGGCTGCAGGGCCGGCCAGACTGGGAGCCTGCTTCCGGCGACGGGCAGTTGACTTGGGGAGACAAAACGTGGATCTCTGAAACCACAAATAAAAGCAGAGCAAGCCCTGCACAGCATAGAATGCAAACGGAATAGGAGCGCGCTGCAGACCCCTCCCATCCTGCCTAGCTCGTTTTCACAGAGCTGACGTGCCTGGCACGCAGCGGGTGGTCTGGCCACATTTGCAGATCTGCAGGGGTGTGGCAGTTAGTCGTGTGGGGCGAGAGGTCAGCAAGCCCCATGTGGGCATCCCAGCCCTGTTCTAGGGCACCTTCCGCGCCACAGTTCTGTGGACACCTTGCAAACCGCCCGGCTGCAGAGCACCCAGGAGCGCGTGCAAGTATGACCGGCAGCTTTGCAAAGCAGAGCTAAGCTCGTGGGTCATGAGGGAATCCCCCCGGGATCTCAGCAGGGGTGAGAGGGTCAGCTGTGGCTGTGGCGGTAGAGGCTCCTTCAAGACTAGAGATGGGAGCGGGAGTCAGAACGCACAGCCCTGCCTCAAGCACATGGCTGGACAGGGCGCAGCCCACGGTCGGTCTGTCCATTGGCACCGGGTGGTGGAGGCTGCTTTTTGTCTGGACCTGGGCTTCAGGTGGGGAGAATCTTCCCTGGAATTTGGAAACCTCAGGCCCATCGTGGCTTTGGACACCAGACACCACTAGACACGTGGTCTAAGAGACCCCCTACCCCCCCACCACCGGGGAAGTAACTGGCATAGGAAGTCTAGAGGGTCAGGGTCCTCCTGACTGTAGACTCCTGGGGAGATGCTGGGACCCCCTATTCTTTACTGGCTTAAATCCCATCCCAAGTGATGCTTCAGGCTTGGGGCCACGTAAATGAGAAAGTGGAGGCAGGGAGGGGGTAGCCAGACGGCAGGAGTACCCTCAGGCAGAAGCTTTTTGCTGATTTTTTGAATTTTTAAATTACCTAATTAATTTTCATTTTATTTGAAAGGCAGAGAGACACATCTTCTGGTTCACTCCCCAAATGCCTGTAATAGCTAGGACAGGGCCAGGTGGGAGCTCAGAGCCCAGAACTCCATCCAGGTCTCCCTCGTGGGTGGCAGGGACCCAAGTACTTGAGCCATCACCACTGCCTCCCAGGCATTTTAGCAGGAAGCCAGCTGGGAGTGGAGTAGCTGGGACTGTGACCAGGTCCCCCAGTATGGGATGTGGGCATCTCGGGCCGCGACTTAACCGCTCTGCCAAATGCCCGCTCTGGTGAGACCTTTTATTTTTTATCTTATTTTTTTTTTTAAAGTTTTTAAGCATTTTATTCAGTGAAAGAAATGCACAGGAAAGTGAGGGCTTTCATTAAGGGAGAAAGAAGGCTGGAAGCTAAGTTGGGTCCATACCAGGCAGAGAGCAGGCTGGGAGCCACGTGGAGCAAGCTTGCGGGCAGGAAAGCAGAGGCAGGGCAGAGGCGAATGGGCCACGTGCCTGCGGGGCAACAAGGGGAGGGCCCACTGTGTTCCAGGCCTTTTATTCACTCCCAAGGGGGGTGGTTACGTCGTTTGATTGGCAGGTGGGCATACAGGTGGGATCAGGTAGGGGCATGAGATTACACGGGGGGGGGGGGTGGTCTTCCAGCTCACAAACCTAATTGATTTGATCCTGTCTGCCCACCTATAGCATTCCCCTCTCAGAGATTCCAGACCTTAATCCTAAGGGATGCTGAAGGGTGTAGAATCATCATATCTCCCATAGCTGCTTCCTGTTTAACAGGGGTGTAATAGTACAGGCCCTGCCTGTCCTGGGTCTGGAAGTCTCTATCTCATCTAATGAATTTGCCTTATGAGCTGGAAAATTTTTGGCTGTGTCCCCGGCATGGTCAGTTATTCTCAGAAGTCATTAAGTTCTGAAACATACAAGTTTGTTGATTAGCATAAACAAAACTGGAACAAAACCAGTTGCAAGTGGAGTGCTCCATAAGATGGAAAGAATATACCTTACAAGCCCCCAGATAGTGGGTGGCGATAGAGAACCTTTGCAAGGGGCCTTGGGGGCAGTCGTGTAAGAGGGGGAGGCCCCTGCCCTGGGGCTCCATCTCTCCCGAGAAGCCGGAGGGTGGGCCCTGTCCCGGGAAACAGAACCTTCCTGCCGCAGGCCAGGGGCTCGTAGGTGGCATGTGTTTCTGGGTTCCCCAGAACGACACCCAAATAGGTCCCAGCTGCTGCTCAGCCTCCACATCGTGCACGGCGTCAGCTTCCCCCCTGCCCAGCATCTGCTGTTCCTGTGGTTTTAAGCTCCAGGGGTGTGTGCAGGCCGCCTTGTCAACCCTTTGCCTGGTGTGGGAATCCTGCCCCGAGAAGTACATGGCCCAGATGCTTCCCCTGGCTGGCCAGCTTCTGTTAAAAGGCCAGCGCTGTGGCACAGAGGGTTAAGCTGCCACCTGCACTGCTGGCATCCCATATGGGCGCTGATTGGAGTCCAGGCTACTCTGCTTCTGATCCAGCTGCTTGCTAATGCATCTGGGAAGGCGGTGGAAGATGGTCCAAGTGCCATCCACTGGGAGACCCACATGAAGCCCCATTACGGTCATTGCATCTACTAGTAGATGGATGGGTCTCTCTCTCTCTGTCATTCTGCCTTTCACATAAATAAATAAATCTCCTTGGAACCTCAGCCCCTCCTGCCATTCCTACCTAGGGGGATGACTTCTGTACCTTACATCAGGGCTGGGGACCGCCCAGCCCACCAGCCGTATGAGGCCCTCGAAATCATGCGTTCTGGCCTTGCCAAGGTGGGACTCAAAATGCAGCAAATCTACAGCAGTCTGAGTTGTAAGCTGAGAATTTTGTGTGGCCCGCGAATGATGTTGGAAACATCCAAATGACCCGTGGTGGAACAAAGGTTCCCTAGCCCTGTGCTACAACTCCTGCTTGCCCCTGCTCAGTGGGCCTCAATGGGTCAGGCTGAGGTTCTGGGCACATCCAGCCCGCCCCGGTGCCGGCTCCCATAGCCGAGGGAGCGCTGGGAGGCGAATGTGAGGTTACGCGGGCTGGCTGTGTTGGCGCGGTCTGTGCGTGGAAGTTTTAGGAAGCTTTGACTCAACGCTTTTCAGGCCATCGTGGGAAGCGGCAGCACGCACACAACTCCTTCCCCCTCTCTGCGTTCAGGCATCTGAGTCCCTCGCAGGGAGCTGATGTTTAGTGAGTGTCTGTTATGTGCTGGGTGCTCTCTGGATGCCGACGTGGATAGAACTTCTGTAGGGGAGACAGAGAGCAGAGATGGGGATCTGCCTACCTCTGGCGGTGACAGCCGAGCCCTGAGGTTACTCAGAAAGAATGCCTGTGGTTCCCTCCAGAGCGGGTGGGGCCAGCACGGCTCCCCTGCTCTTCCCTTTTAGGGCCTGCCTTTAGGGTAGGCTAAGTCATGATCTCACCGCTAGCTGAGGACCCACAGGCCTTTGCCATACTCTTCTGACTTCGGCAGTAATACTTAGGAGTGTGAGCCATGAGGTTGATGAGCCATTGAGATCAAGCATGAAGTTTAACTCTGTGACCCTCTGGCTCTCTCAGGAGCAAAGAAGCTTTTTTTTCCCCCTTTAAAGATTTTATTTATTTATTTGAGAGGCAGAGTTACAGATAGTGAGAGGGAGAGACGAGAGAAAACTCTTCCTTCCGTTGCTTCACTCCCAGATGGCCTCAATGGCTGGAACTGCGCCAATCCGAAGCCAGGAGCCAGGTGCTTCCTCCTGGTCTCCCATGCGGGTGCAGGGCCCAAGCACTTGGGCCATCCTCCATTGCTTTCCCAGGCCATAGCAGAGAGCTGGACTGGAAGAGGAGCAACCGGGACTAGAAACAGCACCCATATGGGATGCTGGTACGCAGGTGGAGGATTACCTCACTGCACCATGGTGCTGGCCCTCCCCCTTTAAATTTTATGTATTTGAAAGGCACACACATACATTTACACACACACACAGCCATCCTTCATTTGCTGATTGACTCTGTAAATGCCCACAAAGCCAGGCCAAAGCTAGGAGCCCAGAACCCAACCTGGGTCTCCCATGTGGGTGGCAGGGATCCAGTTAGTTGAGCCATCACCTGCTACCTCCAAGGACACACATTAGCGGGAGGCCAGATCAAGTAGGGTCGGGACTTGAACCCAGGTTCTCTGATCTGGAATGCAGGTTTCCCCTGTGGCAACTTAACTACTATGCAAGAGTCTGCCCCAGCCAAGCAGCCCTCTGCTGCTGCACGTCTCTGCTGTCTAGGGCGGCTGCTGTGGGCTCTGTGTTGAGCCACCTGGGCTGTGGGCTTGCTTCACACAGCTGGGGGGCACACTCACGCAGGCCGCCTGCTGGCAGGCCGGTGGCGAGATGCAGGGTTTCTGGGAAGGCATCCAATTTCCACTCTTCCCCCTCCACAAACGGTCCCTGTGCCCACAGTTTGCTGGGTTGCCTTAATCCTTTTAACTTAAGGCTCTTACCCTGTTCACATTTGGTTCAGTGTAGCAGGCACCTGCTGTGGGTCAGGCTGTGTGGCCGAGGTGGCATGGATTGGCATGAGCCCTGCGGGGTCCCTGCCATCCACCTTCTCATCTTGGTGAGGGTTAGTGGGAGATCCTGGGTGAGGAGAGCACAAAGGGAGCTGAGGCCACCAGAGTAGAGGGATTGTGTCATTTAGTAAGTTATGAATTTTTTTTACCCAGATAATCCCAGATGTAAACTCAGCCTGTCCTGAGCAAATGGGTGCCCACACTGGCCAGGGCGGGTGCAAGCGTGGGGTGATACCCGACGCTGTCATTGGTCGCTTACATTGCAAAGTGCTTATGGGAGGGTGTGGGCAGGGGCTCGTGCACAAGAGAAAGTGGCATCTCCTTCCCTCTTTTGCTCAGAGGCCAGGGAGGAGAGCATTGGCTGTGGGGTCTGAGGACTTGGGGTTCAGATGGGACCCGGTTTGTAGCCACAAGGATCTGTCTTACATCTAGCCATGAGCTCAGTTTAAGGGTTGGGGAAGAAGAATGGCGGGACAAAAACTACCTGGCTTGTGGGCTATTACTGGCTACAGGTAAAAGAATGCTGGATTGACCGCGGCTGTAAAAACCAGGTGTTTAGCCTGAAGACTGAAGAGAGGCGTTCTAGGCTTGTGTAGTTCTGTGGGTCAGTGATCATTTCAAGGACTCCTCCTAACTTTCTGGGCTATGTCTGCAGGGTATTTGGCCTTGTTTTTTTTCCCCCCTCCAAGCTTGTCCCCTCATCGCATCCTCAGGTAGCCTTATCTGATGGTGGGCAGGGATGCTAGTTTTGCCTTGTGTGTCTTCATTAGTCGGGAGGGAAACCTTTCTCTGAGCTCCTCTGCTGGGATGCCCATGAAGTACTAATGAAGAGGAACAATACCCTGCCCTCAGCCCCAGCCGAGTCTGGGAGAGCAGGACTTGGTGAGAGGGGAGCTCTGTTTGCAAGGAAGTAGGTGGTGGGCGGGGCTCGTGGTTGGATAAGCAGTGATTAATATGATTTCATTTGTCGATTTGCAAAGGAGACAATTGTATCAAAATAAGGCTTTTTATACCTCTGGGCGTTAACAACCTGCAGCCTGCTTTTTGTCACCAGGGTTTTGCATTTCTAGTAATTATTATTTTTACCTAGGACCCAGGCCTCCTATGGATGCCTGCCTTTGTGTGGTCTCAGTAAGTAGGGAGGGGGTTCTGTGCTCCACCTCCAGCATGCCCTTCCCCTCCCACCCCTCTCCCCCCAGCTCACCACCGAAGAGCCCAGCAGGCAGCATTGCCCAGGGTGGGGGCAGGGAGCACTTGCCGCTGGTGGCTTGGGTGGCAGCACTGGGGAGACCTGAGGGCCCGAGGCTCAGGCAGTCACCCTTGTAGGCAGCGGCTGTGGCCCTGAGAGAGGAGTGGTTTCTCACTGCGGCTCGGAGCCCTGTGTCCTGCGGAGTGCTCTGTCCGTGCTGCTTGGGAATGCAGCCCCCTCCTCTCCCCCCGCCACCATGCCCTTTGTGCACATGTAAAGAGCCCAGCCACGTGTGTGCCAATGCAGCTCTGGCAAGTCTGTGCCCTCTCTGCTCACGTGGTCATTTAAAACAATGTTTATTTTTATTTTATGTGTAGGCAGAGAGACAGAGATCTTCCATTCACTGGTTCACACTCCCAATGCCTGCAACAGCCAGGGCTGGGTCGGGCCGAAGCCAAGAGCCTGGAACTCGTTCTGGGTCTGCCATGTGGGTAGCAGGACCCATCACCTGCTGCCTCTCAGGGTGTGCATGAGCAGGAAGCTGGACTGGAACGAGAGGTGGGACTTGAACCAGGTGCTCCACTATGGGATGGCTTCATTGCTGTGCCAAATGCCCACCCCAGATGGCTGTTCTGTCCTCCTTGTCCCTTAGCGTTGAGTCTGTGGCTTGTTAGAGCACTTGGCCCTTCCCTCACACCCCGCCTCTTTAGTCCTTGGATGCTTGCCTGGCCTGTCCCCTGGGATCATGGCCCCTTGATGGCACCATCCTTGCCTGAGGCATCTGGGCGGTTCCCACAGGGCTGGGGCGGGTCTCTCCTTAGAGAGAAAAACCAGATTTGGTGGCAAAATGCGCATCTGCAGACCTAGGAAGGCTCTGGGAGCCCCAGCATGGCGCTGCTCTGCCTTCTGGAACAGGTGTGTGGATCACCACACTTGCCCTCCCTGGAGAGGCTGACGGACGGCCAGGCACGCCGTGCTGGGTTCACCTGCGTCCTCTCTCCAGAAGAGATGTTGCTTTCGGAGCTGGCAGTGTGTAGTCTTTACGGAGGAGGTTGGGTTTAAGTGAGGTCACTGGGTTGACACTAATCTGCTGTGACCGCGTCCTTGTGAAGACGAGGAGTTGGGCACAGAGATGGACTTGTGCAGAGGGAGGATGACGTGGGGACGAGCACTGGGCAATGCAGCTGCCAGCCGAGAGCGCCGGCGATCGCCCGCCACCTGCCAGACCCCACGCGGAGGCGAGGCAGTTGGTCTGGAATGAGCCGTGCCCGCCCCAGATTCGTAGGTTGGAATCCTAACCCCAGGACCTCGGATTGCAGCCTCATTTAGAAACAAGGTCTTGATGGAGGTCATTAGGATCCAGTGTGGTCATGGGGAAGGGTCCTATTCCAGTATGACAGGTATCCCTAAAACAAGAGGGATTAGGGATTAGGACACAGATAAGACATGGAGAGTGACCGTGTGAGGACACAGGAACAGGGTGGCCATCTGCAAGCCAGGGACAAGCCTGGGAAGAAACCAGCCCTCCTGGCACCTTGGTTCTGAACTTCTGCCCTCCAGCCCTGAGGACAATGAATGTCACTTGTTTTCAGTGACCTGGTTTGCAGTGCTCTGCCCGGGATGCTGAAGCACAATGTGGCGTGTCGGACCCTGGGCTCTGGGCTTCAGCCCCTCAGTGTCTACAGGGTTCAGCTCTGGGTGTAGGTGGTAGATGCCTCTCTTACGGACATGTGGGGTTCGCCGTCCTGCCAGGTCACCCTGGGCAGCTGGCCTACACATCCAGACAGTGGGGAGACACCCATGGGCGCAGGGATGGAAGAGGACGTATTTCCGCTGACACCAGGTGACTGCCGATGATGGCTTAAATCCTCATGTGTTTTTGGTATCGTGGTACTAAAGTGCTTAGTGAGCACCGACACCTATTTAACTTAATTAGCATCCACAGCCTCTGTTTTATAGATGAAAATGAGGGCACAGAGAGGTGAAGAGATTTACCTTAGGTCACACAGCTAAGAAGTAGCCTCACCTATTGTGCTCAAGCTTTGCCTCCTCACCAGCACATTCGGAGATTGACAGGTCCCCTTGTGGTCCTGAAAAATGTGTCACCCGTCTAGTGACCTGGTGACCTCAGATAAGTCTTTTTTTTTTTTTTAAAGATTTATTTTATTTATATGTAAGAGTTACAGAGAGTGGTAGAGACACACAGAGAGAGGTCTTCCATCCTCTGGTTCACTCCCCAAATGACTGAAGTAGTCAGAGCTGAGCTGATCTGAAGCCAGGAGCCAGAAGCTTCTTCCAGACCTCCCACAGGGATGCAGGGGCCCAAGCACTTGGGCCATCCTCTGCTGCATTCGCAGGGAGCTGGATCGGAAGTGGAGCAGCCAGGACTTGAACCGGCACCCATATGGGATGCCAGCAGTGCAGGCTGGGGCTTTACCCACTACGCCACAGCGCTGGCCCCAGATAAGTTGTTTTACATGTGACATTTCCTCTTTGGTGACCTCAGGCCTTGGGTGAGATGGTATCTGAAGTCCCCGCTGTGGTCTCCCCTGCCGCTGTCCTCTTTGGCCTGGCCCTCGGAGGGAGACTTGCTGTGGTGTCTCCGCCCCTGCACTGCTCCCAGTCAAGGCAGCAGCTGCAGCCCTGCCTGACTCGGCAGCTTGCCTCGTCTTGGCTCCTCTGTAAAATCCCTTCCGCAAGGTGGAATCACCCCCTCCCTGGGCCAGGCCTGTCCCGGGTCTTCTGAGGGTGTGGGCTTTGAGCTGTGTCCACCGAAGGGCGCAGGGAAAGGCTGCTGGTGAAGAGATGTCCACGTGCTTCCTTCCTTGGGGTGAAGCAGACATGACTGGCTGCAGCCTCCTGCATGCCACAGAGGGCAAACCTGGGAGCCCAGGTTGTAGCAAAGATCTCTGTCTCTCTTAAGAAAACAGTCATTATTTGAAAGGCAGAGAGAGAGAGAGAGATCTTCCATCCCTTGGTTCACTCCCTAATTGCCCACAACAGCCAGGGCTGGGCCAGGCCGAAGCCAGGAGCCAGGGGCTCCATCTGGGTCTTCCATGTGGGTGGCAGGAGCCCAAGCACTTGGGTCTGCACCTGCTGCCTCCCAGGGTGTGCATTAGCGGGCGGTGGATGGGAAGCAGAGCTGGGACTTGACCCAGGCACTCTGATACGGGATGTGGGCAGCTCAAGTAGTGTCTTGGGCACTGTGTCCAGTGCAGGCCTCAGTCCCTGCATCTTCAGCCTCATCCTATTTCCATTTGCCTTTGGGCCCGGCTGGATGGCAGGGGAGAGGGCGATGGGTGGTTCTGGGCCATCAGAGCAAGGCGAGGCCCCAGCAGCCCAGCTCTCACTCCATCCCCGGGGGGCTCCCTGGTTTTACTTAAACTTTCCTCATTAGAGCCAGCGTTACTTAAAAGGTCTGTAATAGCTTCGGGGACCAGGAGAGAGCCCCTGAGTGTCTTGCAGAGCCTCCTTGTTCCCAGCAGTCGCCATGTCCTGGCAGCACACGACCCGCTGTGGCACTGGGCGGAGGCCTGGGCCTCGGGTGTCTGCTGTGACAAGCTCAGCCAGCCCTTGCTCCCTGCTGTGCTCAGGGCCACCAGGACTCAGGGCTCCCAGTGTTCTGGGGAGGTCACTCAGGATCTGGCAGGGCCAACACGCTTCTGCCCAGAGGGACCATTAGGAAGGAAACCAGGTGACGTGGCCAAGGTCACCCAGCCGCAGCGCCAGTGAGAAAACATTGAGGACTGTTTCTCGGAACTGCGCCCTCCAGCATGACGTGTGTGGAAGTTTCTGGAGGTCCTGGGCTGGCTGGGTCTCCTTCAGGAGCCTGCTCCAACTGCCCAGCACATGCACATGTGCACTCCCAGGCAGAGGCAGCTGCCGTCATGCTCGCTGGAATTAATGGTTTCAGCTTTGCGGAGTGGCAGGCGTGGGTGAAAGTCCACTAGAGTAGGCTCCAGGAAGGAGGAGGATCCAAACGTCTGGCCCCGTCCCACGTTCTCCCCTCCGGCAGCCCCGCCCCAGCTTTTCTGAGAGAATCTCCCAGCTTTCTGAAAGCTACCCCAGGGCTCTTGAGACTCTGTCCCCCCATAACTGGGGCACGGAAGAGGCTCTAGGCAGGGGACCTAATCCAGGTCTGAAAGCTGGACGCACCTGCTGGCCTTGCCCTCCTGCACGTGTCTGCCTTGCAGCCTTCCTTGCAGCTCACTTCCTTGCAGCTCAGGACTTCATCACTTGGCAGCCTGGGGTCCAGTCGTCCCGGCTGAGATCTGCGGGCCACGTGGAGTGCAGACCCCATCTTGGCCACGGAGGACTGGGAACCCAAGTCTCCTTGGGCTTCTCTTGTCAAGGGTGTCAAGGGCCCACCCTGCATTCCTTCTCTGTGCGTCTCTTCCCGATGCGCCTCCCAAACCCGGGCCCCAGGATGGAAGGCAGTGCTCGAGGCGCCGTGTGAGTAGTGCAGGAGACGCTGCCGTCACCTCCCTCCTTCTGGACACAGGGCTTCTGTTAATGTAGCCCCTGGCTCTGGGGTCTGTTTCAGAGGCAGCTGCTAGTTGGTGATACCCACTTCGCAGGTCCCTTGAGAAGAGACTGTGGTGAGGATCTGTCTGGAGCCCCCTGCCGCATGTGACTGATGGGGGTTGGTGAGGGATGGTTCTGGGCCTGGGAGAGGAGGGGATGGGTGTGCAGCCTTCTACCCTGCTCTGTGCCTCACGCCTGCTGCCTTCTCATAGGCCATGGGCCCCTGGCTGCATCTCTTTTGTGCTTGGGAAGAAGAGGTCAGGTGGGGTTCCTTCCTCCTGCTCAAGGCAGACCTGTGATGTGGAGGTGCACAACTTCTCTGCCAAGCAGGGTTGGGGCTGTGTTTCAGATGGAGACACTCCTGCCGTGTTTGCCCCCAAGAAGTCTATGGTGCATGCGGGGAAGGTGGGGTGCTCAGTCGGGCTGTTGGGGAGCCTTTAGCCAGCAGAAGAGAGGAGCCCTGAACACAGGATGATGGAGAGCAAGTGCAGGTGCCCTTTCTCCTGGGCTGGGCAGGTGCACGGCAGGACTTTCAGCCCAAGTCCGGGTCATTTCTGGAAGCATGAGAGTTTGGAGCCTGTCTCTATCTCTTCTGTGTTTCATTTTATTTTATTTTTTTAATTTTTTTTTATTTGACAGGTAGAGTTAGACAGTGAGAGAGAGAGAGAGAGAGAGAGAGAGAAAGGTCTTCCTTTTTCCGTTGGTTCACCCCCCAATTGCCCTACGGCCGGAGCTACGCCAATTCGAAGCCAGGAGCCAGGTGCCTCCTCCTGGTCTCCCATGGGGTGCAGGGGCCCAAGCACTTGGGCCATCCTTTGCTGCCCTCCCGGGCCACAGCAGAGAGCTGGACTGGAAGAGGGGCAACCGGGACAGAACCCAGCGCCCGTATGGGATGCCGATGCCGCAGGCGGAGGATTAACCAAGTGAGTCACGGCACTGGCCTTCATTTTATTTGAAAGGCAGAGAGTGAAAAAAGAGAGAGGTCTTCCGTCCTCTGGTTCACTCCCCAGATGGCCACAACGGCCGGAGCTGTGCTGATCTTACACCAGGAGCCAGGAACTTCTTCTGGGTCTGCCATGTGGATGCAGGAGCCCAAGCACTTGGGCCATCTTCTGCTTTTTTTTTTTTTTTTTGGACAGGCAGAGTGGACAGTGAGAGAGAGACAGAGAGAAAGGTCTTCCTTTTGCCGTTGGTTCACCCTCCAATGGCCGCCGCGGATGGCGCGCTGCGCCGGCACACCACGCTGATCTGATGGCAGGAGCCAGGTGCTTATCCTGGTCTCCCATGGGGTGCAGGGCCCAAGCACTTGGGCCATCCTCCACTGCACTCCCTGTCCACAGCAGAGAGCTGGCCTGGAAGAGGGGCAACCAGGACAGGATTGGTACCCCGACCGGGACTAGAACCCGGTGTGCCGGCGCCGCAAGGTGGAGGATTAGCCTATTGAGCCGCGGCGCCGGCCCATCTTCTGCTTTCTCAGGCCATAGCAGAGAGCTGGATTGGAAGTGGAGCAGCTGGGACTCAACCAGTGCCCATATGGGATGCCGGCACTGCAGGCGGTGGCTTTACCTGCTACGCCACAGCGCTGGCTCCCAAAGACAAGAACTTTAGCTTTGAGGATCATGAGCCCCGGCTTCCAGTCTCCCTTGGCTTGAACTCACTGTATCATCTTAACCCTCTGTGCCTTGGTTTTGTCATCTGTACAGTGAGAGTGATCCTGGCCCCGCCCGTTGAACAGCATCCTTTCACAGTGGAGTTAAAAAAGCTCTATGCAAGGGGAGGGGTTGGGGCTGCCCAGGCACTGCTGCCCTGGGAGCAGAGGGCCGAGCTGGGAGAAGGTCACACTTGGGAGTTGCGAGGCCTGGGTTGTTAGCAGCTCGCCACTGTGACCTCACGAGAGTAACTTTTCTAAGGGTCTGTAAAATGGGCCCAATGCAGCTTACCTGAAGAACTCTAAGTGTGTTATACTTAGCTTGGTATAGGGAAGAGTGTCCAGGAAGAGCAGCCAGTCTTACTGAGTGGTGAGGAGAGCTGACTGAGGACTGGGGAGAGGAGGCCGGACAGCAGGTGGGATTAGAGGGAGGGGGCGTGGCCTGTGGGTGGGGAGGAGATGATTGGATGGTTTGCAGCTGGAGAAACAGTTTCCCAAAAGCCTTCTGTACAACTTCTTAGAAAACCAGGAATTCACAGGCAACAGCTGCTGGGCTGCAGAAGGGTGAAGGTTCTCAGGGTGGTCACGTACTGTTTTGCACCCCCATTGCCCGTTTTGGATGAGAGATCAGCCCGTAACCAGCACCAGGCCACGCGGGGCCTTCCCTGGGACTTTCAGAGCCAGAGCTGGAGGGGAAGGTCCTTCCCTTCCCGGGGCGCAGCTGTGGCTCCGAGCACTGCCACGTGGAGAAAGAACCTGTTGTGGTGGAGAGCACTGCACCCCATCTGGAGAGAGGCAGAGCCAGAGCTCTCCGAGTGGCTGCTCCTGTCCCAGTGCTTGTTGGGCTTGATGATGGGTCGTTTCTGTAGTCTGTGCTGGTCTACTCTGACTGCCCTGAGGCGATGCCACAGGCTCGGTAGGGGGCTTGAACAACAGAGGTTTCTTTCTTCACAGTTCTCGAAGCTGAAAGGGCAGGATCAAGGTGCTGGCCAGTTTGCTCCCTTCTTGGCTTTCAGATGGCCGCCTTCTTGCAAAATTGGTGCTGGATACTGTATAAAAGGATTCGTTACAAAAATATGTACTAACTTTGTCTTTAGACGATAATCACCCACATGGTCATTCCTCCGTGCGTGTGCACGTGAGAACTGACAGCTCTCTGGGCTCTGCTCCTAGGTCGCCCTTATGACCTCACTTAACCCTATTACCTCCTTGAGCCCATTGGGGTGGGTGCACAGTTCAGTTAGTAAGAGCCTGCTTTAGTAAGCCCCCTTCTCTGCAGTGAAGAATGGCTTTCATGTTGTTTTCAGTTGAGTTACTTATGAACAGGAAAAGAATATAAAGCCTTTTATTCACTTAAATGTGCATAAAATAAAAACCTCAACGACATGGAACTTGGGATTTTGCTGTTTTTTCAGCAGGAAGCTGACTCTAATAAAAAGTAGATATAAGGTCAATAATTTTTCAACTGGTACTCAGGTATGACAGAAAGCTCCAGGGTAGCGAATTTTGGGAAATGCGGCATAAGCCAGTTTGGGCTGGGCTTGTGTCACTTGGCCCTGGTAGAGTTTTGAATAATACATGTCCGAATCCAGCCCGAGGCAACTTCTTTTCATGTAACAAATGTGGGTATAAAGCTTTTATACCCATGCATATGATTGGAATTTGAATTCTCAAAAGGTGATTATCATCTAAAGACAAAGTTAGTAAATATTTTTGTAAAGAATCCCTTTATATAGTATGCAGCACCAATTTGCAAATTTTAGTCATCGAAACAGCAACTTGTTAGCTAGGATTTGGGTCACACACCTCCCTGTGGGCGCCTGAATAACTTCAGCACAACGTGAGCTGGTTTTTCTGTTAGAATGATCATCGTAGCATCAAATGTGCTTCAATGAAAAGTGTTTGATTTGACATCTGTTCTCTAACCAATACTAAATAGGCTTATCCAAAAGTTCAGTACAGGATCCGTTTAAGAGCCAACTCATCCTGGTAAACCCATCTGGTAAACCTGATAAAGACTCGAAACTCACAGATAATCTGCAAGGATTCTGCTGGGAGAACCACTTGTAACGCTGGATTCGGCATTTCAGACCAGAATTTCCTCTTCCATACTGTGAGTGAAGGTGACTGTGTATTCCAAATACAAAATCAAGATGCACATTTGAATATTTGAAAGCAGAACTTCTTCCAACTGTTGTCTTTTCTCTATATCAGAGCTCTGAGATACCATTTGCAAATTCGAGGTGCTCCTACAAATTAAAACTTCTCTTTTTTAGATTTTATTTATTTGAGAAGCAAAGTTATAGACAGAGAGAGAGGGAGAGACAGAGAGAAAGAGGACTTCCATTTGCTGGTTCACTCCCCAAATGGCTGCAATGGCTGGAGTTGGGCCAATCCGAAGCCAGGAGCCATGAGCTTCTTCTGGGTCTCCCACTTGGGTGCAGAAGCCCAAGCACTTGGGCCATCTTCCACTGCTTCCCCAGGCTACCAACAGAGAGCTGGATCAGAAGAGGAGCATCCAGGACATGGGCTGGCACCCATATGGGATGCCAGCGCTGCAGGCAGAGGCTTAGCCTACCATGCTACAGCACCGGTCCCTAAATTAAAACAGTGTTTTAAAAATGTGTTTGAAAGGCAGAAACAATGGGGTGGAAGGGACAGGGCAGGAGAGACAGAGGGTTCTCATCCCCCAAGTGCCTGTGATGGCCAAGGCTAGGCCAGAGCTGAAGCTGGGAACCAGGAACTCAATCCCAGGTTCCTACACGGTGGCAGTTACTGAGCCATCACTGCCCCTCCCAGGGTCTGCACTGCCAGGGTCAGGAGCTGGGGCTGTGAATTGAATGCAGACACTCAGACGTGGGACGTGAGTGTCTTAATGACTAGGCTAAATGTTCACTCCCTAAAATCTTTTTTTTTTTTTGATAAAAATATTAGCCTTACCTTCAGACCCTCATGAAACCTTTTTCTTCCTAATTTCCCACAAAATATAGTAGCTCCTTAAATAATACAACACAGTGTCAAATAGGGGGCCTGTATTCTAATACCATCACCCCAAATCTTAACACATAAAAGAATATTTTCTAATGTTATCTGTGGAGGTGGATAGCATTGTGGCTTCAGCAAATGACTGAGTTTTAAGAACCTAAATTACTGCTGTTTTACTTGTTGCTGCTATGTAATATACCATCCTAACACAAAGTGGTTGAAACAATAATACTAGGTACAGCTTGTGTGTGCCCCATGTGACATCAGCCCGGAGGCCCTGGTGGGAGATCCAGGTGTGCAGGCTCTTGGTTCAGGCCAGGGTCAGGAAAGCCGTGGTGTCAGCCACGTCAGGTAACTTCCCCACTCTGTTGTCCTTGTCTCAAGCCTACCCTTGTCTGTGAGTGAGGCCAGGAGGTCTAGTCCCATACTGTTGCCTGTAGGCCAGATTCAACCCAAGGTCTGGTTTTCTAAATGAAGTTTAGAAAAGTGCTTATGTGAGAGGGAGGGATGGAGGGAGGGAGAAAGAGAGCTGCCATCTATTGGTTCACTCCCCAGAGACCTACAGGAGGGACTAGAGCAGGAGCTGGGAATTCAGTCCAGGTCTCAAGTGTGGCAGGGAGCCAACCACTTGAGCCGTCCCCACGGCCTCCCAGGGTGCGCATTAGCAGGAGCTGGACACTGACATGGATGTGGGCATCCTGACCAGCGTCTGCCCCAGGTGAATTTTTGCTGGAAGGCAGCGGTGCTCATTCCTCCATGTTTGTCCACGGTGGCTGGGGGCCTAGCTGCGGCGGGGACTGAGCGGCCTGCAGAGCCTGAAATAGACACAGCCTGGCTCGGCACGGACGTTTGCTGACTCCCTGATCTAAAATAATGGTTTTCTCTTCATCATTCTTTTTTATTTTGAATAATAAAAGCAATTCTTACAGCCCTTGCAATGTGCTAGACATTGTACCAAGTGCTTTAGAACTGTTCACTTGTTTAAGGCAAGTTTTAAAAACACCTACAAGGTGAATAGGGGCATCATCCACGTTTTAAAGAGAAGGAAACTGAGGCAGAGTTAACAGAGGTTAAGTATCTTACCTCAGGTCACACGGTCAGCCTGCAGAGTCCCTGTCCCTGCCTGCCACACCGTGGTGACCGGATGGGCAAACTGGGCAGAGCAGGGCTAGCAGGTGAGAACTAGTGTGGTGATGGCCTGCAGCGTCCCCCTCCTCTTTGGCAGCCCCCAGGGATCTCGGGGCCATTGATAGGGTCGCGAGGCTGGAAGATCTTGCCAGCTAGACTCCTGTGCTGAGAATGGAGACGTTTGTTTAGCTTGATTCCTCGGAGAGGAGTTGATTGTGGTTGGTGGGAACTCAAGCCCACCCAGAACAGCAGAGAGCACTTTTCTTGGAGATGAGGATACAGACACAAAGCATCTCTAGATGACCATGATTACGCCTGACAAAAACGAGTGCTGAGGGCCAGCACTGTGGTACAACGCCGGCATCCCATACCGGAGCACCTGTTTGAGTCCCGGCTGCTCTGCTTCCCACCCAGTTTCCTGCTAAGGCACCTGGACAGGCAGTAGAAAATGGCCCAAGTGCTTGGAGACCCGGATGGAGTGTCTGGCTCCTTCCTGGCTTTGGCCTGACCCGTCCTCACCATCAGGACCTTTTAGGGAGTGAACCAGCAGATGGAAGATCTCTTTCTTCCTCTATGTCTCTCCCTCTCTCTTTCAGATACGTAAATAAATCTTAAAACAGTGAGTGCCAAGACCAAGGCCACAGTGCAGGACAGTCACTGGAAGGAGGCCCTGCTTCAATTCTCTGCCTTGCCCCAAACACATATTAAAACCAGTGAGTCTGTTTGGAGCCAGTTCCCTGGGCCAGAAGGGTTGACCTCAGAATAGTGCCATTAGCAAGGGGTGACTTCACCCCACCAAGGACCCCGAGTCAGCCTGGGATATGTAAGAAATGGAGTGGGGACAGCAGACAGCTCTGGTGAGGTGGGGCCCAGGGGCTGTGGGCCCTTGATTGAGTGAGCCTCCTCGTCCCCTAAGTGGGAGTCTGCAGGGAAGAACATAGCCTCGAGGCAGAAACTTTGTGGGAGCAGGAGGGTGCAGTGACTTTTGCTGCTTTCACTGTTCATGGAAAGCTGACCTTGACCTTGGTGGTGGCTTGAAGGTGACTTTCGTATTCATCTGTTTGGGACTTTGGGGGAGAGCTTATTCCTTGGGGTTGCAGCTGTTTGCAATGGCAGTGTCTATTTTTTTTTTTTTTTTTTTGACAGGCAGAGTGGATAGTGAGAGAGAGAGAGAGAAAGGTCTTCCTTTTTGCCGTTGGTTCACTCTCCAATGGCCGCTGCGGCCGGCGCATCTCGCTGATCCGAAGCCAGGAGCCAGGCTTCTCCTGGTCTCCCATGTGGGTGCAGGGCCCAAGGACTTGGGCCATCCTCCACTGCTTTTCCGGGCCATAGCAGAGAGCTGGCCTGGAAGAGGGGCAACCGGGACAGAATCCGGTGCCCCGACCGGGACTAGAACCCGGTGTGCCGGTGCTGCAAGGCGGAGGATTAGCCTGTTGAGCCACGGCGCCGGCTGGCAGTGTCTATTCAATGCAGTGACTTAAGGGGATTCTTGAGACTCGGGGGCTCTCCTCTGGCTGAAAGCCCTCTGTTCTGTCCTGGATTTGGGAGTCTTTGGTCCTGAGGTTTTTGCTGTCCCTGCCTTTTCTCCCAGGTTGGCCTGTTCCTGCTGCGTGGGACCTGGGTCTCATAGTCTGGGTTGAGTGAGCTCTTTCCTGGGTCTCCCCTCTGGCATCCCTGGCGCTGTTCCCCGCCTCTGCCATCCGTACCTGCTCTGCCTCTCCCTAAACTGGAGAAAGACTTCCTGATACCCAGGAATGCCAGTTCCTTCTTAGCTGGAGGCTTTGGATTTGTGGCAAAGGCTTTTCAAGTTTCTGGTTTCTTTTTGGCTGCCTCTGCCTCAGTTTCTCCTGAATAGGATCTTCCAGCTTCTGAGTGCCCTGCCTGGGGGCCATTCTGCCCAGGGCCCTCCCCAGCTCTGGCACGAGCTTTCAAGGAAGTGGTTGGATCCTTCCTCTCCAGACACTTTGCCTACCACCTGGAGAGCAAGCAGGGCTGAGGCTCTGTGGGGGAGGGTGTGGCTGATGTATGGGTGGTACCCCAAGTCCTGGGGCGGCTCCCTGGGCTGTGGGCACTCCTCCTTAGAGGAGAGGGTTCCCAAAGACTGGCTCTCCTGTGGCTCATCCTCGGAGAGGGTTTGGTCTTGCTCTTGTAATAAGGACCTATGGGCAGAAATAGCAGGCACTTGAATAAAACTACTGTTTCACTTGGGATATTTTGGAAAAAGAGAAGCTTGGTCCTCATTGAAAGGATCTCATTAGTGGATATAGTTGTCTAGGTGGGCTTTTTTAAGTTAAGGATTTATTTATTGATTTATTTGAGAGGCAGAGTGACAGAGAGAGGGGAAGAGACAGAGAGATCTTCAAGTGGCTGAAATGGCCAGGGCTAGGCCAGAATAAATGCAGGAGCCTGGACCTCCATCTGGGTCTCCTACATAGGTGGCAGGGGCCCAAGCACTTGCGCCATCCTCTGCTGCCTTGTGGGCCCATTAGCAGGGAGCTGGACTGGAATGGAGCAGCCAGGACATGAGCTGGCAGTCTGCTATGGGATGCCAGTGTCACAAGCGATGGCTTAACCCACTGAGCTGCAATGCCAGCTCCTGGATATGTTTTAATAACTTAAAAAAAAAAAGTTTTTGCCAAAAGGGGGCCGGCCTTGTGTTGAATTACATTCTCAGGGAGGATGCCTCTCCTATCATGTTACCTGGACACTGTTTCTCCTTGCCTGACATCTCTTTCCCCAGAGCGGCAGTCGGTGGCTCTGCAGGAGTATTAATAGTTCTGATACTTAATCAGTCTGGGCCTCGGTTTGTTTCCAGTGTTGTTCATTGCTGATGTCACCAGCTGGGCACCTTTCATGCTGCGGGGTTAGAGGCAGCGGGCCTTCCGTCCTGGGCTCCGCGGCTCTGTGTAGTGCTGTTCTCATCAGCGACACCTTCTCGGCAGAGTTCCTGCTTTGGGTTGTGCTCCCGGCTGTTGGGGACTTTTCCATCCCTGTTCCTGCAGGAAGCAGCTGGGGACGCTCCGGGATGGCTGTCGGCTGAAATACCACCAGCTGCACTCATCTGGGTCACGTCTGGTGCATTTTCCGAGTGTTCTCATGTTTCGTAGATGGGTGGGCAGGTATGACTGTCATTTCTGGTTTGTGAGGACCTTGTGAGGTGTGCAAAGTCCCATGTGGGTCTTCACAGCTGACACAGCCCCAGAAGCCATGTGGTCCCACCCTTAATCTGTCTGCCACATCACAGAGCCAGCCCGAGACACCAGGACCAGGGCTTCTGTACCTTTGCTCCCTCGTCTGTGAAATGGGGATCATGGGGTGCCTGTTTCTGGGGCCCTGTGACGTGCACAGCTGTGACACGCTTAGGATGGTGCCTGGCACACACTACAGAGCTCCCCCTCCCCTCCCCTATGAGCCAGACACCGTTGGGAAGGACAGATCCCGTGGCCCGAGCACCCCGTCCTGTATTGCAGAGGAGGCTGGGCATTGCATGGGGCTTCTAGGTGTCCCGTGTCCCAGCCTCCTGAAATCCTGCCCTTGCCTCACCATGGTGGGTTGACCAGAAGGCCAAGGGTGCACAGGTGGCTCCTTATAAAGTTGAACTGCTGGCAGATGTTTGGTACAGCTGTGTGAGGACTTAGACTTGGAGGCATGGCCTGTTTAGTACTCTGTGGCAGAAGTACCAGCTGGGCCAGTCCCTGCTGCCCCTGGGGACCCCTTTTTCTCAGGCCTCTTTGGGGTGGGGGTTCTAGGTCTTTGCCTTATCTAGAAATAAGTGACAGCTCTGCACAGGCTGTGGAACCCCCTGGGGGACAGTGTGGACCTTGGAGGGGTACAGAAGGCCCACTGATGTCAAAATGTACTTCTGGGCGTGACACCCTGTGGCCAGGGCCCTTCTGTCTCAGCCTGGTTGGAAGACTGTAAATCTGGATTATCTTCAATTATTAAATCTAAAAATTGTTCTCTGAAGCTGATCGTCAAGGGGCTGATGATATAATTCATTCGGCACCCATTATTTTTAAGCATTTATTTATTGGAAAGAGTTACAGAGAGGGAAACAGAGAGAGAGGAGGGAGGGAGGGAGGAAAAGGGAGGCGGGGGGGGATCTTTTATCCACTGGTTCACTCTCCAAAGGGCCACAACAACCAGGGCTGGTCCAGGCTGGAGCCAAGAGCCTGGGATGTCTTCCAGGTCTCACACGTGGATGTAGAGGCCAAGCACTTGCACCATCTTCTGCTGCTTTCCCAGGTGCATTAGCAGGGAGCTGGATCAGAGGTGGAGCAGCAGGGACTCAAACCGGCCCCCATGTGGGATGCCTGCCCTGTAGACCACGGCTTAACCCACGGGGCCACCTCAGCCTTTCTTTGAAGGATCATCCCCAGAATCTTTCAATAGTAACTCTGGCGTTCATGTAGGCGCCAGTTCAAGGCTAGTTAGCTTTGGGGTGGGCATTTGGCATTTGGCATAAAGGATCTTATCCTTTATCTTATCCCCATTTGGGACATAAGCTGTATCAGGGTGCTGGTTCGAGTGCCATGTGGAAGATCTCTGTCTGTTTGACTTTCAAATAAAATGAAAATTAGAAAATTAAAAATTAATTTATAAATTTTTTAAAAAAATTTAAAGTTTGCTTTTTTTTTTTCTTTAAAAAAGGATCACTAGTGAGCTTTGAGAGAGAGACACAGGTGGTGGGGGTGGCTGATGTCCAGGGACAGAAGGGAGCAGAGACAGTGTCACTGGGGGACCCCAGAGGGGTGGCCACGCAGCCTCAGGACAGGGCAGAAGTCGGGGCCCATGGGAGTCTGTTGGAAGTCCAGCCTGCAGATAGCTACATCTGCACAGTTACTGCACTGAGGAGCTGGCTTACCCATAACTGCTCTTCCGGAGAGGAATGCCTACTCCGGAGTGTTTGCCTTGTGCTGGATGTGTGGTGCCAGGGGGAAGATGTGGCCGTTGCCCTAGAGACTAAGATCCTGGAGGAATCTGCAAATTAAAAGGAAAGAAAGACTCGTGCATTAGAAGCCACTCTGTATGGCTGGGCTTGAGAGCAGTCTGGAAGGAATTCTTGAGAGCATCAGAGAAGGCTTCCTGGAGGAGGTGGCTCCTAGGTTAGTCAGAAGGAGGTGGGGAAGGTTTTCTTAAAGCTGTGAGCATAGCTTGTATCTAGGGGACAGCATGACTGGTCTGTCACTAGTTGGCCATTGGGGACCAGAGGTTAGAGGACAGGGGGCAGTGCAGCTCCTGGGGAGACCCGTGTGGAGCGGAGCCCTGGTATTGGGAATTGTGGTGTTTTGGAGCGAGGGTTGGGGTTTCAGTGATGTGGGAGCCAGCTGGGGGGGCGAGTGCTACTCCAGTGGGCAGAGGAGTAGCTGCATAGACACAAGATTTCTAATCCTGGCCAACTCACAGCTTTGTTTTGGGTCTTCCCTTTGAGACTACACAGGACCACGCTTGTGAAAAAGGGAAGTGTTAATTCAGGGAAAAGCCCGGCTGCTGGTGTCAGGATCCCCTTCTCACATTGGCCTCCAGTTCCTCGGAGACAGCAAGAAGTGAGCAAGAAACCTGCCTTCCTTGTGGGTAGATACCATCGTCAGACGTCAGGGGACGGGAGGACGTTGTCACTGAATGTTCACAGCAGCCCCCTGCAGCAGGGCGGCCGAGCCGCAGGTGCAGCGCCCCCCTCCCACCCCCCGCAAGGCCATAGCTGATGGGGGCAGCAGCCAGACCTGCGGATGTGCCTTCTGCACTCAGCCCGCGAGTGCCGTGGACGCAGGCTTAACCAGTGGAAGCAGATCTGCTGGATCCTTGGCCTGCAAGTCCAAAGTGAGGAGTGGGCAGGGCTGGTCTCTTGGAGGCCTCCCTCCTCCCCGAGTCTTCCCGTGGTCCTTCCCCTGCGCCTGCCTGGGTCTCAGTCTCTGCTTTGGAGAACAGCCAATGTGGATGAGGGCACTGCTGTGACCGCCTTTTGTCTGAACCTCCCCTTTCTCCAAACACAGTCCCATTCAGAAGTAGCAGGTTAGGACCTGAACGTGTGAATTTGAGGAGTGAAGGATGGGGGGAGGGGATATGGTTGAGCCTGAGCTGCATTCTTTCAGAACTTCCAGAGTATGCACAGGTGTGAACAGGGAGGCCCAGCCCTGGGGGAACAGCGGTGTAAACATTGTCGGCCGCTCTGAGCTATCACAACATTGGGGAGAAACGACCAGGTGAGCCTAGATGCATTAGTTGTTTGGGGTGTCCAGCAAGCTTGGATTAGATCGGTGAAGGTAAACTTCATAAATTGCAAAAAAAAAAAAAAAAAAAGAAAAGAAAAGAAAAGAAAACCTTAAATAGGTAGACTTAATAAATTTAAAATGTTTAACTTGTTTTATAAAAGCTCAAATCACCGGTTTCCTTTAAGTGGCCGATCTCACCAGTGAACTTGAAACGCGAGTTAACACTGCCCAGTGAAGCTCCCCATCTTTAGAACCCAGCCACGTAAAGCTGAGCCGCAGCCCATCGTTAACATCGTGCTGGTTCTTCTTCCCTGGAGACCAGTGCAGGTCACAACAGTTGGCAGTTAGAGCAGCCGAGGCCCTTTAAATATTTTCCTAAAATTATTTATTTATTTGAGAGGCAGAAGGATAGACAGACAGACAGGGAGAGCACTCCTATCCACTGGTTCACTCCCCAAATATAACGAAAGGCAGGGCCAGAGCCAAAGCCAGGAGTCTGGAACTCCATCTGGGTCTCTGCACCCATGGCGGGAGCGGAACGGCTTGAGCCACCACCGTGGCCTCCCAGGGTCGGTACTGCTGGGAAGACGGGGCCAGAGCTAGAGCCGGTTATCGAACCCAGTACTCTGATACGACGTGCAGGAGGCGCAGCCAGCGACTCAGCAGCTAGACCAAATGGCTGAGGCACCTGAGCCCTTTTTTTTTTTTTTTAAGATTTATTTATTTATATTTGAAAGGCAGAGCTAGTTACAGAGAGAGAAGGAGAGACAGAGAAAGAGAGATCTCCCATCTGCTGGTTTACTGCCCAAATGGCTGTAACTGTCAGAGCTGGGCCAGTACTGAAGCCAGGAGCCAGGAGCTTCTTCTGGGTCTCCCACGTGGGTACAGGGGCTCAAGCACTTAGGCCATCAGCCACCACTTCCGCAGGCACATAGGCAGGGAGCTGGATTGGAGGTGGAGCAGCTGGGACCCCTATGGGATGCTGGCACTGCAGGCAGCGGCTTTACCTGCTATGGCACAGCGCCGGCCCCAGCTGAGCCACTTTAACTGGGTCTCAGCACCTTTGCTCTAGGTCAAGGTCCACAGGCTGGGACCGTCTTGGGGGAAGGCAGGACCAGTGCCCGGGCCCAGAACCCCCCTGCCATCCCAGGAGCCAGTGTTGGCTTCTGTCTACACCACCCAGCCTCTCTTTCTTCACCTCTGTCTCCACTCCCCCTGAGACCAACGAATGAATAATTGAGTATTGAGTGTTGTCCAGACTTCATGTTTGCAATTTCAACCTGTGAACATGTTAGTCCCCCTGTGAGAGCGGCAAACGTGGCTACACTGATCAGTGGACTCCAGTCCCCGTATAAGGAGGGGAGGGGCCCCCGCCTGGCCGTGCTGTGAAGGAAGCAGAGATTCGGACAAGGCTGTTGCAAAATGGAGCAGGCACTTCCCACTCCCAGGGTCGCGGAGAGGCTGGACGGGGGCGTGGGAGCAACCAGGAGGGCCCACGTGCACGGTGGTGCCGAGAGTGGCTGGGAAGAAGAGTGTTGTCCCCTAGGGCCAGGGAGACGGGGAGCAGGAATGCCAGTGTGGATTGAGTGTTGCGTTCTGAGTCTTGTCCCTGCATCTTTCACGTTTCTCGAGAATGCCCTGGGGACCAGGAACCCGCGCTGTGTGCGAGTAGGCTGGCCTTTGCTCTGGTCAGAGAGAGCCCTTTAGCATGGACCGGTGGAGGAGCCCCGCTGTCCACCGGCAGGGAGAGCCGGAGCTCGGGGCGGTCCCTGGGGGAATCAGCAAGGGCTTCTGGGAGGCACTGAGTGAGCTGAGTGAATCACAGGCCACGGGGGAGTCAGGCTGGCTGGGAGGTGGGGAGAGGCGTGCTCAGGGGTGGAGCGGGATGGCGGGATGTAGGGGTGACTCAGGTGCACGGAGGGAGGTGAGCAGTGGGGCTGGACAGTTAAGAGAGCAGGCCACATGCTCCAGGATTTCAAGGCGCTGTGATGAGCTGGGGAGACCACGGTGCTGTGCATGAGGGTAGACCTCCGGCCCTTCCTCCGTAGCTGGGGCGCTGGGCTTGGCCTGGGCAGGAGGCCTGTGCTGCTGACGGCGCTCACACAGAGCCCTCCCTGGCGCCCAACTGGGAGAGTTGCCCTGACTCTGCAGCGAGGTCTGGTGGCCTCCTTGTCCATCACACTAAGCTGCTGCCATCGTCCGGGGGCTGCAGCCGCCTCTGCGTCCCTTCCTGCCAGCAGAGATCTTTCTAGAGCCCGGCAGCTGCCATCATTTCAGGTTCGAGAACCACCTCAGAGGATCCAGTCCAGGTTTACTTGTTAGTAACAGAGACCAGACATAACCAGGGTTTAAGTAAGATAGAGGGGCTGGCGTGTGGCACAGGGGATTAAGTCATGGCTACGTCACCAGTGTCCCAGATCGGAGTGCCAGTTGAGTACCGACTATTCTCCAAGGTGCCTGTGAAAGTCACAGAAGCTGGTTCAAGTGCTCAGGCCCCTGCCACTCATGTGGGAGACCAGGCTGGAGTTCCTGGCTCCTGGCTTCAGCCTGGCCCAGCCCTGGCTGCTGTGGGCATTTGGGGAGTGAGCCAGTGGGTGGGAGATCTGCCTCTCTGTCTGTTCCCTCTCTTCTCTGTTGCTCTGCCTTTCAAATAACGAAATAAATAATTATCTTAAAAATGAACTCGAGTTTTCTTCCTGGTGTGATGAAAATGTTTTGGAATGAGATAGAGCTGGCGGCTGCACAGCAGTGCGAATGCACCAAATGCCATCAAAGTGTGCACTTTGAAAATGTGGAAAATGTTTAATTTCATGTTACGTGAATTTCAGTTCAGTAATAAAAAAAAAATCTGCTCTGCAAAGCCTGGAGCCCTTGCCTCCACCCTGTCCCCACCTCCTCCTTCCTCCTTGCCCTACTCCCGCCCTATTCCCTCCTGGAGGTGACGATTGACAAGAAAGCTTTCATTACCGAACATTTCCAGCAGCCTAGAGAATGCCCTGGGGGCCAGGAACCCGCGCTGTGTGCGAGTAGGCTGGCCTTTCCTCTGGCCAGAGAGAGCCCTTTAGCATGGAGGACATCTCTGCCCCGGAGGGATCACGGACCGGTGGAGGAGCCCCGCTGTCCACCGGCAGGGAGAGCAGGAGCTTGGCAGCCTAATGGCTGCTGGTGTCTCTCACCCAGCTTCCTCCGTCATCATCTCCTGGCCAAGCTTGGTTCTTGTCTGCTGCCTACTCCCTGCTCATGGATTATCTAAGAAAATAGCTCGCGTCATCATTTGACCCATAAATCATTTTGTGTGTGTTGGTAGATGAGAGCTTCGTGGAACAGTGATGTCAGTAGATAGCACCTGGAATCGTGTTTTGTTCCTTTTGGTAGTTCTTCATGCACTACAAGGCATCCGTTGGGCTTTTCCCTTTGCTCTCATCAAAGGCACCATATCTGCCGCTTGCTTTCTCCACCCAGAGGAGTGCTCTGTAGCTGTCTTCCATGTCAGCACGGTGAGCCCTCTCCTTTGCTGGCGGTGTGTAGTGTTCCATCGTGCGGCCAGCCCAAAGTGTGTTCACTCACCCATCACCTGTGTCTGCACCCTTGGATGGTTTCCACTCTTGCTTCTGGTGGCCTGAGCTGGACACTGTGCAGACTGGGAGGTCAAAGGCATCTGCTCTCAGCTCCTGGCCTCAGGGCCGAAAACGCAGACCCACAAGAGAGCATGCGAGAGATTTTAAGGGACTGCTTCCTGGGAGGGTGGGGCCGGTGCATCTGAAGTCTGAGGTTGCAGGTGGCATGTGAAGCCTGCGGGGCAGCAGGCTGGAGACGCAGGACTTCTGTGCTGTTGTCTTTGTTCTAGGACCTCCAACCCGTTGCATGACCCTCCTCCCCATTTTGGTCGGCGTCTGCTTTCTGAAAGTCAGTCGATGATAAATATTCTCCTGTCTAAAAATTGCCTTCCCCGTAATGGTTGGGTGACTGACCAGACAGCTGGATACCTTTGCCTGGGCAAGTTGACACATAAAAGTAACCATCATGGGGTCCAAGAAGAGTGGGATAGAAAGGGTATGGGGATGCGGAGGGAGCAGCCAGCATCTCCTAGGCAGCTGTGGGAATTAAAGACTAATCTCATTTTATAACTGGGGAGACTGAGGCCCAGAGAGGTGAATTCACTTGCTCAAGGTTGCACAGCGAGTAGGCGGTAGCAGCAGGGTTTGACCTAGGCAAGCCCAGTGCAAAGCCCACGCCCTAGCCCCTGGGCGTTAAGGATGCTTCCTGTGGGGGTTGTGTGTCACTGGAGGAGACATTTGAGCTGCCCCTAGTGCGAGAAGAAGGTGTTGATGAGGTGGGTAAAGAAGAGCAGCTGGCTGTGCAAAGGCCTGGGTGAGGAGCCAGCTACTTTCCCAACAGTAGGCGGCAGGTGGCTGAAGGTGGTCTTGGGGGACGGGAGCGCCCGTATCCAAATCAGCGAGGCTGCCCCAGACTGCACTGAGCACTGCTGGGGCCTCATTTTACTTATTTATTTGAGTAATTAGCTTTCACTCATTTGAAGGGTAGACACACACACACACACACACACACACCCCTCCCAGCCACTATCTTGCTCCCCAGTTGCCCACAGCTGAGGCTGGGCCAGGCTGAAGCCAGGAGAATTCATTCTGGATCCCTCACGTGGGTGGCAGGGACTCAGACATCTGAGCCATCATCTACCTCCTCCCAGAGTGCGCATCAGTGGGAAAGCTGGAATCCGGAGCAGAGCAGCCACTCAAACTCGGGCACTGCTACAGGCTGTGGGCAAGTGATCTCTCTCTCTCTCTTTTAAGATTTATTTATTTATTTTAAAAGCAGAATTACAGAGAGAAAGAGATCTTCTAACCACTGGTTCACTCCCCAAATGGCCACAATGGCCAGTGCTGGGCCAGGCTGAAGCCAGGAGCCAGAAGCTTTTTCCGAGTCTCCCATGTGAGTGGCAGGGGCCCAAGGACTTGGGCCATCCTCTGCTGCTTTCCCAGGTGCATTAGCGGGAGCTGGGTTGGAAGTGGAACAGCTGGGACTTGAACTGGTGCTTATTTGGGATGCTGGTGTTGTGGGCAGTGGCTTACCCCACTATGCCATATCATGGCCCCTAAGTGGCATGATAACTAACCTCTGTGCTAAATGCCCAACCCTGGGCTTCATTTTAAGAGCCTGGAATTGTCAACTGGCAGCCAGCAGCCGGTCTGGCCCAACCTGCAGACCTGCTTGGGTCAGAGCAGTTTTGAAACATTTGGCTGTGTAGCTGGGAGGGCAACCAGAGCACGGGCCTATCCCTGTGGTTTATGATGTCCACGCCCTGCACCGCCCCCACTCATTCAAGTTGCCAGTGTCCTGTGTCTCCCATGTGACCCAGGTCAGCATCTGCTGGCTGACTGCCTTGCAGGGGAAAAGAGATCTGGGCATGTGTCTCATCGTGTGTTCACAGGGTCTTCACAAAACTCATGGAAAATGCTCATGATGAAAACACTGCATACATTTGAATTTTTTGCTCCCAAATAAACTTATTTGTAATCCCACTTTCCATGAATTTCTTGAAGTAGCCTTGAATATTTCCATACCCGTAGGTACGTGGACCTATGAGACAAGACGTTTCAAAGGACGAGAGGAGTAGATATTTGGCCTAGTGATTTAGAAACCCATGCTCCACACCAGAGTAGCTGGGTTTGAGCCCCAGTTCTGGTTCCTGATTCCGGTTTCCTGCTCCTGTGTACCCGAGAGGCAGCAGCTAATGGCTCAAGAAGTTGGGCTCCACGTGGGGCCGTGTGGGAGGCCTGGATTGAGTTCCTGGCTCCCAGCTTCGGCCTGGCCCACTCTCGGTCAGTTGTGAGTGTTTGGGGGAACGGGAGCTCTCTCCATCTCCCTTCTCTGACTTCCTTGTTTCTGGCCTGGGTCACCCTCTGTTTCTGTCGTCTAATCCTGCATTTAACAGTTAGTGTCTTCAAACATTGGTCCTTCAGAGTTGGCTCCCAACTCCTGCAGTGTGCCCAGGGCTTATGTGTGTGTTGGTGGCAGGTTGGGCCAGTGTGGTCAGCTGTGTCCCCTATGGCGTGAGCCCAGGGCAGCATGGGACCCTCTGTTTTTCTGCATATGTTATGTCTGTGCACTGAGCTTGGTGGCCATGGTGTTGCTGGCATCGTGAGGAAGGTGGCTGGCTTCCCTCAGAGCAAAAGCGAAAGCTGCCAGGCCTACTCCCAGCTTAGTCCTGGGACAGGCGTCATGCCCCTGCCATGACTGTGGAGACTGTCCCCTGCCCACAGGCCGTGGCAAATGTCCCAGTGCTCCATGAATGCCAGCTTTTCATAGACACAACCCTGGCCTGTCAGAGATGGGCTACCTTCCTGTGTGACCCAGCTCAAGGCCAAATCTCTAAAATGTGCAAAATAGAAACGAGAGCCAGTCACCTGCCTACCTCACAGCTGCCTCAAGGTCCACATGAGATGCGAGAAGAGGAGCCGTGGCAGGTGTGGCGATGTCCAGGAGCTGGCCGTGGCAGGGCCTTTGGCCCCTCTCTCCATCCCACTTCCCGAAGGTTCTGGCTAAGTCGGGCCATGGTCGGGGTCAGTGGACAGGCAGGCACCCAGCCAGGCGTGCGGGGGCGCTAGCTTTTGTCGAGTGTTGAAATTTATCAGCGGCTTCCAGCTTGTGGGCCCTCCACAGTTCTGTAAGGAAGGGACGCTTTTGCCCCTTCGTCAGCTGTCCCTGCGGTGGTGTCAGAGCTGAGCGACAGAGCCAGAACACCAGCTCTGCCCGCCAGGCTCAGGCCCCTGCCCTTTCCCCACAGAGCTGGCTGGGGAAAGAGACTCTTGGCCAGATACCAGATTTTCCTTGCTGCCAACACTGTCGACTTTAATTAGATTAATTTTCACTTCTCTTTTGCCTTTGGGGTTTGAACATGGTGCAGTTGGATCACAGCATGGCACTGTGAGTAGAGCTGAGGGGTGTGGCATGGGGACCCCCAAACTCTGCAAGTGCCCATGCACATGATTGGTTCTCCCCCAAGTCCCACTAGTAGGCTCCTCTCCTCCACCGTAGGGACCCAGCTGCTGGTCTGGCCCCCATCTCCCAGCATGCTCTCTGTCTGGCGACCGGGGCTGTTGTAAGTGCACAGGGTATAAAGGCTGCTTAGTGCACGCATTTGCACTGGCCCCTGGCCTCACCCGAGCCCTGGTCATCAGTGGTAAACACAGAGCAGCCACCACAGTGGCAGTTGCCTGTGCCCAAAGTACACAGTGGGGGCGTGGGCTCTGCGGCAGGAGGCCCTCAGTGAGCCACTGTGCTTGGCCAGACCCAAATCGTGCTTTCCACCCTGGGCAGCTGACTGCAAGCGTCTGTGGTGAGCCCAGGGCATGGCTGGCAGGCCTTGTGCTGGAGACACGTGCGCGGAGCCGCAGCAAACCTCCGGCCAAGAGCACTTGCAGAACAAAGAACACAGGCCTGCGGATAGCCCAGCCCTGACCTCAGAGCAGCGCCTGTGCCCAGGTGCACATGCTTGCCCAGGTCTGAGAGTGGGCCTGTGCTCTGGGAGTTGTGGGTGTGTGGCCAGTTGCACAGAAGCTGCCCAGGCAGGGCTGACCTTTGGAAGGTCAAACATGGCCACTGGGGCTTCACCTAGGCCACCTGCCAGTCCAAGGGAGAAGTGCTTCATGCAGCGTGGCGTGCCCCTTCTCTGGCCCAGCTATTTTTACTGCAAAGTCAAAAACAGAGGTGCATTGGTCATAGCTGTGTGTGTGTGCGTGTGTGTGCGTGTGTGAGAGAGTGAGTGAGATGGGCAGGCCCCAGGGGGCCTCTCCTCTGAGAACCTGCACCTGAGCCCCCGTCTCCCTCCGTGTTCATCCTGGCCCTGCTCACACCGTGAGTCCCCTTTCTGTGCGTTCTCTGCTGCAGCAGACACAAACACCAGCAAAAGGTGGGTGAGAGCCACCTGGATGGAAGGTTCTTCCCCCTTCCAGACCGACTGTGCCGGCTGAGGCGTCGCTGGTTCTTCTCTGACACTAAGTCTCTGCACGCACCCCAGGTCCCGGATTTGTGAGTGACACAAAGAAAACAAGGGACAAAAGGCCATAGATAGGGTTGGATCTGCTCGATGCACCTTGTACAGTCCTCCTATAGAGACTGTAATTCCCCATTCGGTTTCATAAGCTCGGAGTTTGGGGACTTCGGGGTTTGTCATTTGTGTGGTTTTGTTGTTTTGTTTTCTGGCTTTCTCCATTAGGTCAGAATCTTCTGGAAGGTTGTAATTGCTAATTGTCCTTAAAGCCTAGACAGCCACATGATGTGTGACATCGTAGCCCTTTCTTTGGTAAGCCACAATAATGAGCGCATACCCTGGGTCTCCATGGTCTCCATGTGAGCGGGAAGAGGGGGCTCTGAAGAGAAGTCACAGCAGGAATCTGAACCATGGTCAGATGCAGGCCCCAGCATCGGACACAAGGCATGGCCTCGTTCCCCTGTGCTGAGCGGGAGCAGAAGGAGAGGGGCCTGCCCAGGACCCCTGCGTCAGGGTGCCCACGGAGCTGCACAAGCTGCCCCGGGCTGCCCAGGTAGACTCTTGGAAAGAGGAGATGGCAACAGATGGAAGTTGTACCTCTAGACACATGCTGACCGCTCCGCTGGCGGCCACGAGTTTGGTCCAAATGGCATTTGCACCAGGTGGTGGTGGAGGAGTTTTCGAATTAGGTGGTGTCAAAAGCCGTGTCCAGAAGGGTCTTGCTGGGGCCTCTTTCTCACCTGAGCCGATGCCAGCCCAGGGGCAGTGGAGGTCCCATTGCCTAGAGAGGTCCCTCCTGCTATCCAGCTTCCTGCACCTGAACTTCCTTCCTTTGCGAACCTGCACCTGTGCCCCTGTGTTCTGTGGTTTGTCTTTGGCCAGGACACCACAGGATGGGGCTAAAGCCCTTGTGTGCCCCTCACTCCGGCTGCTTTCCCTGCTATCAAGCAAGCTTTATTGAGACAAGAGTCATGTATCGTAAAGCCCCTCTCTTTTTAAGGGAGTGGTTTTTGATATCTTTACAAGGTTGTGCAGCTGTCACCATTATCCAACCCCAGGACATGGCCATCACCTCCCTGCTCTCCCCAGCTCAGCCCCAGGCCACCACCAATCTCTGTTCTCTGTACAGTCGTCTGTTCTGGACATTTCAGATACATAGAACTATACAATAGATGGTCTTTTGTGGCCGGCTTCTTTCACTTAGCAGTGGTTTCAAGGTTCACGCATGCACCAGCATGTCATTGCCTCTTGTTGCTGAATAATGTTCCCTTATCTGGTTAGTTCCCGTTTAATTTATTCATTTTTCAGTGGATGAGTATTTTGGGGATTTTGTCCATATTTTGACTACTAGGAATAATGCTCCTGTGATCCTTCTAGTAAAGATTTTCTGTGGACATATGTTTTTAATTCTTTGAATACATACCTTCGAGTGGAATAGCTGTGCCATATGCTAACTCTATGTTTAATTTTTAAAGGAATAGGCTGATAGTTTTTCAGAGTGGCGGCACTGTTTTACAACCCCATCCACACTGTGTGAGGGCTCCAGTACCCATATGGGATGCCCGTGCCACAGGTGGAGGCCTTACCCACTATGCCACAGGGCTGGCCCCCATTTCATCCATTTGTATAAACAGGGTTCACTGATTGGATAATTAAATGTAGGTGCTACAATGTCTCTGGATGACAAGTGTTTCATTAAAGTGGAACTCCCTTCATCTGTCCATCCAAGCATTTGTTTATCCATTGTGTGTCCATCTATCCATTGCGTGTCCATGTGCCCATGCATCCATTTATCCATCTATCTGTCCGTCCTTCATCCATCTACTGAGAAGGAAAAGCTTGTTTCCTGTCTTCTGGCTGGATCAGGATTGTGCTGTAGGTTTGTAGGCTGGTTATAAGCTCAGGTTTAGCTGACCATCCAACTGGATCCTATTTACTGGAAAGCCAAAGTCTGATGTTACCATGGCTCTTATGGCTTTCTTAATGCTTGGTGAGGGTCGTTGGCATGGAGGCCTTTTTGGTGGAACAGTCCCAGTCTGGTGAGCAGGAGTTAGAGCAAGAGTTAGAGCAAATGGACAAGGTGGCCTCAAGTGCCCCCTCCCTCACTCCAGGGATGCTTTCTCCTAGGTTGTCACTTCTGCTCATTGGGATTTAGTGCCGAAGAGTGGAAGTAGTTGCTGTTGAGAAATCCTCTCTGGGGTGTGCCTTCGGTGATGATATCCTGCCCCCCCCCTTCCATGACACCCTCTCTCTGTTGCTTTCTGTGCATCCTGAAATGGGGTCTGACCTGGACACCTTTGGGCCCTGTGACCCCCTTGGTGGGAGCACTTCACTACTTCTTGGAAATGCCAGTTTTTGACTTTGACCTAACCTTCAGGAATCCGTTTTTACCTGCACTATTCTTTATAGGTCCTCAAGTCCCTTCTTCCCATCACAAGGAGTTCTTTCCTAGGGTTTCTGTTGTCTGCCCAGCAGTATGGGCTCTGTGTCCACCCCACCTCAAGCATCTGGGCTCTGGTCTGAACGTCCGTGGTGGACAAGGCCCCTGGTGGGAGGTGCATTCGCGGGTGGATGGAGTATGGTCTAGCCCACTTGCTGCAGGGATCATAGCTAAGACATCGTCTTACACATGTGCCCTTCCCTACACATTCTCTCTTCAACCTCCTTCCAGTGCCAGCTGGCTAATACCCATTTCTGTAGCCTTTCCATTTCATGGTGAGAGAGAGAGGAGGCGGCAGTGCTCTGAGTTCACAAACACTGCAGCTGGTAACTGGCTTGGATTTTTTTTTTTTTTTTTTAATCCTGAGACCTGTCACATCCCAGTTTGCACTGCATAGCTTATCTGCCCTCTGCCCCCAGTGACACTGCTCCTTGTCTTTGGGCTTCAGGCTTTGGGTTAGTCCCGCCCCCATCTCATCTCTGCGTTCCAAGTGCTTGCCTTCCCATCTCTTTCCCTCCCCGCTGCCCATGCCTGCGTTGGATTGGACAGCTCCCCTCCTCCCCGTGCTCCTGCAAACATTGCCAGTTCTCTAACTGCTGGCACTTCCTCTGGGGGAAGCAGAGCAGAGGAGTGGGGAGCAGCTGGGCTGGGGAGGGATGCCTTCTCTGCGGGCATCCAGTGTGCTACGGGCTCACTTCTCCCGCTTCCTTTCGGTTGCTTGCATGGTGGGCACCCATTCTTCAGGCGGTCGTTAAGCCCTGGTGGGACACCTGGCACCGGGAAGGTGCTCCTGTGTGTGAATGGCACTGAGGTGGCACACAGACAGTGTTAAGTCTCCCTGCAAGGCAAGCCATGACCAGGTGGCAAAGGGGGTGGCTTGCCAACCAGTGCTGGAAGCTTTTAGGGAAAGGAGAGGTCACGTGGGCTCAGCAGGGCAGACCTGGGGCCTTGAGGGTGTGTGGGCTTGGGAGTTGGGTGGACAGGGCCCTTTGTTGAGGGAGAGGACATCAGTGGGGTCATCGTGGGTGTCCTCTGAGATGCCGTGAGGAGAGAGGAGGCTGGCATGTGGCATGGGCCCAGGAAGCAGAGGCGAGGCAGGGTCCCTGAGTGTGAGGGGCACCGTGACAAGCAGCCCTGGCTGCTGTGTAATTCTCCGAGGGCCTCTGGGAGACAGGGCCCTCCCCTGCCACCCGAGGGTACTCCCCTGCCTCAGGGTCACCTCTGTGCCTTGAATGGGCCTCCCAGGCGCAAGGGGCCACCGTGTGCTGCCCTCTGTGTGCAGTGTGTCCTGCCACAGGGTTGACCTCTCACCCTCCCGGCCTGCCAGCTAGCGGGGTTGGTTGGCAAGCAGACAGTGGGAGAGTGGAGTGCTAGTTGTGATGGTGATGATGGCATCGTGCTGTGATGGCAGAAGGCATTGTCCCCCCTCCAGTTCATTTACTTCTCATAGCGGCTCCAGGCAGCCGGCCCATTTCACAGACAAGAAAACTCAGGTGCAGAGCATTAAACAGTTGCACATCTGGTAAGGGGCAGATCCTGGGCTCTACCCCCAATCTCTGAGTGCCAGACCCCATGCCCTCAGACACCCACCACACTCAGGGGAGCAGGCCACTGGTCACCATCGGGTCACATTGTTGTGCTGTTCTAGACATGAGCAAAAGGAGGTCAGTACCTCCAGGGAGCCTAGGGGCAGGGGGGAGAGGAGAGTACCCAGCAGCAAATTCTGCCCTTTCAGAACTGGACAGAACCTGACCACAGCCCCTTTGCACCTGCTGTGTGACCCCTCCCCACTTGACCAGCAGCAGCGCAGCACCTCCCAGCCCTGGCTCAGTGGGGCCAGCAGTGCGTTGGGGCGGAAGGGTCTTGTGCCCCCAGAAGTGTGAGTAGGGACAGGAAGGCAGACAGGGCAGAAGATTTGCATCCAGCTGGTAGTGTGTGAAATCTGTTGCTGCAAAGGATGTTAATGATGTCCTGTTACCTTAATATTCTTGCAGTGTGAAGTGTTTAGACATCGTAGGGAAGGGAGTGATACCAAACTCAGGGGAGCTTGGAGCTCAGGTTTCTTTATTCTTGGGTTTGTAGGCTGCCGGGGGAGGGATTTGCACTATTTTTAGAGGACGCCGTAAGGTGGTTTGTATTTAACAGGCGGCGTGTCTCCGCTGCACACTCCTTACTCACGCTTTGTAGAGATGAGGGCCTTCATCATCTTCTCACGAGATCATTAGGTCTGAGGGCCAGGGACATACCTGTCTGGTCCATGACTTGGACCCACAAGCATGTGTGTGGGTGGGCGGGTGGGGATGGGTTCCATCCGGGAGGGGTTGTGGAGGTGCTGGTGATCAGGCAGTGAGAAGACAGGTGGGTGGCAGGAGCCACTCGGCCAGGCATGGAGGGACCAAAGCCTGTGGCATCTGGGCACAGCAAATGAGCAGGAGCTGGGGTGAAGCTGGGGAATGAGGGAAGGAGACCAGGCAAGCAGTGCCTTGAATGTGAAGTCATTCTGCTTGTCTCGTGTTCAGGGAGCCAGGGCTGAACACCTGGGCTTTGCGGAAAGAATAACATTTTCGCAATCCTGGTCTTTTTGCAGACTGGCCCTCTGCTGAGCCATACAGCACCTTTGCGTGAGTTGGGAAAAGGCATCCCTTGTCTTGGTAGATGGGTTTGGAAGGAAGCAACCCCTTCCCTACTCCCCACCTCCACTCCCGGCGTGACTGTTGCCTTGTCCAAGGGCACGTAGCTTAACAAAGAAATTGTGGAGATCTGTGGGCTGTGCACACACTGCACAAGGGTACATGGTCACCCTTTCGAGATTTCACGTCTGGGTTTAGGCTCCCGATTAGAGGCCCTCGGCAGGAAAGCGTTCCTGTGTCAGCTGACCCTGGTCATGCTATTTATTCACACCATTCTCCCTGCCAAACGCTGCTGTTCTTTCCGTAAGGAACCCAACACCATCAGCACTGGCAGCCGGAACCTTTATAAGCACATGGTCCACGGTTCCCAAATGCCGGTCCTGGGTCCTGACCCTTCCCATCTCCCAAGGCACTTGGGAAAGTGGGGTCTCTGTACTCAGACTCTCATAGCTGGCAGCTGCAGACCTAGCCCCTGTGGATAAGGTAACAGAGGCCGCTAGGGGTACAGCTGCTTGCTGGGCCAATCCAGAGTTGGGGGGAGGCCTTCCCCTCTCTGGTGGTCTTCAGTACCGGCCTCCTGTGACACCCACCCCCATGCCGAGCTGGTTCCCTCCGGGCTCCCCCGTCTCTGACAGTCTCCAAGGGAGCTGGCTGGGAACCACTGTTCCTGCAGCTCGTGCTTCCTGTAGCCATCAATTTAAAAAATCTCCCTTAATATTAGTGACACCTTACTAAGATATCATTTACATACAGTAAAACGCATGCATCTTAAGGGCACAGCCTGAGGGATTTTTATAGATTTATTTATTTGAAAGGCAGAGTGACAGAAAGAGAAAATCACTCCCCAAATGGCCCCAAGAGCCAGGGCTGGGCCAGGCAGAAGCCAGGAGCCAGGAGCCAGGAGCTCCATCTAGGTCTCCCATGTGGGTGGCAGGGACCCAAGTATCTCCCAGCAGGTGCATTAACAGGAAGCTGGATTAGAAGCAGAGTAGCCAGACTTGATCTGGGCATGGGCACTTCCATAAGAGACGTCGGTCTCACAGGCGGTGACTTAACCCACTGCAGCACTACGGGGGCCCTGGCCTGAGGGCTTTTGGCAAATGTTTTTACCTGAGTGGCCACCGCTGAGGTCTGTCCATGCGGTGTGCATAGTGGCTCTGGAGGGCTGCTAGAAGGCTGCTGTGGACAGGCACCTGTTTGGCGGCAGAGAGCCCTTCTGTTTGTCCCATGTGCATCTCCACATCCTCCAAGATTTCCCTTGGAAGGGAGGGGCCCATGGCCAAGTCCCTCAGACCAGAGTATCTCGTGTGCCTGGGAAGACCATGCTGTGGGATCGCAGTGTGCATCTCCCTGCGTGTCGACCCATTTGCAGATGGTGTGGGAACATCTGAACTGAACAGAGCAGCAGACAGAAGTAACTCGGATTTTGGAGGTGGAACATTGACTTTCTTTTTTTTTTTTTAAATTTTATTTAATGAACATAAATTTCCAAAGTACAGTTTATGGATTACAAGCTCCCCCCATAACTTCCCTCCCACCCACAACACTCCCCTCTCCCACCCCCTCTGCTCTTCCATTCACATCAATATTCATTTTCAATTATCTTTATATACAGAAGATCAATTTAGCATATATTAAGTAAAGATTTCAACAGTTTGCACCCACACAGAAACACAAAGTGTAAAATACTATTTGAGTACTAGTTATAGCATTAATTAAACACCTAAGAATAATTGTGTATTAATTACACATAAAAATACTAAAAGGGTAAAGTATTAAGTTCTTTTTTATTTGTTTGTTATATAGTTATTATTTTTTTATTTAATAAATGTGAATTTACAAAGCGCAACTTTTGTATTGTTGTGGCTCCCCCCCAACCTCCCTCCCTCCCGTGGCCCTCCCCTCTCCCACTCCCTCTCCCATCCCGCCCTTCATTGAGTTTCATTTTCAATTACCTTCATATACTGAAGATCAACTTAGTATATACTAAGCAAGGATTTCAACAGGCTGCACTCACACAACCACACAAGGTATAGGGTATTGTTCGACTAGTAGTGTTTTTAAGTTTCATAGTAAAACACATTAAGGACAGAGATCCTACGTGGGGAGCATGTACCCAGTGACTCCTGTTGTTGATTTAACAATTGGCATTCTTATTTATGACGTCAGCAATCACCCGAGACTCTTGCTATGAGCTGTCTAGGCTATGGAAGCCCCTTGAGTTCACCGACTCTGAACTTGTTTAGTCAAGGCCGTATCACAGTGGAGGTTCCTTCCTCCCTTCAGAGAAAGGTGCCTCTCTCCTTGATGGCCTGGAACATTGACTTTCTTTCTTTTTTTTTTTTAAATTTTGACAGGCAGAGTGGACAGTGAGAGAGAGAGAGAGACAGAGAGAAAGGTCTTCCTTTGCCATTGGTTCACCCTCCAATGGCCGCCGCGGCCGGCACGCTGCGGCCGGCGCACAGTGCTGATCTGAAGCCAGGAGCCAGGTGCTTCTCCTGGTCTCCCATGGGGTGCAGGGCCCAAGCACTTGGGCCATCCTCCACTGCACTCCTGGGCCACAGCAGAGAGCTGGCCTGGAAGAGGGGCAACCAGGACAGAATCTGGCGCCTGGACTGGGACTAGAACCTGGTGTGCCAGTGCCGCAAGGTGGAGGATTAGCCTATTGAGCCAACATTGATTTTCAAGAAAGTGCTAGCATGGCCTGGGCCTCTCTTAACCCTGCCCTGGATGCTTGGATGAATCCATTCTTGGGGAGAGTTGAAGGGCTAGCATAGGGCCACTGCTGGAGCCGTTCCGGGCACCCTGTGGCTTTCGGTGTGACTGGGATGGGGCCTGGGAGCACAGCCTGGGCACTCGTAGTAGCCACACCCCTGGGAGCCCTGCCGGTGGCATGCCAGGACTGGCTCCCCTGAGGGCCTGGCGGCCTCCAAGGCCGGCTTTGAAGAGTCGTCACAGAAAGCTGTAGGCCGGGCCCCGGGCATCTTCATGCCATCCCCAGGAGGGCTGGGAGCGTCCAGGAGACGCTATCTAGGCCAGCCTGGAGACACGCCCTGGCTCTTCACTAAGGGGCGCTGACCGCTGTTCCCACGTGGCAGGGCCAGGATCTGCTGGGGCCCCGGCGCCGTGGACCCGGCTGCTGAGAAGGCCTCCTACTCGCGGCAGGGCCTTCCTGGGTCGCAGCTGTTTTTAATGCATTCCTTTCCGGCCTCCAGGTCGGGACTCTCTACAGCTGAGTTGGGAAAAATAACGACCTGCAAATGTTTTCCCTCCGAGTGAACTCTGAAGGCCAAGGGCACTGGAGGACACCTGTCTTGGAGTTCATTACCTCTGCTCTCACTTTTCCCGCACACAGCTTCCCAGGGAATCGCGCAAGGCGTGTTAGTTATCCTCAGGTTATATGTCTGTTTATGGTTTTTGTGCCCCATTGTGCCTTGGGGCCAGTTCTGTGGCTCAACAGGTTGAGCCCCTGCCTGAGATGCTGGCGTCCCATATGTGCACTGTTTTGAGCCCCTGCCGCTCCACTTCCGATCCAGCTCTGAGAAAGCAGTGGTCGATGGCTCAAGTGCTTGGGCCCCTGCACCCACGTGGGAGACCTGGGTGGTGCCCCACGCTTCTGGCTTTGAGCCGACCCAGCCCCAACCATTGCAGTTATTTAGGGAGTAAGCCAGGGGATGGAAGAGCTCTGTCTCTCCATCTCTGCCTTTCAATTAGATGAAAATAAGTCATAAACATTAAAAAAAAAAAAAAAAAACCACAAACTCCAAGCCAATGATGCCACTTTTTTTTAGTTTAATTAAACCTCCCAGTCACTAATGTGGGCACCACCCTGTCTGAGTGGAGCCTGAGTTGGCTCGGCAGGGACCCGGTTTGCAGCATTCCAGAGCAGTGGTAGCCTGGAGGGCAGCTCCGAGGCCGGAGTTCCCGTCCTGGCAGTGTCACTAATCCCTGACATCACTTCGGGCCAGCCAGCAGCTTTCCCACGCCTCGCTTTTTCTAGGTCATTCACAGCTCTAAATATCCGTGAGTCCAAATTCTACCCATATTCTTCTCTTTTTACAAAAAGACTCACATATTTCATAGACTTGAATTTCTTTTTTTTTTTTCTGTAGCATCAGGATTATATAAAACAAAAAACCATTTTAGAATCCTGTACAAATGGTTTTGCATTTAACCAAATTTCTTCCTCAGTATTGCTGTTTGAAGTATGTCTGAAAAGAGGGACACTTTCAACTTGACCTTTCCCACTGCTTTTTGTTTGTTTGTTTGTTTAAGATTTGTTTATTTAGCAGAGTTACAGAAAGGAGGGGAGAGAGAAAGAGAGAGAGAGAAAGAGAGAGATCAGTCTTCCATCTGCTGGTTCACTCCCCAGATGGCTGCAGCAGCCAGGGCTGGGCCGAATGGAAGCCAAGAGCCAGGAGCCCCATTCTGGTGGGGGGGATTTGGATACTGGAGCCACCATCCCATGGCTGCATTCGTCATTTCCCACGGTAATGGGAAGCCCTTCCTTCCCTTCTTGGTGACCAGTTAGGAGCTGCTGCTGGCCCGGAAGTGAGCAGGCCTCCAAGGACGGGAAGTGAGCAGGCCTCCAAGGATGTGACTCCAGTGGGCGGGGCGCTCCTTCCCAGCAGCCACTCCTGCTAAGGGGACTCCTCCCTCTCGCTGCCTTGGCTTTTGCCCCCAGGCCCCACTTCCCCCACCATCCCTCCTGGCTTTCTTGCTCTTCAACCTTTCCAGGGCCCCAGCCCTACTCTGCTCTCTGTCTCCCTAGGCCCTCTCTCCCCTCTGGGGCCTGGCAGCCCCTGAGTGTTCCCTGCCAGGCCTGGTCCAGTTCTCACTCCACTGCCTTGGGGACCCCTGGACCTCAGGTATCTGAACTGCCCTGGGCTCCCGACTCTAGCTCAGCATCCCCTTCCACATTCCTATCCTGGTTCGCTTTCCTGTTTCCTACTAGTCCCCTAGGCCCACAACTCTAGGCTCAGTGTCTGCTTTTCCTTTTCTCCCTGGATTCTCCCGCAGCACTCACTGGGCTGTCCACATGTCTGCCCAGCTCTGCATGGCTCTCACTGGGGTAGGCCCCGTCTGTTCTGGCCTAGCTTGTGTTTCTGGCCTCTCCTAACTGGTCCTCCACCTGCAGTCTTCTCCACGCCAAGGAGGGTTGAGTAGTGCAGGCCTGCAAAGATGAACTTGACTCACCCTTGACCAAGGCAGGACTTTGCTCCTCTGTTTCTCTCAGCTCTCAGCCACGGTGTGGGCAGGGAGCAGGCCCTGTCTCTCCTTGGGAACACCCTCTGTGTGCCCCTCTCCCAGCCTCCTCCAGAGTCTTAGTCAATGTAAGAACCTTGGCTTGGAGTCAAAGCTGGAAGAGGGCTTCTGGCCCAACTTTGAAAATTTTATAGCAAAGACAAACAAGGCCCCAGGGAAGGAGCAAGTTCAGGGTTGCACTGCTGGGGGTCTGTGGTGGGGCCTGTGGTGGTTGTGTGTTCATTTCCTAGGCTGTTGCCACAGATGATCACAGCCCGAGTGGCTTGTAACAGTAGTTGGTCCTGGCAGCTTCAAGTCCAGGGTGACACCATCTGCAGAGTCGGTTGCTCTGGTGCTGTTGGGGAGGGTCTGCTCCAGGCTCTCTCTCAGCTGCCAGCCATCGCCAGTGTTCCTGGCAGCAGACACGTTCTGTTCCCAGCCTCCGTCTTCACACAGCTGTCTCCATGGGTGTGTCTGTGCTTGTATCTTCTATGACTGAGGGTGTCACTCACCGGGCTAGGGCCTCCCCTGATCCGGCCTGGCTGCATCTTCACCTGTTTCCATCTGCTTGAGCCCAATTTCCAATGAAGGCCACACTCTCAGGGTGCCTGGGGCCCAGGGCCGCGGCTGATTTTGGGGGTGAGAGGGAGGACACTGTTGACCTCACAGCAGGGCCGTGGATGGCACCTGCTTTGAGGACTTGGAGGTGTGGCTCGCGCTGGCTCCCCTTGGGGTGTGGTTCTGTCTGGTGTGTCAGGTTGGACACTCTCCGTGCAGTACTCATGACACCTGCACCTGCCATCGACACCTGGCAGGTCCTGGGCGGTGTCTGTGTGTGAGGACCAGGACCGCAGCCCCCAGGCCTTCTGCTAAGACAGGTATTCATCGCGGCTCACAGACGCGTCATTTTCACTTTCTAGCTTTTTGTCACTGTTCCCCTTTTGGAAAGAGGCTTGGCCATTCACAGGCGCTTCCGTTTTCCACTCCTCTCTGTTTTATTAAACGGCCAGGCTGGCTCTGTGTCCCTACAGAGGCCCGTGCCTCATGCTGCCGTTTCATTTCTGATTGCTCTGGAAGTCCATTGTCGCTCTGGCCTCCTGACCGCCACCTGGCCTTTGGCCGCGTGCAGACTTATAGCATCAGCATTTCGGGCGGGCTGTAGGGCCGCCCCGCGAGAGGCCGTTGCTGCTGAGGTTTAGGGCCTGCAGGTGGGGGGAAGCCTGGCTCTGGGGCTCCATATTTAGTCTGGAATCCAGCCCCAGCTGCTGCTCCGAGGCCACAGTGGATGCCAGAAAGGGTGGAGTGCTGGCCCTGAGCCAGCACCGCGTGGCCTGCCAGGCAGCATAGCTGGGACTCCTGGGCCTGTCCCGAGCGGCCGGAGCTCTTCCCTGCCAGTGCTATGACCAGTGGCAGGGAGAGGAGGGAGCATACCTCTCAGAATTAGGATCAGGACTGGGAAGGGCCTGTGAGGTGAAGTAACTCAATGTCCCCTCTCACACAGATGGAGACACAGGTGACCCCGAAAGGGGACTTGCTCAAGGTCACACCGTTAGGGACAGAGCTGCTGGAACTGGGTTTCTGGATGTCAAGTCCTTTGCTCTTCCCTGGGACCGTGCTGCCTGGGAGGCCCTGCCCCCGTCGGGCTGGGTCTGGTCCAGGGATGAGCACCCCTGTCAGCATCCGCAGTGCTTTGAATCCTGCTCACGTTAGTTGTTTAATGCCATAGTGTGACCGTCAGACCTCACCCAGGGGAGCATGGACGATAGCCGCAGAGTGAGACTTGGGATCAGACACAGCAGGGCATGTTGTGAGGTGTGCAGGGGCGGAAGTAGGTAGACCCTGGACGTGGGGAAGTCCCCAGTGCCTGCTCGCCGTCCTCATGAGCTCAGAGCATCCCAGCTCCTGCCTGGTGCCTGTCCTGCCTCCCTCGTCCACGCTGACCCACCAGGCCTGCTCAGGAGCTGTTGCCATGGCCTCGCTCATTACCCTCACCCCTCCAGGCAGAGTCATCTGGCCATGCCACCTTCTGGTTTCCTGGCTGGGTGGGGCGGGCTGCCCTTGGTTGCGGTGCCTGCTGCCCCAGCCGGGGCCCTGGTGTGGGACAACCAGGCCTGGATCTGAGCAGGGCTCGCGGACAGGGCTCAACACCGTGACCTCGCATTCGGGACATGCCCTTACCTGCTGTGGGCCCCAGGTTTCCCCAGGTCTGAGATGGAATGCGACTTTCAGATTGAAACAGGACTGCAGAGCCTGGGTTAAAGGCTGTGCCCCCAGTGCCACTCACAGGGACACAGCGGCAGTGCTCACTGCCTCCCCAAGTCCTGGCTGCGGCCCTGGGGGTGGGCGGGGCCCGGGCCATCAGCCTCCCTCACGCGGTCCCGTGTTCCCCGCCCTCTGGATTCCTGCCGCTGCCTTTTGGCGGGCCTCCCCCTTGCCGCAGTCCGCCTAGATTCCAGCACGTCAAGGTCAGGAGGCCTCCAGCTGCCAGGCCCCACACCCCCAGGGAGTAGGGCTGATGTAACTCTCCCTGGCATCCCCCTCCCACGTGAGGCAGAGTGGAGGCAAGAAGTCAAGTGCAGAGAGGAGTAAGCACCGGCAGGGAGTGCTGGCACTCCCAGGACTCCCAACCGTTGTCGCTGTTCACAGTTGTAGGCCAAGTGCATACCCCCTGGGCAGAGTGGACAGGAGGCCTCTGGCAGTGCTGAGAACAGCAGTTAGTGGGCAGTGGGGCAGTGGCCAGGCTGAAAGGCTCATCGCCTCGCAGAAGTCAGCCAGCTTCTCATGGCCCCTGGGGAAGAGGAACAAAGGGGCTTCCTCTTGCCCTGGAAGAGCTGGGATCTGGGCACCCAGAGATGGGGAAGCCACAGCCAGGTTGGTGGGCTCTGCTGTACCACAACCCAGGCCCTGCCTTCAGATGACCCCCAGACTGTTCTCTGCTGTGCCCGCCCTGGGAATCTGCAGTTGTCCGAAGGACTGGCCCTGGTTGGCAGGAGGCTGGTGGGGATTGGTAAGGGGAGGGTGTTCCCAGGTCAGTATGCAGTTGGCGGCAAGCACAGGAAAGCATGGAATGCCGAACAGGGATCTCGCACCTGCTCCGAAGGTCTCCAGAGAGGACTTTGCCGAGAAGGACAAGTTTATTGTGTACTTGGAAAGACTTGGCTGAGTCAAAGCCACGTCGTCTTCGTGATTGCCTTTGTTACTGGGGCTGATGATGTTGGGCCAGCATGGACCAGGGAGGCAGGACAGACACCGGGCAGCAGCTGAGGGGCCCAGAGTTCATGAGGACAGCGAGCAGGTCCTGGGGGCTTCCCCATGTCCGAGTTCTTTTGTATTTTAGAGCTAATTGTTAGGTTCTTCAACCCTGGGAGGGTAAAAAGGGGAGATTGTTCTCATTTGCAGGTGTGGAATGAGACCCAAAGACCAAGGTGACTGGCGAAGGTGATGAGCCACGCTGAGAACACACTGTTGCCTCGGGTGGGGCTGGAGTCTGGCCTGGGGATGGAGAACTCACCCAGATTCTGTGTTTCTGAACATTTCGAGCTCAGTTGTACCCAGATGACAGGAGCTCCTGGAAAGTTATTTAGGGGACTGTTTGCTTTCAACCAGATGACTCAGGTCAAAGAGGTGAATTTTTTCCTCTTCTGTTGCATGGACCCTTCCTTTATTTATTTATTTTTTTAATGGCAATGTTTTTATTTTTTTAAAGCTTTTATTTAATGAATGCATTTTTCTTAGGTACAACTTTAGGAGTATAGTGGTTCTTTCCCCAGTACCCCCCTCCCACCCTGACTCCCTTCCCTCCTCCCTCTCCCTCTCCCATCCCCTTCTTCATTATGGTGCATTTTTAGTTTGACTTTATATACAGAGGACCAACTCTATGTTAAGTACAGATTTCAACAGTTTGCACCCACTCACACACACAACATATAAAGTGCAGTTTGAGAACATGATTTGCAGTCGATTTTCATAGTACAACTCATTAGGGACGGAGGTCCTACATGGGGAGTAAGTGCACAGTGACTCCTGTTGTTGATTTAACAATTAACGCTCTTATTTATGACGTCAGTGATCACCCAAGGCTCTTGTCCTGGGCTGCCAAGGCTGTGGAAGCCTTTTGTGACCATAGACTCCATCAGTATTTGGACACGGCCGATGTTCTCTCCTCCCTTCAGAGAAGAGAGCATCCTTCTTTGATGGCCTCTTCTTTCCACTGAGGACGGATAAACTTCCCCTCCTGCCGGCCTCAGCTGGCTCGCCCCTGAGAGGTGCAGGGGACAGCTGATTTGGTGTCCCGGGGGCCGGCGGCTGCCGTCTGGCCTGCCCCCTTCAGGAGGGCCTGAGACACCGCTTGGCAGCCGTGCCGACGCGCAGTGCTGGCTCAGTGCTCTGCTGTGGCTATTTTGAAATTGTGGCTGAGGCCTGGGCTGCTTACTCCAGGTCCCGCAGTTGCTGGGGCCGGGAGATCTGCGCTTCTGACTGCCTCAACTGGGGACTTGGGACTGGCCTAGTGACTGACGCAGCCGGCAGCCTGTGCTGGTGGTGAGGCCGGCGTTTATGGCAGCTGCACAGGGGAGCTGGGCAGCTGAGGGCCAGAGGGAGATTTCTGGAATGAGCTCTGGCACATTCTCCGGCTGCCGCTCCCCACCCCTCTGTACCTCCCTTCCTGTCAGGCTCTGGCCTTTCCCTCTTGACCTGGAAACACCAAGTACACTCCCTGACCTTGCCGGCCAAGAGCAAAGGGACCGGAGATGCCTGCATCCACAACAGACAGGTGTCCCCCTCCACCCCCACCCTGAAGCTGGCTCAATCTAAGCTCCCCACAGGGGTGTATTTTTAATGGATCGAGAACAGGAGAGCTATGTAAGGGCTGAGGACTGGGGGAGAGGGGGGGGTGTCCCTCCGGCTGCAGCCTGCTCTGAGTGCCAGGTGCAGGTCCCAGCAGGGCTGAGCTGGGAGCGTGGAGACACAGCAGATTCCAGAACTCCAGATGACAAGTGCTGTGGGACTTGGAGAAGGGGAGGTGGTGTGAGGGCTGACTTTCCCCCCTACAACCAGTGAGTTCCAAAGTGGGGTGCACACGGTGCCGACCCATAGTGTGGCATGCCTGTGTGTGTATTTGTAGATGGTAATTTCTATTTTAAGGTATGTTTTATAATACAGACAATATATTGCCAGGGTGAGTGTGTCTATGTGTGTATAGTGTGTGTTTCATGTGTATAGTGTGTGTGTCATATGTGTACTGTTATCACGTGTAGTCCATGCATGTAATGTATATGTTGTGTTACATGTTTTAGTGTGTTTTCACATGTGTATAGTATGTTGTATGTATAGAGTGTGTATATGTATTATGTACCAGTGGTGCATCAGTTGGCTGAGGCTGTTGTACCAAAGTGCCAGGGCTTTGGTGGCTTGAGTGACAAAAGTTTATTGTCTTGCATTTCTGGAGGCTGGAAGTCCAAGACCCAGGCATCAGCAGGGCTGGTTCCCTCTGGGAACTGTGTGACAGAAGCTGTTCCCTGTTCTCCCCTAGCTCCTGCTGGTTTGCTGGCAACCTTCCCTCCTCCTTCACCTGGTCTCTGCCTTTGTCACAGCTCTCCCTCTGTGCCTGGTTCATAAGAACACCAGCTGTAGTGGAGTAGGGCCCACTCAACTCCAGTGTCACTCATCTTAACAAATTACACCTGCAGTGACAGCTTCTAAATAAAGTCACAGTCTGGGGGACAGGGGTTAGGGCTCCCACATATGAAAGAGGGGACACAATTCAACCCATAACAGATGGCAGAAGCAGCGAAAGAAGCTCAAAAACCATAGCTTAGCCATATCAGTCACTCTCCCTGTGGCCCACTGACCTTGGCTGTGCACCTGCTGTGGGTCAGTCCCTCCATCCCAGTTCCTCATCAGGAGACCCTGGTCGAGGGCTCATCTGGACAAACAGCAGAGTTGCTGCCAGGGCTTGCTGGACCCTTAAGCCTCTTGTGGCCCTGTGGCGAGAGCACAGGGCCTCTGGTGCCAGGCCTGCAGCCTGTGGCAGATGGCGTATTGCCGTCTCACTTTCCTGCCTTGTCTCAAAGCATCAGGTCATGCTGATCAGAAGAGCCTGCGCTAAGCAGGCATGAATGGATGTGAGCTGAGCCTAGCCACCCGAGGGATGGCGTCAGGAGGCTGGGCTCTCCTGGACTTGACTTTGGATAGGTCACAGGATTCTGAGATTCACTTTTAACAGAGAATATACTTCTTTAATGGCTTTAATCTGATGAACTGTGCATCAATACATTTAAAGTTTTATTTTTAAATTTTTTTGTCATTTGAAAGGCAGACAGAGGAAGAGACAGAGAGAGATCTCCCATCTGCTGGTTCACTTCCCCGATTGGCCAGAGCCAAGAACCTGGAGCTCCATTCAGGTCTCCCACATGGGTGGCAGGGACCCAAGTCCTTGAACCATCATCTGCTGCCTCCCAGGGTGTGCATTAGCAGGGAACTGGATTCAGAAGTGGAGCCAGGTGTCCCAAGCTGTGCCTCAAGTGCTGTGTTGTCTGCTCATTGCTGGATTATTGGATTTTTTAATTTTAATTTTAATTTTTTTTTAATTTTTTAAAAAAATTTTTTGACAGGCAGAGTGGACAGTGAGAGAGAGAGACAGAGAGAAAGGTCTTCCTTTGCCGTTGGTTCACCCTCCAATGGCCGCCGCGGCTGGCACACTGTGGCCGGTATATCGTGCTGATTCGAAGCCAGGAGCCAGGTGCTTCTCCTGGTCTCCCATGGGGTGCAGGGCCCAAGCACTTGGGCCATCCTCCACTGCACTCCCCGTGTCATAAGGGTTTGGTTCACAAGGAAGGAGGAGAGAATGGATCTTACAGATTTCACTACCAAGTCTGCTGCTCTCAGGACTACACAACCTAAGGGCAGGCAATGCCACATCTCTGGCCTCCACTGCGTGGTGTGGACCCTGCTGCCAGCTCTCGGTTTCCTGGGGGAGCCGTGTGGGTAAAGGAGGGGTCAGGCACTGAAGGATAATGCTATGGTTGCCACGTGGTTTGGCTCCCCAACTCATGCAGATGTTTAAAGCCCAAAGTCTTATGTTAGTGGTCGGTGGATTCAGAGAGAAGCTTGGTCTGATTATGGATTCTAGGAGCGCCCAACAGGAAGACTGTATGTCACCGGGAGTCTTCCCTCAGGGGCCAGTTCTTACGAGAGGGCTGCTCTGGGAAGCTGAGCTGGGTCTGGCTGCCCTCTCCCTGCCTCATCAGGTGAGGGTTCCCACATCACTGACGCCAGCCTCCAGGCTGCTGGGGCTGCCTGATCTCACTGTGAACCTCCAAAACCGCGAGCCAGAATAAGCCTTCCTTCCTGAGTGGCGGCCTTCAGGAAACGCTGACTCAGAGGATTGGGAGCTGCATCAGGGAGCGAGGCACTGAGCGAGGAAGAGTGACATTGACGGTTCTGCTCCCTCACTCCCTCCAGCCTCTGCTTTAGGGGGCCCCAAGGGAGCCTCTGGCACCTTCTGCTCTGTTGCTCCTTCAGCTTCTATAGCCCTGCCCAGCCTCTGGCTCCCACACCCTGCAGCCAAAGCCTCAGCCCCTCGGTGGGCGTGCCCTGCGCTCTAGACTCTGGAGTGGTGGTCAGGAGACCGTGGAAGGTGCAGAAACCCTAGCTGAGGGTACTGGGGAATTATGGGAGGTCCTGGGGGCCTTCCCAGAGTTCCACAGTCTTTCTGTTTGGTGACCTCAGGAGCGTCACTGGCATCTCGTAAATCGTGGTTGTCTTCAAGTCTCAAGCGACAACCCAAGCCAGGCAACCTAGCCTGGGGGCTTCCCGTTCGTATTTCAGAGGGCACCAGGGGAGCAGGGTGGTGCTGTCAGCACCAAGGACAGTGTGGAAGGCGCTTCTCAGCCCCGGGGCTAAGCTGGCGCCTTCTGGGGTGAAACCTGCCCTCCGGCACCACACAGAGGATCGGACAAGGGGCCCAGGGGCACTAGGAATAAGCTTATGATGGGGGTCGCCTCTTATATTTGAAAGGTTAAGGTCAGAACTTGGGAACCTCTTTGCCTTTGGCGTTTTGCAGGCAAGGAGAACCCACTGCTTGGGAAGTGTGGGAGGTGGTGAGGCAGCGTGGAGGTGCGGGCGGGCAGGCTCCTGTATTTACACTGTGGTAAACGGGGAATTCCATGGCAGCAGCATCAACTGTGACCGTGGCGTTCCACGAATATATTGTAGGGCTCAGCATGGCTACCAGTACGTTCTGGGCATAGCTCCCCTGCAAGAACCCAGGACGTAGCTTCTGCTGTCAGTCCCCACCTGAAGCCCCCAGGAGCTGTGCAGATCCTACATTAAGTGGCGAGGCACAGGATGTCAGAAGGATGGACAGGATGCTGTCACCACTCCCGTGGCAGGCATCCGCCTCTCTGTGTGGGAGAGCTGCCCACGTGACAGGGGCCCGAACATGCTGGCGGGGCAGGAAGACCCCTGCATTTGGATATGGTTTGCATTCGTCCCCCACAGTCCCCCGGGTGGCTGTGCTGGGAGGCAGGGTGGCCCTTTCGGAGGAGAGGCCTGGCAGAGGTCCTTAGATCAGTTGAGAGGCTGCCCTCAGAAGAGACTGTGGGATCCCAGTTAGCAACAAGAAAACAATGCAGCTGTCTGTGCCAATGAGCTGGGGGCTGCAGGCCTGGGCGGGCATGACCTCTGCGTGACCAGCACTCACGCTGGGAGAGCATAGGCCCCAGAGCCCCTGTTTTAGCCAGGGCCAGCAGCCCTTCTTGACGCTTTTTTTTTTTTTTAAAGCTAAAGTTTGTTCCTCACTTATAAAAATGCCAAAATATGGGTGGGTAGTTGGCAAAGCAGTTAAGTGCTGCTTGGTATGCCTGCATTCCATAATGGAGTGCTTGGTGGAGTCCTGGCTCCTCCCCTTCCAGTTCCGGTCTCCTGCTGATCTGCACCCTGGGAGGCAGCAGGTGCCGGCCCACCTGCCACCCATGTGGGAGACTAGGATGCAGTTCCAGGTCCTAGCTTTGGCCTGGCCCAGCCCTGGCTGTTGCAGGCCTTTGGGGAGTGAAACAGTGGGTGGGAGGTGTCTTTCTCTGTGTGTCTTTCAAATCAATAAAAATAAATACATTTAAAAAAATTTAAATGCATATATGTATGGAAAGCTCAGAAAATTAGAAGGAAAGAAAAATGTTCCTGGTGCCAGCTCTGAGAGTGTTCTGGGCTTTTCTCTGTGGCCTTTCTCTATGCATTTTTATACAGTTGAGGCCCTGGTATATATAAAACACCGTGTACCCTCCCCCTATGCCCCCTACACAAGGTAGTGCTGAACCTTCCCCAGCTATTCCAGTGCTTTCTAAGAAATTCCTAAGGGATGAAGCCACCGAGGAGACAGACCCTGACAGCGCCCATTCGGTGGCTGCACGTGACACCAGCCTGTCACCAGTCAGCTTCTGCACTGCCCATGGTGGCAGGTACCTGGCTGTACTCACAGGACTGAGGGACCTGGCCCCCCCCCCCCCCTTCTCCTGTCAGGGCAGTGCGTGTGTGGTGGGCAGGTGGGCTTGCTGAGGCTCCGAGTGCCCTAACTCAGGGCTGCAGCCCCTCCTCACTCAGCCTGAGCCAGCCCAGCTGCTTCCAGCCTGTGATGCCCTCCCAGTAGCCCGTGTCCCCTGTGAGTGTGTGAGGCGAAGAGGGTGCAGCTCACCAAGTTGCCATGCAACACATCTCACAACACACGGTGCCTCAGTTTCCTCAGCGATGACATCCGCCTCCCAGGGCTGCCTGCAGGAACTACAGGGAGACGGGAAATGTACTCCGAGAGGTGTCCAGCACCCATGGCCCACGGCGGATGTGCACACTGCCATCTGCTGCTCGTGTGGCTTGGGGCTGGGGACACCCAGGCTCAGAGAGCTAGGGAGCTCACTGCAGGTTGTGCAGGAGAGGCCAATGGGTTCTGCAGCCGCCCTAGCCCACTCTCTGTTTCTGTAACTGAAACCCACACACTGGTAGTTTGTAAAGAGTTAAGGGTCGAGTCCAGGTGCTGGTATCTGGTGGGGGCTCCTGCACCACCGCATAGCACGGGCATCACACAGGGGCGAGTGTGCTGGCTCCAGCCCCGCCTCCTCGTCTCTAAAGCCACTAATGCCATCGCGGCAACCCCACCCTCACACCCCATCTAATCTCAATCACCTCCCAGAGGCCTCGGCGCTAAACACCACTAGCTTCTGAACTGGGGGCCTGAACTTCTGACGTAGGAGCGTTTAGGAGGCACCTTCTAGGCACAGGCAGGAGCCTGTGTTTTTTTGTCCACTCTGGTTATGGGCTGCCTCCCACCGTGCCCCCTGGGACCTGTTTCCTGTGTCTCTGGACACTTCCCATGGTGTCCTTGTCACTTCATACTCCAGTGTCTTCTGGCTCTCCTTGGGATGTCTCTTCTGTGAGCCAGGAATGGCAGAGCTGGCTCCTTGACACTGACACAGATGAACACGGTTGGGTCCTCTTGGCTTGTACAAAAACTCCCTTTTCCCTCTCCGCAGCTGGACGAAGAACTGGCCCTAATGCCGTTGCCATGAGGCAGAGCCCAGAGCGCCTGGCCGGCACCCCGAGAGTGACAGGTGTTTGTTGTGCGTTAAGGGCAGAGCCAGAACCAAGGGCACGGGTGACCTGAAGGGGGAGCTCTCTTGGTGCTGACAGCTCAGTGTCCCCAGCTCTGTCCTGGCTCATCACTGCACAGCAGACTGGAATGCTGGGTTTTTTTTATTTCTCTGCTAGTCCACACCCTCCCTTGGAAGGTGCTGGGCGAGGTGGACAGATTCTTCTGGGTATTTTACCACATCATTCCCCGCCTCCCCGACCCACCACCCCCAGCCGGCCCTGAACGGCTCCCTGCTGCACAGATCCCAGATCAGCTTATCCCACAGGGTGGTCCCTGGGGAGACCGTGAATCTTGCTGGAACCCAAGAGGCGCCTCCCTTGCCTGCAGCCACATGGGCACTGTGTGGCCACAGCCATTCTCTTGTGCGTGTTGGGCAGACACGGGGTCTGCTTCAGAGGCTGTCTCTCGAGGCATTGGTCCTGCCAAACTGAGGGCTGCCCTCCCAAGGGGGCCCACCATTTGTCCCACCATAGGAATAGAAAAGGAATTTTTATACAAGAAGAGAGGAGCCGGCTGTGTTCATCTGTGTGGGTGTCAAGGGGCCAGCTCTGCTGTTCCTGGCTCACAAAATGAAAGTGTTATCTGCTGTCTCGAGCCAGTGCCCTGGGAAACACGCAGACTTCCAGGGTGCACTCCCTGTGCTCGGACAGTAAGAGTCAATATGGCCAGCTTCTGAACCCCATGTAAACTGTGCGTGCACAGCAGGCATGGTGACTGCTAACTCCAGGCTCCGCCGGGGCATTGACAAACCTGTCAAGGCCATCGTGTGGGGAGCCTTCTCCCCAGGGGCCCACCCCTCAGGAGAGCTGTGTGATTAGAAGACACAGGGCAGCCCCAGCCGGAAATGGGGCGCAGTGTTGTTGAGTGCCAGCCGGCAGGAGCAGCCTGGGGAGTGGAATGGCTGTCTGGGGACAGCTGAATGCTGGTGGTCTTTCTCTGCCTTCCCACCGGTCCCAAGATGGGAGCGAGACAGGGTTTCCCATCACCCACCTGCACAGGCCTGCAGGCCCACGGCTGCTGTGCCCACCCATCTGTGACTCTCACTGTCCTGTATGCGCTCGCACGCCGCTGGTGCTCACAGCAAGAACAGGCAAGGCAGAGGCAGCCTGGGGGGATGCAAAGAAAATGCGTTGGCACGAAACTCAGGAAGCAAATGTTTCCGTCCAGGCCCTGGCATTTGGGGTGGGGCCCATGACAGCTCCATGCACGCGTCTCCTCACCTGTACGAGGAGCGGTCTGCCTGCCTGCTTCATGGCTCCTGCGGCATGTTCCTTTCACAGCCTGATATATCTTGCTCTCGCTGGCACGGCCCCCTCGCGGTTGGCGGATGGCAGGCAGGTGTGACGTTGTCGCCGTTGCCTGAGCCTGTGTGTGTGCGGTGTGCTGTTCGTACTGCCGCAACCTCAGTGGACCTGGATGGGTTGTGAATGAGCCAGAGGCAGAGTACAACCGCTGTTCACAGTGTCTTCGGAGAGGTCTCACCGCGACTTAAGGTAGACACCGGAAGGTACAGTTAGGCACCAATTTGAGATGAGAAAGGCCAATACTCATTGTTGGAGGAACAGCTACAGTCTTATACTTTCCTGTGAATAAACAGACTTGCCAGTCTCGTGCATGCTAAGCAAAGCCACCAAAGGTAGGAAGCATTGGCAATGCCCCAGAACGAGACGAGACAGCCTCAGAGCCTCGTGGGCCCAGAACGAGACGAGACAGCCTCAGAGCCTCGTGGGCCCAGAATGAGACGAGACAGCCTCAGAGCCTCGTGGGCCCGTGTACGGATTGCTCTGTGTGGGGGGTATGGAGGCATATGGCATGATTTCACTGGCATTATTGTTTCTTTTCTCTGTGGCTCAGAAAGTAGTGGTGGGTCTCACCATTGACGCCTTTGCTTTCTATGGTGTCTTCTGGTTCTGATATCGAATCGTTGTGTTTGCATTTTTCTTTTTTTTCTTTTTTCTTTTTCTTTTTTGACAGGCAGAGTGGACAGTGAAAGAGAGAGACAGAGAGAAAGGTCTTCCTTTTGCCGTTGGTTCACCCTCCGATGGCCGCCTCGGCGGGCGCACTGTGGCCGGTATATCGCGCTGATCCGAAGCCAGGAGCCAGGTGCTTCTCCTGGTCTCCCATCGGGTGCAGGGCCCAAGCACTTGGGCCATCCTCCACTGCACTCCTGGGCCACAGCAGAGAGCTGGCCTGGAAGAGGGGCAACCGGGACAGAATCCGGCGCCCCGACCGGGACTAGAACCTGGTGTGCCGGTGCCGCAAGGCGGAGGATTAGCCTGTTGAGCCACGGCGCTGATGCGTTTGCATTTTTCAAGCTGCTCCGAGATAACCTGTCTCTCTCGTGTGTTAGGGTTGCCCCTCTGGCTCCGGCAGCACTTGAGTCACAGTATCCTAACTGCCTGGTTAGCCTTCTGCCTTTCTGTTGTGTCGCTCACACCTAACATTCCGCTTGAGTAGGTGCTCATTAAATGCATGAATGGGTGAATGGGTGGCTGAATGGCTGAATGAATGGCTGAATGGACACATGAATGGATGGGTGGACGGCTGGAAGGACGGAGCTACAACTAAGAAATCTAAGACAGATAAGAAATTCCTTTCTGGCTTTCCTTCTCCTGTGTCTCAGTGGAGGTTGCAGAAGGGCGTAGGGATTTCTCAGTTAATTATCTGCCAGTTACTCAGCCGGCTCCCTGCTGTTGTAACTGGCTGCAGACGTCGATGGGTGCCTGTAAAGAGATAATCTGCTGTCACCATGCTCTGGTGGCTGAAATTAACCGCGGGAATAATGGGCAGTGGAGCCAGGGACTGTGATGAGCTAACAAGACTAGGTGCCCAGGGTCTCCCACCTGCAGGCCCTCTCTGTGGGGCATTCGGCTGCCTCTGGGAGTCCTTGGAGCATCTACCCCAGACTAGTCTGGGCAGGGAGCTGTGAGGCCGGCCCCAGAGGCAAGGTGGGGGCTCATCGTCCTTCCTGTGGGCCTCTGTTGGTGGCCTGTTTTATGCCAGGCCTGGAAACACAGCAAAAGGAAAGACAGGGTGCTCTCAGGCCTCAAGAACGCAGCCAGAGTGGGCTCCTGACAGACGCAGCCTGAAGTCAGATGTTCTGGCCGCCTCTTCTCCCAGTTACTCGGCCACAGTGTGTAGGCACACACTGCGGAGATCCTAGGAGACTGACTATTCCTGAGCCTTCAGCGTGGCCTTGGCCAAGAGCCCTGGGCTCGGGCTCATCCTTCCCTTGTGAGGGACCTCTAAGCTCTCCCAGGTAGAGGATGGAGCTTGCAAATATTTGTGGTCTGCAGAGCCTGACATGCTCACAACCTCCTATCAGAAGTCTTCACAGCTCTTAACACCTGTATTGGGCTGGCGCCGCGGCTCAATAGGCTAATCCTCCGCCTGTGGCGCCAGCACACCAGGTTCTAGTCCCGGTCGGAGCACCGGATTCTGTCCTGGTGGCTCCTCTTCCAGTCCAGCTCTCTGCTGTGGCCCAGGAGTGCAGTGGAGGATGGCCCAAGTCATTGGGCCCTGCACCCGCATGGGAGACCAGGAGAAGCACCTGCTTCCTGGCTTCGGATCAGCGCAGTGCGCTGGCCACAGCGCGCCTGCCGCAGCGGCCACTGGGGGGGTGAACCGACGGAAAAGGAAGACCTTTCTCTCTGTCTCTCTCTCTCACTGTCCACTCTGCCTGTCAAAAACAAAAACAAAAGACCTGTATTGGTTGCATCCTGTCCCTTTCCCCGTCATCCCTCTGAGCTCCGCCCCCTCAGAGCTCAGCCTGGTGGGAACATGGAGCAGACTCATTGGCTCGTGCCACAAAGCAGTGGAACTCTGGGATGTCGTTGTCGGGCTGAAGTCAGGATGGGTGTTATCACCTTGCCTTGCTGCCAGCCACTGGTGCATTGCCGCAGGTCCCTGTCTGTAGAAGGGAAGTGAGGATGCACATTCTCCTGCCTGGAGCCAAGGGGAGTTGGGAGGTAACTGGCAGGATGGTACTGGGCGGAGCAGACCTCAGAGCAAGGGGCCCAGGACTGCCTCCCAGGCCTTCCCAGGGACTTCTGACCGCTGGAAGTGTTCAGAGCTGATGGCAGCCTCCTCTGTGTGAGGCCCAAAGCCTTGACCTGAAGCAGGCCTCAAGGCCTTGTCCAGTAGCGACCATGGGGTGTAGCAGCTTATGGGGAATGTCAAACAAGAGATGCAGCACTGGGCATCCCACTCTTGTCCATATCTTGGAGCCATTCTGGGTGGGTTCCAACTCTGACTAAGCCTCTCTAGCTGGGTGGTTGCCCTGGTGAACGCTTGTCTGCTCCAATCTCCTTACTTGTACAAGGGGAGCAAAAATGATGCTCACCTTATAGGACTGTGTTGAGGATTAAACTGACTTCCGACGAGCATTCGGTACAGGGCCTGGCACATAGTAAATGCTCAATAAACGTTGAGTTGTTATTATCTTTTAGTTATTGGGGGAGCCATTTGTGATTTTGCTGGGAAAGATTAGTTTTAGAGGAAAATTCTTTAGGAACCAATGATCTTTGGGGAATGCAGTGTTAGTGATTGGCTTTGATATTTAAGCAAGAACCTGGGCAGGAGTTGCCCTCCCTGGGGCCCACCACACAAAGGCAGAGGCAGCCAGGGATGTGCTGCTCCTGGGCCTGCAGGCCACTCCAGGGATCAAGGTCCTGGATTGTACTGGCCGGGTTCTTTGCCTCCTGGAGTTCTCTGAGCATTCCAGGAGAGCTGTCAGAGCCCTGGGTGCTGGACCAAAACTGAGATTCTACATTTTGTGTGAGATGTGTGAAGGCTACCCAGTAGCAGAGGGACCTGCCTGTAGCTGCACTGTAGGAGTGGGGATGCAGCGTGGGAATAAGCCAGGACCCCGTTGCCCAGCTGTGGCCAGCAGCTGCTCTCCTGCTAATACCAAGGAGGCAAAGCAGCAGTCACCCGCTGCCCATTGTCTACGTTCTGGGGGCCCTGGAGCTCTCACATGCTAGTGGGATGTCCACGGTGGACCCACAGCTGGGTCTCGGGGCAAGGGAAGGAGCAGACAGGGGCTCAGCCTCTGAAAGCTGTGGTCTAGCTCACTAGACTCTCAGCCCGCACCAGGGCTGTGCTGGACTGTGGTGGGGTATCCAGGGGAGCGAAGGGATGTCCATGGACCCATCCTCCCTCCCTGTCTGTATTAAGTCAATGTCGTGTTGCTTTAACTAAAATATCTGCGAGAAGCCAGTGAGGAAGGAAGGTTGACTCGGGCTCGTGCTTTTGGAGGTTCACAGTCTGAGATTGGGAGGCCCCACTGGTCCGGTGTCTGATACGGGCATTGGATGGTGAAACACACAGAGAGAACCACACTGGGAAGCAGGAGGCAGTGGGAGGCAGAGAGCCTGCTCATCCTCTTCTTCCACGTGGTTTCTCCTTAGGGAGCCACCCGGATTCCATCACAGGGACTCTACCCTATGGTCTGACCCAACCTAGTCATTTTCCAAGGCCTCCCCTATAAGCATCACAAAGGGGTTAATTTCCAGCATGGATCCTGACTCTGGTGAGCACACAAGCCTTTGGGGGCCACCTGGGCTATTATCCGAGCCGAGCCGTAATACTGTCCCCAAACAGAGCGGGCGTGCTCTGCCTTCCGTGGTGACATCATGTTTGGTTTTCCTCCGCCCCACGCAGCCCTGCGCAGTGACCCCATCTTCCCATAATAGCTCTGTGGCTGCTTCCTCCAGGCCAGGGTTGAGTCATGCCGGTCTTAGAAGCCTTGCTTTCTTCCTCTTTGCAATGACGTTGTGACAGCACGTTGTAATTCCCAGGGGCCCATCCTTGTTCTTGATTTACTTCCAAGTCTTTGTGTGGTCATGACCGCCTCCAGTTACTCTCTTGCAGAGAGCTCTCCAGCTCACACGCCTGTGAGGATCCCCGTCAGGGAGGTGGCATGTGTGAGTAAGGGCTGTGCACAGCGAGGAGGCATTAGGGAATGCTGGGGTCTGCGGAGAACTGGAGATTTAATGCCTAGTTCAGAGGGGTCAGCCCCACTGAGTCCAAAATGATGGTTGCAGTGTGGGAAGGGGTCCAGGGTTGCTAGGTCTTACAGTTTTTTTTTTTTTAAGGAAAGCCAAAAATGTAGACTTTTACTTGAAATCTTTTGACTTATACATGTTGACTGAAATATTTAAAAAATATTTAACTGGCCACACCAACACATCACGGTCCAGACATGGCCCCAAACCAGGTTGTAGCAGTGTCTGCCCCTATACAGGCTAGGTAATCATCCAAGCTGGTGGGAGAATGGGAAGGGTGCAGAGGACCAGGGGGCCCAGGAGCAGCTGCTGAGGGGTGAGTGGAGGGGGTCAGGGTGGGCTTGACCTGCCCTTGAGGATGGAGATGGGTGGGAAGGGATCTGGTTCTCCAAGGTGAGCCAGCTCCGCCTTCCAGCCGTGGCCTCTTAGTTCTAAGGACCAGCTGCACAGGCCCACAGGCCACAGCCCTGCTCTGTGGAACCCGTCCTGGGCTGCCGACACCCCGTCATGCTCTTGGAAACAGCTCAGTACTGTCAGTGCTCCAGCTGGCTCAGGAAGCTTTTGCCAAGAGGATCTGAGCTGAGAGACATTGGAGAGAGACTGTCACTTGAGAAGGAAGGTCTGGGGTGCAGGGGCTCCCGCCCTTGGAGACTTTCTGGCCTTCACCCGAGGTGCTCTCGGGGCTTCTCTGCTGGGTTCGTAGCAGGATACTGTCAGTCTGCCCTCCTGCGTGCTCTGAGTTTGTCTTTACTCTCAGCTTATAAACCCAGACGCTTCTGAAAGCTGAGGGTGGGACCTACAGAGAACGGGTCCCTGTGAGCCCACGTGGTTGGCAGAGCTGAGGTCAACCCAGGGACTGGAGTCCAGGAGAACCAAGGAGGGCACCTGGAGTTCAAAGCAGGGAGACGTTAGGGAGGGGTGAGGTCTGTTGGAGAGATGGAGCGCAGTGACAGCAGGGATGGCTGAGTGGCCAAGGAGAGCTTCATGGAGGAGTTGTGCCTGACCGTGGGCCCCGAGGGAAAGGGTACAATCTGGACAGGCAGAGGACACAGTGAGGGGTATCGGGTGGTTGTGAAGTTGAATGATAGTTACAGCCAACAATTAAGTGCTTGCTGTATACCTGAGTGTACTAAGCACTTCTCTCCTGCATTATCTCATTTAATCGTCACAACACTTTAGCGTGGCACTTTCATCTTCAGTCTGCCTTATAGAGGAGGAGGCAGGCTGAGACTGCCAAGGGCACACAGCTATGATTTAACCAGCACTGGAACCCATGGCCATGATGGTACCCTGTCTAGGAATGGGGCGATGAGGGAGCTGCTTGGCTCCAGCCAGCGATATGCCTATGGCCCTGAAGCTTGTGGCCCTATGTAGCTTTGTTCCACTTCACCTGTGACTTCGCCATCATCTGGTGCCCATGGTGTCCAGCATGCAGCAGGTGCTCATCACATGTTAAGTGGGATGAACTTGACTGAGGAGGCTCTGGAGTGATGTGGGAAGAGGTCGGAGGCCTGGGTCTGGGTGACCTTGGTGGGTGTAGGGCTGGGGGGATGGGTAGGGAGACCCTGGCATCCTTTGGTTTTAACACTGTAGGAGCTAGCAGGAATGGGGTGCAGGCAGCAGAGCTGAGCAGGCCCTGGGGAAGGAGTGTTTTGGGCACTGTGGGACACTGGGGGAGCCCCAGGCCAGTCTGCCTGCTCTGGGCCCTGGGTGGAGACAGGTATAGGATGAAGCAGGGCCCTCAGCCACCATGCAGTCTTTTCAAGATAAAAAATTCAAGAGCAGGGCAAGAGTTGGGTGACAGCCCAGAGGAGGATGAGAGAGTATCAAGCGGCAGCCTTGCATGGTACCAGGGAGTGGACAGTGGGCAACACCACAGCCTAGTGGAGGCCCCGGTGGTTCTCAGGTGCCCAGGGCAGGACAGACTTGGGCAGCAGGGATGTTTGGGGATGGAGCAGGGGCTGGAGCTCCCAGAGCCTGCCCTCATGCCCTTCTGCCCATTGGTCTCATCCAGTTGCCAAGGTGTTCTTCCTCTGAGAGGCCGTGCCCATCAGGGTCCCAGTGGGGCGTCCTTGGGGGACTGGGTGCCCTCCTCACCCCCGCAGGGCTCTCGTTCCCTCCCTCTCAGGGCCTATATCTCAGGTGCCTCCTGGGCGCCAGCCATGGCCGGCACAGTGTCCTTCCCCTCCCCACACAGACCAGTCCAGCTCCTTTGTTCCTCATGGAAGTGGCTCTTGGGAGGCCTGAGCCCCATTTATCTTCTCAATAAAGCTCTCAGGGGACCTGCAGAGGGGACTGTGGGGCTTGGTCCAGGGCCCTGCAGGAGGGGTGCGGACCGTGAGGCTGATGGGGGACATCTGTGCTGTGCCTGCTGCCTGAGGCTTGTGACCGTAACCCAGAACTGCACTTGGGGTCCTCTCGGGGCTCCCTTGAGGGAGGAGGGAGGTGACTGCAGAGGGTCTCCAGGCATGGCAGACTGTTGAAGGGCTGGCAGTCAGCCAGCCTTCCCCACCCCTACCCTGGGCTCTGTCCGTGGGCACCTGAGCGGCCCCCAGCCTGTCCTCACCTTGCTAGGCCCCAGAGCCCTCATCTGCACAGGGAGAAGCTGGGCTCCTAAGGGGCGATGGAGGTTGCATGATATGGTTTCAGGAGCCCCCTGCAGGGTGTTCAGACCCGCTGGGCACCATGGGACTCCGCACAGATGCTGTTAAGTGTCCCTGGCTCTGAGAGTCCAGGGCAGGGGTGGTTACCCCATGGTCCACCCATACATGGTCCTTCAGCTTGTAGAGGTTGCCCTGGGGCTGAGCTCTGCCCTGGGCCCTGAGTGGTCATGGAGGAGAGGGCGGCCCCACCTCCAGGGAGCTGTCCAGGTAGCCAGGAGGACCAGGATGCAGACCCCATGAGTGGTGGGTGGGTTCTATACATCAGCTATTCAGAGTGTGATCCTTTGGCTGCTGGGAGTCTGTTAGAAATGCAGACTCTTGGGGCTGGTGCTGTGGCGTAGTAGGTTAGTCCTTTACCTGCGTCGCTGGCATCCCATAGGGGAGCTGGTTCGAGTCCCAGCTGCTCCTTTTCTGATCCAGCTCTCTGTTATTGCCTGGGAAAGCAGTAGAAGATGGCCCAAGTTCTTGGGCCCCTGCACCCATGTGGGAGACCCAGAAGCTCCTGGCTCCTGGCTTTGGATCAGCCCAGCTCTGGCTGTTGGGGCCATATGGGGAGTGAACCGGGGTATGAAGACTTTTCTCTCTGTCTCTCCCTCTCACATTCTCTGTAACTCTACTTCTCAAATAAATAAAATCTTTTAAAAAAAAAAAAAAGAAAGAAAAGAAAAGAAATGCAGACCCTTGGCCCTACTCAAGCCCACTGCATCGGAGTGTGCATTTTTGACAAAATGCCTGGGGAGTAAACTTCGGGAAGCACTGCTGGACTTCTACTTTTTTGACCACACTTCACAAAAAGAAATATTTTCCCTTGGTAGGTGAAGCCAGAGCTCCACTAAGCAACAGCTAAACTTACCGTGTGTGCTACATTCTGGTATTTTCAGTTTAGTTACATATTTCTTAATGCTGTCATCATGACTCATAGCATTTATTTGACAACCTACTAAATTGCTGAGACCTGCAATTTGAATAATTCCCTGTCTGATATTGGGTGACAAATAGTTAAACTGGCAGTGGTTGAGGGGAAGGTCAGACTTCTAGAAGACGCCAGATGTCCCTGACTCCTGGGACAGAAAATATTGCTGATTTCCAAGGTCACCTGCCTGCAGCTGCTTGGCTTTCTGAGCCTTCGCATTCCCGGGGTGGGGACCTGAGGCTCGTGTACCTGCAGGCCATCCCCGAATCCTTGTTGCTTTAGTTTGGCCAGCCCCGGCGTGGCTGAGTCATCAGGTCAGCACTGGAGGGAGTGGCCAGCGCTCCGGAGCTGCTGATTGCCTGGGAAACGGCGTTTCTCTGGAATGCTGCCTGTGCAGGAGGTGGAGCGTGGGCTGTGGACGGCAGCGGGGGACGTTGGCAGTGAACAGATTCCCATGGCTTCCTTGGGGAGGGCCGTGGGCATCCTCTTCCTGGGGAGCTACCTCCCTCCTCCCACACTCTGCCAGCAGAGCGGCCTCTGGAGAATTCTAGCCCTAGTTGTGTGTTCTGGGTGCAGGTGTCATTGCCAGCCCTGTGTGAAGGTGGGACGGGGAGAGGGGAACCTTGGGGACCAAGGCTGTAGCAGCCAGCAGCTGGCGTAGTAGGGTCAGCAGGAGGGAACCGCTGGCAGAGAACCCAGGGCACGGTGCTGCTGCACCAGGCTGCTTAACCAGCGGCTGTGGCAGTGATGGGGCAAGGGCTCCAGTGAAGTTGATGCGTGGCTTTAACACAAGGCAAGCAGTGGGGGTGGGCCAGGCTCCCTGCTCACCCACAGCTCAGATGCTGAGTTTCTGTCTTGCTTGGATGGGGGTGGGGGGCGGACAGACCCATAAATCCCTAAGCCACTGAGCTCAGGAGCTTTGAACCAGCTCCACGGCACTCCACCTCCCTGCAGCATGCCTGGGTCCCTGTCACAGCCCAAAGCCAAAAAGCAAGCCAGCAAAGGACAGGAGCTCACGTTGGGCTTCCTGTGTGAGGTGTGAGAGGGGTGTTCTGGGCCGTGGGGTGGGTGCCGAGGGGCAGAGGAGAAAGAAGAAGCCTGAAAAAGTGTAGGCCATGTGGCAGGTGCAGCGCTGTCTCCACACAGAGCCTAGAGTGACGCTGGATCCCCAGAAGGCCTGGCACACAGTGGAGCAGGTCGCTGAGGTGTCCCCGGTGATGGAAGGGGTGGTAGGGCCTAATGCCCAAAGAATCTGCTAACTTTACAGCACTTAACACCACTGGTCACCTGCAGGCAGACGGCAGAGACTGTGGCTGGGACCAGCCCATTGTCTCTGTGCCTGCAGGGCACTGCCTGGCATCAGAACCAGAACCTGGGGCTCTTGGAGGTAGCCTGTGAGCCCTCCCAGGCAGGGCCTGAGACAGAACCAGAACCTGGGGCTCTTGGAGGTAGCCTGTGAGCCCTCCCAGGCAGGGCCCCAGACAGAGACCAGAGATGCCTGGCCCAGCCCCCATTGCTTCTGCTGCCCCTGCTGACTCTAGGCCCAGGGGAGGGGACACTAGCGTGGAGAAAGGCCCCCAGGACACCAGGCCCCATGTGTGTGGTTTTTGTTGTTTCGGGCCTTAAAAACAGTCAGCCGGGCTTCTGGGGCTTCCACGGCAGGCATGGGGAGTGGTGGCTGTGGCAAGGGTGGCTGCCCCAGGACTGGCGGGGGCTAGGGTGAGGTCCCTTACAGACAGGCGCAGCCCCAGCGGACTGAGGGCCTGTCCCCTCCCTCAGACAACCACAGATATGTCCCAGTCTGACTAACCTAAGCGCTCTCTGGGAGGCCCAGGCATGAGTGCCGCTCCACCGGCCCAGTGCAGCCCAGGCCCCTGCACCCTTTGCAAAGCCTGCCCACCCCGTGATGCCCTGGGAGAAAGTGCAGCCTCAGCACTTTCCCTGCTCTGCTGCTGGCCTTTGTGTTTCTGCCTCATCCATCACCTGGTGGGGGTGGGGCAGGGTGGGGAGGAGAGCCAGGGGACAGCTGTGCAGGCGTGCTCCCGGACCTGCCTGCCCCCGTGCCTTCTGCACCCTGATGGCTGCAGACACCCTCTGTCCTGTGCCCTCCTCCTCCTCTGCTCTCACTGATCGGCTCTCCCTCCCGGCTGTCTGGGGCTTCCTCTGCCTGGGCTTGTGGTGAATGAGAAGCTGAGCTAGGCAAGGCAGGAGGCCGCAAAGCAGGAACTCACCCCTTTCCTGGCATCTCCACCAGCCTGCTGAGGGGCTGCCTGGTCCTCCATGTGCCTCTCAAATGCGGCAGAGCGCCCATGTTCAGTTCCTAAGAACAGGGGACCCAGAAAGTGCTGTGCACCGCTGCTCATGGCAGCATTCTTCCCAGTAGCCAGACACAGAGACAACCAGCGTGCATCCCTGGACACAGGGAGAAACCAAGCCTGGTAAAGACACACGTATGGCTGTGACACCAGGGCTTCCCTCGTCTTTTTGACACCTGTTATAGCCTGGGTGAACTGTATCATGGAATGCTAGGAGACACAAGCCGGTCACAGCAGGATAAATATTGTAGGAGTCCATTTGTAGAAAGTATCCAGAACTCAGAGACAGAAGGTGGGGCAGTGGGGACCCGGGTCGGGGTCGGGGGTAATAGCAGAGTTTCCGGTGGGATGCTGATGAAGGTCATCACTGTTTGTGATGCAGGTCACACAGTCTTGTGAATGTCCTTAAGGCTACTGACCTGTGTGTTTTCCAGTGGCTAAAACGGAAGTTTTGTGTTATGTGCATTTTATAGTGGAACAACAACAACAAAAATGGAGTCGGGGGTGGGGTCCTGAACACTTGCTTTTGGCTCAGAGGTTAAGTCACGGCTTAGATGCCTGCATCTCCTATCAAGAGCCTGGTTTGAGTCCCAGATCCACTTCCAACCCAGCTTCCTGCCATTGTGCATCCTGGGAGGCAGCAAATGATGCTCAAGCGCTTGGGTCCCTGCCACCCACATGGGAGACATGGTTGGAGTTCTAGGCTCCTGACTTTGGCCTGGCCCAGCATGGGCTATTTTGGGCATTTGAGAAGTGAGCCGGTGTATAGAAGATCTCTCAGTCTTCCTCCCTCCCTCCCTCCCTCCTTTCCTCCTTTCCTCCCTTCCTCCCTTCCTCCCTTCCTCCCTTCCTCCCTTCCTCCCTTCCTCCCTTCCTCCCTTCCTTCCTTCCTTCCTTCCTTCCTTCCTTCCTTCCTTCCTTCCTCTCTCTCTTTCTCTCTCCCTTTCAAGTAAAAGTGAAAATACATTAAAATTTTAAGATTTATGTATTTATTTAGAGGTAGAGTGACAGAGAGATTGTGTGTCTGCTGCTTCACTCCCCAAATGACCACAATAGCCAGGTCTGGGCCAGGCCAAAGCTAGAAAGAAGCCAGGCACTCCATCCAGGTCTTCTATATGTGTGGCAAGAGCCTGAGCACTTGAGCCGTCTTCCCCAGTCTTCCCAGGCTCATTAGCAGGGAGTTGGATCAGAAGCAGAGCAGCTGGGACTTGAACCAGACACTGAGATGTCCCAAGTGGTGACTTAACCACTGCACCAAATTCCTGACCTAAATTTATCTATTTTTTTTAAGATTTTATTTATTTATTTGAGAGGAAGAGTTACAGAGAAAGGGAGAGACAAAGAGGGAGATCTTCCCTCCACTGGTTTACTCCCCAAATGGCCTCAATGGCTGGAGCTGGGCCGATCTGAAGCCAGGAACCAGGAGCTTTTTCTGGGTCTCCCATGTGGGTGCAGGGGCTCAAGCACTTGAGCCATCTTGCACTGCTTTCCCAGGTACATTAGCAGGGAGCTGGATCAGAAAAGGAACAGGCAGGACACAAACTGGTGCCCATATGGGATGCTGGTGCCGCAGGTAGAGGCTTAACCTATGCCACAACCCTGCCCTCCTAAATTTATGTTTTAATTCCATTTTATATTATCTTTTTAAGTGCCTTATAGTTGCCTTGTTGCCCCTGTCTTGCAGGAACTGGAATCCTTGGGGCAGATTGGAAAGGATGGAAAGGTGGGCCAGGGAGGTGCTTTGGGTCTGCTCAGGGCTGTAGGCAGCTGGGCTCCACCCCCAGTCCCTGCTGAGGGACAGCTGGGATGCGCCGCAGAACTGCCACCCAGAGACCAAAGGGGAGCATTTCCCTCCTGAGGCTGCCTCACGGCATCACCACCTCACGCTCCAGGTGGTGGGGGCCATGTGGCTCCTGCGGGCACCTCTTGGCTGTCTGAGGAGCCCTGGGCAGCAGGCACTGGGGCAGCCGGAGTAAGGTGCTGTGGGGTCTCACTGTGAGGATCTGATCTGCCAGTAAGGACCAGAGCAGGAGGGTGACCGAGAGGATGTGAGGACACAAGGGGTGTCCGAGCCAAGTGACCCATGGAGGTGTCCTGTTTTGCCCTGTGGGCACCAAAACGTTGCATGGTAGGGGTTGTTCTTGTGACTGTTTGTTTCCTGTGGGCCAGTGTGGACATGGGATGGCTACTGGTGGCCTGGGAGAGCCCAACAGAGCAGCTAGAGGGGTCTGCCCCAGACAGAGCCCAGCACTTGACCCTCCTGGAAGCAGCTTCTGTAGAGATCCTGCAAAGCCTGGTCCTCTGACTGTACATGTCCAGTGTGCCAGGAAGCCTCTGATAAGATCTGAAGTCTTCAGGGAATAATAGGCACAGCCTTGGCCTCTGCTGCCCCAGCAGGTGGCTCCTTCTCAGCCCTCTGTGGACTTGAACTTTACTGCTTCCATGTAGCCGAGGCCACCTGACCAGGGCCAGGCCCTGAGCCTGCAGGTGCCCAGCCCATCAGACCGTGCACCCAGCTGGAGAGTGCGAAGTGCACACACAGCCCTTGCAGGAGTCACGGCCCACTGGCAGGGCAGTGGTGACGTCGGGGTCCTGGGAGGTGTCCTGCGGACCTGAGTAGCAAGCAGCCAGGGAGGGGAGGTGGGGAAGAGGCGGGTGGAGGGGGCCGTGTAGGCAGAGTCACGCAGACCTGGAACTCTGCTGTGTGGACCTGGGCAAGTCACTGAATCCCTCTGAACCTCCACTGTGTCTTCTATGCAGTGTAATTACACCAGTTCATACACAGGATTGTTGTGAGGGTGAATTGTGCCCAGTGTGGCTAGCAGAGGTCACTGTATCTGTACGTGGAGCCATGCTGGGGGAATACTCTGCCTCCTAGCCCACCACTAAATCAGAGACCTGCACTAACGGCCAGATGGCCTCTCCGGCCCTGTTCTGGGCTTCTGTGAGTGTCAGCACCTCTGGGCTTGGGGGGTGGAGGGGAGGGGAGGGGCATAGCGTGAGCAGAAACACAGGGGCAGGAGAGAGCATCAGGTGTTAGTTTTCCTTCCCTGCGTGCAGATGGCTCAGACCCAGTGGCTTAGGACGACGCTGTTCTTTATCTCACAGCGCTAGCTGGAACCCAGGTGTGGACCAGGCTACGTTCTCGTCTGGGGCTCCTAGGGGCTCTGGGAAAAACAGTCTGCTCCCATGCTCACGGGTTCCTAGGAGAATTTATTCCCTGCTGGTTGTAGGACTGGGGTGACTGTGTCCTTGCCCGCTGCTGACTGGCACTTGCCTTCAACCACAGGCACCTGCCCACATGCCCTGCCCCGCGCCCTCCTCCTTCAAGCCAGCCATAGTGCATGGAGCCTTTCTTGTGCTTTGGATTCCTGCGTCGTCCTGTGTCTTGGACCTCTAGTCCCAGATGGTCAGGGCTCACGTGCTTGGGTCAGGCCCTCTTGAAGAGTCTCCCTATCTTAAGGTCAATGATTTGGAATTTAATTATATCAGCAAAATCCCTTCCCAGGGGCATCTGGATTTGTGTTTGATTGACTGACTGGTAGAAGGTGTACATCTAGGACCATCTTACAGTTCTGCCTGGTACATGTGACATGGGCTGGGGACAGAGGGCAGAATGGCCAGGGGCTGGAGAAGGCACAGGCATGAGCCTTGACAGCTGTTGGAGCAGGAGAGATGAGATGGGTGTTGATGGTGGGAGGGATGTAAGACTGATGTAGGCCTTGAGTGGCAGGTGGAGAAAGAGGCCACCTGCTTCTTTCTAGGGGTAGGGACAGCACCATTAGAATGCATTGATCCCAGCCCAACTGCCCTGGCCTTCAGGTCTGGGTTCCTTTGTCCTGATGAGGGTACCACCCAAGCCTGAAGCCTTCAGTCCTGTGGCTCCTCCCTTTAGCATGGATGGGCAGACTCACAAGCCCCTCAGTGGATGCCCACTGAGCTTGAGAGCCCAGAGCAAGCACCTGCAGCACCTCCGACCTCCCTTGTAGCCGGCCTGACGTCCAAGACAGGCCGAGACAGGAAGCCAGCTGAGGATGTGTCCACCGGGCAGTCCCATTAGCTGGTCCGGTAGGGCCCCACTGACCTTGCAGGGCTGTAGAGAGGCGGAGATACCAGGAGGGGTGAGAAGGCTCTCCCAGGGCAAAGAGCGTGTCCCAAACCAGGCACCGGCCTTGCCTCGGGCAGCGTCTCATGGCACCTGTCTTTCCTCTCTCCCACAGCCCCGTGCCAGGCTCCAGAGCTGGGGGCATGGAGAACTCTTCGGCAGCGTCGGCCTCCTCCGGGGCTGGGAGCAGCCGCTCCCAGGAGATTGAGGAGCTCGAGCGCTTCATTGACAGCTACGTGCTGGAGTACCAGGTGCAGGGGCTGCTGGCCCACAAGGCGGAGGGCGACGGCGAGAGCGAGAAGACACAGTCCCCCATCTCCCAGGTGAGTGCTGGCTTCTCACGATGACCGAGAAGTTTCTATCAGAGGCTGGAGCTGAGGGTCCGGGGTTGACTCAGGAAGAGCAGGAGAGGGGTTGGAGACAAGGCGTAGAATACGGGGGTGCCTCAGCAAGTTCACGGAAAAGGAGAATTCAAGTAAGTTTATTTTTGGTGCAAAACATATTTTAAAGGCATGTAGTTTTTCCATAATATGTGCTTCCATGAACCTTTTGAAAATCCATCATATGCATGGATTTTTTAAATTGTGCTATCAAAATAAACTTAACTTTTAATTGTTTGTTTGTTTTTTCCACAAACCAGTCTCCTTGTGTAACTGCTCTGAGGAGTTCAGCTGTGGGGGGAGAGAGATGTGGTGAGATTTGGGGACAAGAGGTCAAAACAGGAGCATTTGCAACCTGGTTGGGGGTGGCTGGGGGTGGCGCCGCCAGTGGCTGGAGCAGTGGCCTGGTGTCTGGTCCCAGCTGCTCATCCACAGTCTGATACTAAGCATCTAAAATGACACTTACAACACAGTTGTGGCATTTTCTCCAGCTGCTTCCGTCCAGGGAGGTGCAGGTGCAGAGCTGGTATGACATTAGCTGGGACTGGGGTTTCTCCAGGGAGTACAGTGGAAGGCGGGAGATAGGGGGGCAATGATAGCAATGGAGCCAGGACACCGAGCCAGGCGAGGAGAGGAGTGGTAGGGTCACCGGTTTGGTGATCAGGATTCTTCTTGGTGAGACAAAGACTCGCTGGAGTCCCGGGACCAGCAGCAGTGAGCCAGAAAGCTAAGAGGGACATCCCTGAGTGGGGTGGAGGAAGTGCGGTAATTGGCGGGGAAAGGCAGTGTGCGCCTGCGCATGCCGGGAGGCGGGAGACAGCAGCAGGAGGGGCTGTGGACGCAGAGCAGGGCGCAGGAGCCATCTTTGTGGATCTCAAGAAAGAACAAAAGGGTGTTGGCAGGGGTGGCTGCCATCCAGGAGCAAAGCCCTCGAGGAAGGCAAGGAGAGAAATGGCAGGTGGCTCTGCAAATGACTACACGGAGGGTGGCGGGGTCTTGTCTGGTGTGTTAATTTATTCATGTCACTTCCTTTGGTGATTTACACCATCCTTATTGTACGGTTAACAGTCTCATGACCTGGAGTGGAAGGGGGAGGTGCTGGTGGTGTGTGGGCGTGGTTGGACCATGTCCAAGGGAAATTAGCCTCTGTGGGCTGCGTAGGATGGGAGGGCAGGAAGTAAAGGCACCAGCCTTGGCCCCTGGACGCTCTTGGCCCCTGGAAGCCTCCTAGTGCTGACCTCTGTGTGGCACCCCCGGGTGTGCTGCCTGTCTCCCTACCGTGGAATCCAGGGCACCCTCGGAAGCTTCCTGTAGCTGGAATGTGCCCTCGCAGTGGGAGGGTCCAAGGAAGCTGTGAAGCCTGACCCCAGAGGAGGGCGGTGCTGAGACATTTGGGGCGGGGCCCCTCCCGTTGGCTCAGATGGGCTCCTGGGCACTGCGGAGCCGCCCCAGTGCAGAGCAGGGCACTGGGACTGCCCAGCCCTCACTCTCCACCTTGCCCATCTGGCTCCTGCTCCCAGGACTCCTGGGCCTGACTCACGCTTGGAGGCCAAATCTGGGTGGTGGGCGAGGTAGGAATCTGGAGGGGCATGAAATTGGTGGTGGTTGTGCAGAACAAGGCCATCGTGGCATTTAGACGTGACGCATTCTTTAGACACCTGCCCTTGGAAGGGCACAAACACCTGGCGGGATTCCTGGCAGGATTACGTGGCGTGCCTGCACGCTCCTGGCACGGGGCACAGCCCCCGACACCCACAGACACACCTGTGGGGCCAGCTACCCAGGAAGGACAGCTGTGGCCCACTGAAGAAGGCAGGGGGCTGCTGTGTCTCCCTAAGGCGAATCTTTACAGATACACATCCCATTGACACAGCCTGTGGAAAGTGTGTCTGCTAAAGCACTTTTGCTTGTTTTTTCTTGAATCTGATGACTGTTTTAAATGGGAGCCAAGAGAAACCACTGAGAACGTCCCTGGCTGCCCGTCTGTTTCCGGGAGCGGAAGACTGTGGAGAATCTTGGAAGCCCTGAGAACATAAGGGAATGCAGAAGAATGTGCCCTGCAGCTGGCACAGCTGCCTTTTAGGATCCAGGAGATGACAGTGGACACTCCGGAAGAGCTCCTCATGGTGCTGGTCTAGCTCTGTTCCCCTGCCCCAACAACAGCTAGGGAGAAAGGATGCGTGGATGCTGGAGAGACAGACAGACAGACAGAGCTTCCTTTCTCAGATGAGTTGCCAAGAGAATGTATGTTTTGAATTTCCCAATACTTCCCAAAGCTCTTATTTAAATTTTTTAAAATTTGTTTATTTATTTGAAAGCCAGAGTTAGAGAGGAAGAAACAGAGAGAGAGAGAGAGAGAGAGAGAGAGAGATATCTTCCACCTGTTGGTTTATTCCTCAGATGGCTGCAACAGCCAGGAGCCGAAGCCAGGAGCCAGGAGCTTCATCCAGGTCTCCCTCATAGGTGGTAGGGGCCCAAATACTTAGGCCATCCTCTGCTGCTTTTCCCAAGGCCATTATCAGAGTGCTGAATTGGAAGAGGAGCAGCTGGGATGCAAACTGATGTCCATATAGGTTGCTGGCATCACAGGTGGTAGTTTTTACCTGCTATGCCACAGTGCCAGCACCCCCCTTATTTAAACTCATACCCTTCCCCCATATTTCCAGGACATCTGCTCTCCTTTGGATTCCAAATTCCCAAAGCCACATCCTGAAAGTTGTCCTCAGCCCATCCTTGAAGGGAGGGAGAATTATAGCCCTATTGTGCTGGTGGGAAATGGGGCACAGAGATGGGAAATGGGCAGCCCAACCTGCTCTGTGGTGGCTGGGCTGGCCCCAGAGCCCGTGTACTTCTTCCGGTTCCCTGCCATCCATGAGCTGTGACTGGTAGGGTGTTAATATATAGATGAAGGTACTTCTCAAAGTTTGTAGTTAAAAGATAAGTTTATTTTGGTGCAAAAAAGCGTGAAATCCATGCATTGTTTGTTCATTGTACACATTTCCCATGAACTTTTGAAAGCCCCAATTTTGTTTTTCCTATAGAGAGAGAGTTAGGACTCCACACTTCAGTGAAGGAGCTTGGCTGCTGTAAGTGGGGAAAGTTTGGCACTTCCAGTGCTGCTTGGTGACCTGGTGGGTTATCAGACAGCTGCAAAGCAGTGTTGGCTGAACATAGAGTCACTTGGGGAGCTTGGAAACACATTGATGCCCAGGCCCTACGCCTGGAGAGTGAGTTGAATGGGGAGGGCCTGGGCACTGGCTTTTTTTTTTTTTTTTTTTTTTTTTAGGATTTATTTATCTACTTGAAAGAGTTACAGAGAAAGAGAGAGGGAGGGAGGGAGTGAGAGAGACAGAGAGGTCTTCCATCTGATAGTTCATTCCCCAAATGGCCACAATGGCGCTGATCTGAAGCCAGGAGTCAGGAGTTTCTTCCCATTCTCCCATAAGGGTGCAGGGGCCCAAGGACTTGGGCCATCTTCTACTGCTTTCCCAGGCCAAAGCAGAGAGCTGGATCAGAAGTGGAGTAGCTGGGACTTGAACCGGCACGCATATGGGATACTAGCTCTGCAGGTGGCGGCTTTACCCGCTACGCCACAGCGTGAGCACTGGCATTTTTATAAGTCCCTGTAAGACCCTGAAGCCCTGCTGGGTTGACAACTACAGTTGTTGAAGAGTGGATGGGTGCATTTATTTGAGGCATAGTTTCCAATTCATTCTTCTTAACAGGTCCAACCAGGACTCACTGAGGCTGAGGATAGCTTCCTGTAGTCCTTTCAGTTGGTATCAAGTCCTTGGAGTCCTAGGTTTTGTCTCAGGTGCAAAGTGATGTTTCAGAGAGAGAGAGAGCATGGAGATGGGCCTGGTATCTCTTTCCTTCCTGTCTCTTCCCCCGAGTTTCTTCTTTCATTCTGCCTACCCTGGTCACCCCTTCTTCGTCCTGTTTATCTCATTACTGCGTTTCCTCCCACTCTTAACTCCATTTTCCCTGCATCTTTGCTCGCAGGATGAGGCGCTCCATGGTGGGTTTAACAGAAGGAATGCGTTCACAGGAGGACCCTGGGGTGGTTGAGCGTGAAGGATTCGTTCTGTATGAACACATTTGAGTCGCGCAAGTGCTATACACAGACTTTGCGTGGTACACAGAATCCAGATAGTCACAGTGAAATCCCCCTTAGCCAGCACCTCATGCTGTTGCCTTGACTCAACCTCCCATGAGAATGGACAGTTGACTTCCTCATCTTTGTAAAGCATTAACTGGCATTTAAACGCCTCCCAGAAACAGAGTATTTGAAAGTCATGCATCAGAACCAGTGGAAATGTTCAGTAGCTCCACCGTATGTCCTAGGGAAACTTCCAGGCTACGGCTGCGGTGCTGTCTTTCCGGGCTGTACAGTGGTGTGTAGTATGGATTTATTTAGCTATTCGTTTAGTGATGGACACTTAGGTATCTTCCAGAGGTATACACAGACACCTGGCCCTGTGTGTTTTCGAGCCCTGGGCAGCATCCTGTCTCTCCAACAGGCCAGTCTTCTCTGGAGGATCACTGTGGATCTAGAGCCCCCCCCCCCCCCCCCCCGTCCTGGTCAGCGAGCGCATGGGGCCAGGATAAGTAAACAGTGAATGCGGGTGAGCACGCCGCACCTCCTGCACAAATCCAAGTGCTTCTTTGGGTGGTTGCTGAGAAGTGGAATGAGTGTGAATAACTCTCACCAGATTGCTGTCCAGAATGGCTGGTCCATTCTGTGTTGGGACCTCTTGTCATCGCAGTGTGCATTTTCTTGATTTGTTGTGAAATTGAGCCCTTTTTAGTCTGTCAGTCTTTTTTTCTTCAATAGATTACAATTGTATTTTACTTTTAAAGCCACAGTTGGAAAAACATCATCATTTTAGGACAAGAACTAATGTAATTTTTGTGCTTTTTAAAAATTTCTGCTACCTTTTACAAAGCTGTCCTTCTAGCACGCATGTGAGTTTTGAGTTGCTTGTTTGTTTCGCGTGATCTCCCAGACATTGTTTGGTGTGGATTTTAGCGTGAGGGGTCATTGTTTACATGGATTCTTTCTGTGCAGGTGCTGTTGGCCATGAAGTGAAGTACAATTAATGCTCACTTTTACTCGTTCAACTGCAGGTCATGAACAGAACCAGCTGAGATCCCTGTCCTCATGGGGCTTACATGCGGCGGGGAAGGCAGGAAACAGGAAGTTAGTGGGTGACTGATACCTGAGAGAGGCGCAAGGGGCCGGGGGTGCTGGGCTGCCCAACGGCTCACTCAGAAGGGGCCTTTGGAATGAAGACTTGAAAAAAGTGAGAGAGTGAAGCCACTTAAAACTGTGCGCTGGGGGCTTGCCCCGGGCTGAAGCCAGTGATGAGCCAATGTCAGAGCCTCCCAGGCCTGTCTCAGTCTTGGCCTTTTCCCTGAGATGTGGGACTGGGTGTGTGTGTGTGTGTGTGTATGTGGCAGGACTGGTGAAGGGGGATGATTTTCCTGCTGCACGGACGGCAGTCCATGATGAGAGGCCAGGACTGGGGTGTGGCTGAGGAGTGAGCAAGACAGGAAGCAGGAGGCCAGGAGGCTGGTTCACTGGTCTAGGTGAGAGGCAACCTGTATGGTCCCCGTGGAGGTGATGAGAAGCCATTGGTCTAGGTATAGTTGGAAGGTACAAACACCATGAGTGGCCCTGAGGATTTGAGACTGAGCAAAAAGCATAGAACAAACCAGAACTTTCCAAAGAGTCACTTTGGGTAGCAAAAGTGGAGTTCAGTTTTGGACACAAAGTGGCGTTGGAGGTCTTAGTGCGGATGCTGTGCAAGGTGGCCTGCAGGGGAGGGGAAAGAGCTCTGTGAGCTGCTGTTAACATTCTACAAGTGAGGAGGTGGAAGCAGAGAGAGATTGAATGAGCTTCCCAAGGTCACACAGCAAATAGAGTGCCAGGCAGTGGTTTGGACCAGGCAGTCTGCCTCCAGGTACCATAGACGCCATCTCTCGGCTATTGGCAGATTCTGTTGTTATTCCTGGGGGTAAGGCAGGGGGACTTACTCTTAGGGATGAGGTGGCTCACCCCAGATCACAAAGCTGGGCAATGTACGTATTTGAGATTCTCTACTTCAAGAACACAAGCTCGTAATTGCCGCATTCAGCTGTCTGTACAGCAGGAAAGTTAATGGTTCAAAATTTTATTTATTAAATTTTTATATTTATTTATTATTTGTGAGGCAGACAGAAGAGAGACAGAAAGTTCCCATCCTCTGGTTCACTCCTGAAATGCCCACAATGGCCCCATGCCAAGGGCTGAAGCCAGGAGCTTGGAACTCAATCCATAGCTCTCGTGTAGCTGGCAGAGACCCAATTACTTGACACCTGCTGCCTCCCGGGGTCTGCATTAGCAGGGAACTGGAATGGAGCATAGAGCCAGGGCTCACACAGGCACTCCAGTATGAGAGGCGGGTACCTGAACTGGTGTCTTAACTGCCCAGTTTTTTGTTTGTTTGTTTGTTTGTTTTGTTTTTTAACAAATCCCAGCTCTGGGCAGCATCCTGTCTCCCTGACATGCCAGATCTCGGGGCTACCAGTCCTGGGTCCCACCTCCTCCTCCAGTTCCCCTGTCCTGGTCAGTGAGCCCATGCAGCTTACAGGAAGTGGTCAGACAGCCTCCTGCCTGCAGGTAGCCAGGTGTTCGGGGCGGCAGTGTTCTCACCTAGGACAGGTTGTAGACACACACACTTCTCAGGTCAGGAGCTTTGTGGGGAGGCCCAGCCCTTGGGCCTTCAGAACACCCCAGCAGTCCTGATGCCCCAGGTTAAGCAGGCCTGCATGAGGTCATCCTTTAAAGCATTTTTCATTTAGAAATGATTTTGAACATGTAAAAATGACAACAATGGTTCAAATAATTCTTGCAAATCCTTCAGCCAGTCTCCAGTTGTTAACATTTGACCACATTTGGGCCCATGTTCTCTCTCCCTAAATATCTATTATAACAATAAATATATGTATACCTTCACATGTAATATATTTAACTTTTTTTGAATAAGTTAATGGTAAATTACAGATGTGATACTCCCTAATCCCCAGACATTTCATTTAAAAAATTATTTACTTATTTGAAAGTTAGAGTTACAGAGAAAGGGAGAGACAGAGAGATCATCTGCTGCTTCACTCCCCAGGTGGCCACATGGCCAGCGCTGAGCCCAGCTGAAGCCAGAAGCTTCATTCAGGTCTCCCACGTGGGTGGCAGGGTCCCAAATGCTTGGAACATCTTGTGCTGCTTTTCCCAAGCCAGTAGGAGGAGGCTGGATTGTAAGTGCAGCAGCCAAGACCAGAACCGGCACCCATTTGGGATGCTGGTGTTGCAGGCACCAGCGTTCCCTGCACTGCCACGTGCTGGCCCTAATCCCTAAACACTTCCGTGTCTGTTGCCTAAGGACAGAGATATTCGCTTAGATAATCACCATATAGGAAGTAAACCTTGATACAATACCATTATTTAATCTACTGACCTTATATTTTCCCAATAATATCATAGCAAAAAAGAAAAAAAAAAATCCTCTGTGTTCTTGGTCAAATCCAAGATTGCATGTTGCATCTATGTTGGTCATTTTTTCTGGCTCTTTTTTTTTTTGGCAGGCAGAGTGGACAGTGAGAGAGAGACAGAGAGAAAGGTCTTCCTTTGCCATTGGTTTACTCTACAATGGCTGCCGCAGTTGGCGCGCTGCGACCGGCGCACTGCGCTGATCCGATGGCAGGAGCCAGGTGCTTCTCCTGGTCTCCCACGGGGTGCAGGGCCCAAGCACTTGGGCCATCCTCCACTGCACTCCCTGGCCACAGCAGAGAGCTGGCCTGGAAGAGGGGCAACCGGGACAGAATCCGGTGCCCCGACCGGGACTAGAACCCGGTGTGCCGGCGCCCCAAGGCGGAGGATTAGCCTAGTGAGCCGCGGCGCCAGCTTTTTTCTGGCTCTTTGACTTAATACCTGTGTGTGCCCTTTGCTGCTTCTGCAACATTTTAGCTTCATAACCTGGGTGGGTTGCCTGACGCTGCATGTGTCAGTCTTGCTGTTGGCTGAGAGAGGAAAGCAAACGTGTCCATAGCTGTGGGAGCGAGTGGTGATGAATGTGACGGTCTGAGCACAGTGCCTGGGCGTCAGTGAGATCCTTATGTGTTCTGACAGCGAATCCAGGTGCTACGCACTGAAGTAGCTTTGCACTCTTATGTCTTTGCTCTTTGATGTCGTTTAACATTGATAGCTTGCATTTTAATCAATTTGGAAGGAGTTTTCCATGGGTAGTGTGAGGTAGACAATGAGTCCCTTGCCTTGCTAGCCTTGCCTAGCTGGGTTTTCAGCTCTGTGTGTTTACACCCACCCTTCCCCAGTCTTTATATATCATATACTAAGTTCCCGTTTGCACATTATTTACTGGTGGGTACAGGTTTTTTGTTTTTTTTAAGTTGTTTTATTTACTTGGAAGACAGAAATCTCCCATCCACTGATTCACTCTGCAAACACCCACAACAGCCAGGGCTGGTCCAGGCTGAGCCAGGAACCTGGAACTCAAACCAGACCTGAGTGGCAGGGACCCAAGGACTCGAGTCATCCTCCGATGCCTCCCAGGGTGAACATTAGCAGGAAGCTGGAATCAGGAGTGGAGCCAGGGGCTCCAAAGCAGGCACTTGGATGTAGGATGTGGGTGTCCCAAGTGATGTCCTAACTACTGTGCCAAACGCCTGCCCCTCGGGGTGCAGTTTGTTGGCTGATCTGTTTCTCTCCACTGTGCTGGTTCAGCAGGTTGGTTTGACTGTAACCATGGGATATTCTTTGCTAAATGCAGGGCCTGTTCCCTGCGTGCAGATGCCACTGGAAAGGAACCCCCCTGCCCCCGGCCGCCACCATGTGCAGCAGCGTCAGCCCCCACTCTGAGCTTTTCACTTCTTTCTCCCTGACCCCTAGTGCTCAGAACCTCGCTGTCTCTCCCACCCTCCACAAAGTCTGCTTGCTCAACATTGACCATCTTGCAGGGCAGACGTCAGTGAGCGCATGCGTATCTCCATTGTTGGCAGACCTTAAAGTGTGCTATGGGGGAAGAGAACAGAGGGAGCATCTGCACTCACGGGGTTACTAAATCTTCGCTCTGTGGTCTGTTTATTTCCGGTTTTAAAAGTAAGGCCCGAACCCTCCCTCGTGAGCTCCATGTTCATTGCTCTCATGTGTATATATACATATTTAAAGATTTTATGTTATTTATTTGAAAGACAGTTACAGAGAGAGGTAGAGACATGGCAGCAGCGGCACTGGGTGGGTGGGGGGGGGTGTCTTCTGTCCACTGGTTCACTCCTCAAGTGGCTGCAACAGCCCAAGCTGACCGATCCAAAGCCAGGAGCCATGAACTTCTGCGTCTCCCACATGGGTGCAGGGGCCCAAGGGTTTGGATTATCCTCTCTTGCTTTCCCAGGCACATTAACAGGGAGCTGGAATGGAAGTGGAGCAGCTGGGACTCCAACTGGCGTCCATATGGGATGCCAGTGCTGCAGACCAGAGCTTTAACCCACTGTGCCACAGCACTGGCCCCTCCCATGTATGAACGTGTCCCTCTCTTCCTGCCTCTTTCTGTCGGATGCCTTTTCAAATCAAATACCACCTTTATCCCCTGGAGGACTCCCATGTTAACAAGGCTCAGAGCTGTGAGCCTGCTTGCTTTAGGATCATGTATGGGATTTTGGGCACATGGGCCGAGGAAAAGGGTGTGGGGAGGGGGCTTCTCCATTCTAGAACCATCTTATCCAGACCAGGACAGGTTCAGGGAAGTCTGTGTCTGCACAGTGGCTCAGAGAAGGCAAAGGGGAGGCAGGAGGTGACACCTGGTGCCAAGAAAAGCCAGAGACGGGAGGAACTTTGGAACAGGGAGGGGGAGCCCCCGTGAGGAGGCACACGTGCTGATGGATGGCAGCAGCATGGAGTCGAGGTCCCTGGGAGTCAGGAGCCCCGTGTGCATGGTGGGAGGGGCTTGGCATGATGACTGGCAGTTCCCACTGCATTCTGCCCTGGGGTGTCAGGAAAGCCCATGGCCGGGACCCCTGTCACTCCGCCTGCAAGGGGCTGTCCTGTCTCCAGCCTGACTGGGCTCTGCAAGGGGTTTCTGTGGACTCTGCCCAACCCCTCCCCTCACTCGCTTTCCTGCACACAGGTCACCCTGTGCACCTGCCGCTTTTTCCGTGTTCTCAGAGCCACGTCTTCATTTCCGTCTCTACCACCCTGCAGATGAGACCACACCAGACCATCGTCCTCTGACCCTTTCCCAGTGGGGCCAGCTCTGCCTTGGGTGCCTGCTCCAAGGAGGGCCATCCTAGCCAGAGCTCTGGCCCGTGTCCAGAGAGGAGATGGGTCTCTTCTTTGGCCTGCCAGCCACGCTCTGCCGCTGTTTCCACGCTTGGGCTCCCTGCGCTCCGTCACTTGGGCTGCTCACTTGCTTCTCTCCCGGCTCCTGCGCGTGCCTCCCTCCTCTCAGCTGCTCCTTGACCCCACTCCGTGCTCCCCCTCCTGTGTGGGATGTGCTTTGTTATGGGTCCCATGCGGGGAGCGCTTGGGATGGCTTTTGGCCACAGGGCGTTGAGTTAAGGTGACAAAGCTAAGTGGCCTCACAGGAGCTTGGAGCTGTTCTCAGATTACTAAGGAGGGCGAGGTTGCACTGGGACACACATGAAGCCTTGGCACCCTGAGTGCAGGCTTGCCAGGTGGGCCCACCCAGCCAGGGGCCAGGCTCCCCCCCCCCCACGAGTCATCATTCCATGGGATGTCATAGCGCTGTGCACCTGGGGTTGAAGGGTTTGGGACACTTAAAAGGAGAGAATATAAAGTAGAGGGGCTGTTTTTATAGCACTTCGAGTATTACACACATGTGGGTTTCTGCATATATTCTAAAAATGTGTGTGTCTGTGCACAGGTGTGTACACATACATGCCTGTATACCTGTGAACTTTATGTGTATGTGTATTACATAGGAAGATTTTTTCTTGGAATTATTGTAGATTTGACAGCTAGATGCAAGCATAGCACAGAGTGTTCGCTGTCTCCTAGCTTCCCTTAATGGGAACATCTTACATAATCCAGTATGAGATCAGAACAGAGAAATTAACATGAGTGCAGTGCTGTTCCAGCTTCATCCAGATCTCACCAGTGTTTCTGCAAATGCCCTCTTTCTGTTAGAAGATCCAAATTTGCATTTTGTCATGTCTCTTTATTCACTTTATGCCACTGTCTTTTTAAATCTTAGCTTTCACAACTTTGACACTTTTTAAACTTTTTTTAAAAAAATTTATTTATTTGAAAGGCAAAGCTAGAGAGACTGTTCTTGCATCCACTGGTTCACTCTCCAGAATGGCTGCAACAGCTGGGGCAGGGCCAGGGTGAAGAAGCCAGGAGCCAGGAGCTTCATCAGGGTCTCCCGCATGGGTAGCAAGGGCCCACGCGCTTGGGCTGTCTTCCACTGCTTTCCCAGGTGTATTAGCAGGGAGCTGGATCACAAGTGGAGCAGCTGGGACTCGATCCGGCCCTCACAAGGGATGCTAGCGACACAGGCAGTGGTTGAACCCACTGCAATGCCAGCCCCGCCCTTGATTGACACTTTCGACAAGTGCTGGTCACTGGCTTTGTGGAAAGCGCTTTAGTTTAGTTAGTTTAGTTTGCCAGGCGTTCCCTTGTCATTGCTTTGACGTTGTGCCTGTGGGAGAGCACCTTAGAGGGGCTGAATCCTCAGAACGTCGTGCTAGGCAGTGCATGATGTTGATCTCTTTTGTCACGGGAGATCCTGACCAGGACCACCTGGCTGAAGGGGTGCTGATGAGCTTCTCATATCTTGGAGGAGACACCTTGAGACTGCATTGTCCGAACAGAGGAAGTTTAGTCAGGGCATTGGTTGATAAAAGAGCCTAGAAGTTAAATGACCCAGAGATTGGCACCTGTGGGAGTCATTGCCCCCTCAAAAGGTGGAGATGGTGTTGCTGGAGCCCAGGGGTCAGGCTCAGGCACAGAAGTTCTAGAGCGGTGCTGTCCAGTGGGAGCCACAGGCCCTGCGTGGCTCTTGAGCCCTTGAGGTGTGGCTTGTCCAAGCAGAGATGTGCTCTAAGTGGCTTTTAGAAACAGTCTGGAAGGAAGAATGTGAAATACCTCATTCGTAGGCTTTTATATGGATTCCCTGTTGAAGTGATAATGTTTGAGAAACATTGGGTTAAGAGAAATTAATTTTGCCTCCTCCTCCTTACAGTCTGGCCCCTTGAAAATGTAACATTATACCTGTGGCTCCCATTTCTTCCAGCCGGCCAGTGCTGCTGCACACCTGTACCCAAGCTCAGTGATTAACGTGATAACACAAGATCTTTCCTGGACAAAGGGCGAGCCCAGCCAGAGTTGTAGAAAACCAGACCTGTGCTGTCCAGCAGGGAGTGTCAGCCACTGAGACAGCCCCCTCTACCTTCTGTCTGTCACACAGAGTGCAGGGTAAGGTCGGTGGCGAGCAGCGTCAGCCTGAGAGGCTAGCATGTAACACAATCGTAAAGACACCCCCATAAAGCTGGTGGTCCCGGACACAGGCAGTGCTCTATCCCTGCTCCTTCATTTCCTGTTTTAGAGCTTATAGACATCTTTCCTCCCAAGCTTGCAGCGTCGCCCGGCACTGCTGTCCCACTTTACAGGGGGAGCAGCAAAGCCCGGGAGATCACAGGGACTGCAGTGGCTCTCCTGCTTAAGGTGCATCACTTGGGGAGCTCGTCAAAATGCAGGTCCCCGGGGCCTCCCTCTGTGGCAGGTTTTGGGCACTGTCAGTGCAGGTGGCTTGCAGACGACACACCAGCCCCCTGAGCTCGCTGGCGTCCAGCCGAGCTGCTGATGGCCAGTCCAGGGCTCTTCCCCAATGTCAGATCCATCATCTTTTGGAGCTGGGTGTGCAGGAAGAGCCACACACCCACACCTCTACTCTGGCCCTGGCGACCTTTGACATGGCAGAGGGTTGGTGTGGCTGAAGCCAGGCCAGGAGGTCGAACATGGTGATGTTAGGTGTCTAAAACTCAGAAGAAGCGGGCATTGTGTCCAGTTGGCTTTGGAATGTCGCTGGATCCTCATTGCTTTGGTGGACAGAGGTGAAGGGAAATGAGCTTGGCTTTCAGCCTACGGCCGTGGTCACTTTGACATGGAGTTTGGAGAGGCCACGGGAACCTGCCGGCGGGAGAGGGTCTGCTGTGGAAAACACTGAGTGGGGGAGTTCATGCTGACGCTGCAGCAGGGGTCAGGAGCAGGTGTGGGGCCGGGCAGGGTGAGCGCGAGCCTGTCTGTCCTGCCTCACTGACCCTCCTCTCTGCCCTGCAGTGGACAGCGGACTGCAGCGAGCAGCTGGACGGCAGCTGTTCCTTCTCCCGAGGGCGAGCCCCACCGCAACAGGTAGGCAACCAGCTCCGTGCTCTGGGCTCGTCGTGTGTCTTGTGTGTCTGGGCTCGTGGACAGGGGGATGGGGAGAGAGTGGCGAGCTGGGAGGGGGTGCATCTGCCTCGCTGGGAAGCCCTCCCCGTCCCCTGTCCACACAGTGGTTCCTAAGACCTCCTTCCAGTAGCAGCATTGTGTATAACAACAAACCTCTGCAAAGAGCCCGGTATCCACCGAGAGAGGCCGGAGACAGGTTTTGTGCTGTGGAATATTACACAGCGCTCAGATCACAGAACCGGGGGCTCATGCATGATGCTGATGGAGCCTACAGACAGTGCTGGGGGCTCTTTGGAGACCACGTCTACTCCAGGTCTGCCGAAGGCCTGGGGCACAGCTCCTGGGGGCCTAGGAGACTGCTATTAGAAAGAATCCTGTTCATCTCCTTCGGCCAACCCACTGTCCTGGGCCCAGGCCTGCACCTGCTGCTTGCCCATGGTGTCCTAAGGGCCCCCCTGGGCTGCTTGCTTGGTCCAGTTTGTCTCTGGCGCCAATGATGGTGCCCTGATGGAGGCTGCTCAGGGACCTCAGTTCTGGATCTTTCTGAGGCCGCTGGGCATTGCCCCTCTGTGGTGTGGGGGCAGCTGCGCACTGTTCAGGACTTACTTTTCCGTGCGCTCTGCGACACGTGTGGTGGCATGTCCTCCCTCCTTGGGGTCAGCTTCCTCGTATGGAAACCAGGAGGATGCTCCGTGGTGTCTGAGGGGCCGTCTGACCACCCCACCCCACCCCCGTGCTGCTCGCAGATGGAGCGGCAGAGGCCCATGGAGGGTCAGGCTGTGACACAGATGGGACTTGGCCCGGGCCTCTTATCTCCCCCTGCAGCACTGTCTCCTGCCTGCAGCAGGCACCCTCCCTTGGCCCAAGGCCCTGCCAGTCATCCTGGGGTTTTCTGTGTGAAGATCCCCTTAGCTCTTCAGCAGCAAATGTGGACTTGGATGTGGGGGCCACAGCCGCAGAGTGAGGGTTTGGAGGCAGGGTTAGAGCGCTTAGATGGGGGACACACAGGGCTGGTTGAGGAGATGAAAAAATCAGCTATTATTTGGTCAGCAGGGCGCCCCCTGCTGGAATCTTCCAGGGGAGGGTCCTTTTTTTCCTCTCCCTTTTATCACCTTTTCTGGGTTCCTCTCCCTGTCCTTTCCCCCTGGTCCCAACATCCCTGACAGGGTCCCTAGGGACTGAGAAAGGGTCTTCCTCCTCCCTCTTTCCCCTCCTCTATTTCCTGCACCCTGGGAAGGCCTTTCTCAGCCTGTTTCACCCAGCAGAGGAGGGAGTGGGAGCTGGCCAGGAGATGCAGGCCAGTGGTGTGGGGCTGGGGCTTGTGGGATGGGCCCTTCCCTGCCCCAGGTGCCCTGGCACAGCAGGGACCAGCTCACCCCAATCCCACCTTCAGGAATCAAGTCAGCAGTTGGCTTAGGGCAAGCAGAGTTCAGCCAGCGACATGGACATGAAAGGGCCCTGAATGATGGAATCGTACAATGCTCCTAGTAGGTCCTTTCTTGGCAGATGGCATTGACACATAGTAGATTCACTTTAGAGTTTGACCTTAGGCAGGTGGAAGCGCGGGTCTCTGCATATAAACCCGCCCACGGCCCTGACCTGCCCAGAGACCAGGCTCCTTGGGTAGGGCTTCCTGCAGACCATGGCGTCCCTGACATTCCCACCAGACCCTGACCCATGGCATCCATGTGACCACACAGAGGGAGAAGGTGGAAGGGGGCCGGGTCACGGAGGGCCACCGGCTGTGCAGCCTTGTGTACGTGGTGTCTTGTTGGTCTGGTGCACGCCCTGGGGTGTTCACGTTGGGAAAGTGTGGAAAGGGCCGCATTGGGGGGCTGGATTGCCTGAGCGTGGCTGTGCTGTGTGACATCAGGGGGACCTCCTGAGGCCGGAGTGTGCACAGCTCCCACAAGCAGGACTTCCGGCGAGTCATCCACCAGCCCCAGTGCTCGGCCCTGGGAGGGCCTGGAGCCACAGCCCCGCTGTCAAGGGCCTTGCCGCTTAGTCAGAGGGACAAAACTCAGGTGAAAGCAGTGCCCAGGACAGGAGGGGCAGCATCCGGCCAAGGGTGTGTGGTCCGGGCTGGCAGGGCGGCTCTGCGGTGTGGGGACGTGCCTGCCTTCTCCCTGCTCTGCCCTCCCTAGAGTCCACGTGGCCCGAGATGGCCCTTGTCCCCTTGTCTCCGAGGGTCATGAGGCAGCCGTCTCCTGATGTCCTCTGGGGGAGGAGTCTAAGCGGGTCAGCATCCCTGCATGACCACGCCGCAGGGGAAGTCCCGCGTGGCTGGCCAAGGAAGCTGCCCTGCCCGCACCTGGGGGTGGCTGGCTGCTCCGGTGGCTCCTCTGACAGCCCCACCTTGGCCGCGTGTGCCCGAGGTGGAGGTGTGCAGGAAGGTGCCCAGCCCTGCAGTCTGCCCAGGAATCTCTGTGGCGCATCACTCACTGGCCCTTGAACAGGGGCCCAGGGGAGGCATCGCTGGGGGATTGGTCAGACCCTGGGGTCATTTCTGACCCCACCACAGACTTCTGTCCCGCTTCTGTTATCTCAAGGTCTAAAGGATGCTGGTCTTCCATGCCCCCACTCAGAGACCCAGAATGAGGGCCAGCGAGGGCAGGTTGAGTCCCCGGCCCAGAGAGGTCAGTGTGAAAATTGGGCTGCACCTGGTGCAGAGGGGCCGGCCAGCTGCCAGCGGGTGGGGCTCCCCTGGATCTTGGCCCCCGATGTCCTCTTTCCAGAACCTCTTCCGCTCCCTTGTTTGGTTAAGATGTCGGAATGGCTCCAGCTTTTCCTTGTCGTAGAGGAAGTGTGTGGAGTGGCTGAGAGGAGAGTACCCCAGATGACAGAGTCCAACAGCAGGACCTGTAGGACACCGCTCGAGGTGCTGGCGGGGGATGCAGGTCTCAAGGACGTAAGGAAGGTCGGATGGGACCAGGAGCCAGCAGCTCTTCTTCACTTGCATAGAAGTCCCAAGGAAAGGACACGAATGTGTCCGACAGCAGGCGAGCCTCTGGGTAGACCTTGAGAAGGACTTCCCGGCTGCAGGGCATGTTGGCCCGCAGTGTTGGCTGTCAAGTGAGGTGATGAAATCATTGCTGAGCATGCCTTTCACACAAGGTCCCCTGGGACACACGGGGGGAGTGTCAGAAATGACGGCTGGGTGTCTTGGTGGGTGGCCCATGATTGCATGTTTCCTGGAGTCATGAGTGTCGGGTATGTCCCCATCCCATCCTGATGTCCCCCTAGCAAATGAAAAATCAGGAGGGCGGGAGGGAGGCTCGGCCCAGGGGCCCAGAGACCCGGATGTTAACCAGGACCTGACCCTGCTTCCAAGAGTGTCTGCAGAAGGAGGCGTTGGGCCACACAGGCCTCTCTGAGCCTTTCTCGGGCTCTCTGTCTGCATTCTGTCTCCATGTAGTGCCCAGCTCAATCCAAACCACTGCCAAAACTGCCCAGGTCTGGATGGTCCTCATTTCTCCCTTCTTCCCCACGCCCTGAGATCTGTGGCGCCCTGCAGGCCGCCCTGATGCTGCTGGTGTTGACCCTGACCCAGGCTGGCCATGGTAGGCAGAGGACAAGAGCCTAAGGTCGCCTCTGGCCCCAGCCACCTTCTGCCCTGCTGTAATTACAGGGGGGATTCGGTGTTAGTTTAAAATGCTGTTTGCACATGGGATACCCTAGTATAAGGGCCTGGATTAAAAAAAAAAAAAAAAAAAGATTGATTTGAAAGAGTTACAGCAAGAGAGGGAGAGGCAGAGACAGGAGAGAGATCTTCCATCCGCTGGTTTACTCCCCAAATGGCCACAACAACCAGGGCTGGGCCTGGAGCCAGGAGCTTCTTCCAGTTCTCCCACATGGGTGCAGGGGCCTAAGCACTTGGGTCATCCTCTGCTGCTTTTCCAGGCCATTAGCAAGGAGCTGGGTGGGAAGTGGAGCAGCCAGGACCCGAACTGGTGCCCATATGGGATGCCCGCTGCAGATGGTGGCTTTACCTTCTGTGCCACAGCACCGGCCCCAAATGCCTGGGTTTTTAAAAAAAAAAATTTTTTTTTTTAATTAATTCTAGAGGCAGAAGGAGGGAGGGAAAGAAGGGCGGGGCAGGAGGTGAGGAGGAAGAGATAAGAGAGAAAACATGCTCCCGTCCTCTGGTTTACTCTCTAAACGTCCAGGATGGCCCAGGCTGGGCTGGGCCTGGAGTCAGGAGCTGGGAACTCAGTGCAGGTTCCCCGTGTGTATGACCGGGACCCAGCTACTTCAGCCGTCCCCTGCTGCCTCCCAGGGTCTGCAGTGGGAGGAAGCTGGAATCAGGAACCGGAACCAGGAGCCAAACCTAGACACTTTAAGTCATAATAGTAATAATAACAGCCATAAAAACAATCACTGGTAATGGGTTGCAGACATCTTCAGCCCTAGACCAAACGTCCGCCCAGTGCCTGCGTCCTTACGCGTCTCCGTGTCCTGTGAGGAATGTCCCACGTGTGTGCCTGGTGTTGCTCCCCATGTGGTTTGCGTTTGTTGAGCGCCTGCAGAAGCTCAGCAGACACGTATGGACTGGAGCCTTCGGGGTGACTGGCTGATGGCAGCGCAGACGCCGTCACACAGAGCAAGGAGGAGTCCCCCAGAGAGGCGTCTGCCCGACCACCGAGGCAGCGGACATTCCAGGGTGCTCTTGGTCTGTGCCAGGGAGGACACGGGACTGATCCTTGCTTTTGGGAATGGGATGGAAGGGAAGAAAGAAGAAGGGATGTGAGCCCAGCTGGGAGCTGGGCATACCCTTGGGGTGTTATGGCAACAGGAGAGAGCCCAGTGCTGTTGCGGGTGGTGGGGGTGAGAGCAGTGACCCTGGTGGGGTCGCGTGCCGGGCTGCCCATCTGTGGACGCTGCACATCCTGTGTTTTTCTCTGGCTTTCTGTCGAGTACGTCAGCCCCTGCGTCGTTGGGGCGGCCTGGGTCCCGCTGCAGTAACCAGCAACCCCGCGTCTCGGCCACCTTCAGCAGCGCGCTCCGCTGGGCTCGGGCGCAGCTCACCAGAGGAGCTGACCCAGGGAGAAGGGCCTGGAGGATCCCGTGCTGGGAGTTAGGGCTGCAGCCTTGAGGCTGCTTCGGTCACTGCCCCTGGGAGCTTGTCACCCAGAGCTCATCTCAGGGCCTCCTCCAGCCACTGCACACCGAGAGGCGCAGTTCTAGTTGGGATCTGGGACAGAGGAGGCGGGACTCTGCGGCGCCCTGCTGGAGTCACCGCCCCTGGCCCAGGGTGCCCTCTGCCTTGCCCCATCTCCATCACCGCCTCAAACCCAGGGCTAAGCAGTGCCCCTGGGGACTCACAAGACATCAGGGGCTGTCAGATGGCAAGCCGCTCAAGGTCACCTCTGCTCTGACTGCCGCCGCGGTGCAGCCCCCACCCCCATGTGGCTGCGGAGCTGCTGGGTGTCTTCCTCTCACAGGTTCTTTCTTTGGCTCAGTCCCAAGCCACCCTGTCCAGGTGGCTGCAGCTGGTGGCTTCGGTTTGGCACTCCTTTGCCCCTGGCTACTACTAAATAGCCAGTGTATTGTGGCACATCTTCTTTTCACTAAACGTCTCCATTCCTGCGTGTGGAGTTCATAGTGAACTCCTTTATTTGTTCTTTTACCCTTGGATCCAATCAGCAAGTCATCACTGAGGGCAGTCCGTGAACCAGGCGTGGCGCAGGGACCTGGGAGTGGGGACGGTGAGGGAGACGGGCATGGAGGTCAGACAGAGGATGAGGGGCACAGGAGCCACAGTGCTGAGTCTGGGCTGTGACACTGTGGTCCTTAGGCCCTGGGTCTCCTTCCTGGGAGCAGTGGGGATGTGTGCTAATTCTGCCCAGTCTGCCTCCTAGAGCCGAAGGCAGTACAACCTCTGCTGCTGCCAAACACAAGTCTCTGTTTTCCAAAAACGCCATCTGCCCCTGCCCTTGGGGTGCCTTCTAGCTGCGGCTAACTCGGAAGAGCGGAAACGGCACTTGCTAAGCGATATTGATGACTGGCTTTTATAGAGAGAATAGTCAGCAACCACTCACTTGTTCGGCCAGGTATCGGGTGGCTGCTGTGTACAGTAGGAGCTATGTGTCCTGGTCTCTGCCCTCAGAGACCCTAGAAGCTGCAGAAGGGACTAGGAGGAGACTTCAATAAGTCCACGGAAAATGCACATCATGGAAAGACTCTGTGGATTTCTGAAAGATTTTTTACAATGAAATAAACTTGTCTTTTAATTCCAAATGTCCATGAACTTTTTGAAGTGCCCTCATATGTCCCAGACTTGATGTTGAAGGTGTCAGTGACCCAGAAATGCCAACGGACACAGGCAAATGAAAGTCCCCATAAAAACCCACTGCCCCTACAGAAACCTAGCAGGGCAGGAAGCTTTGAGACAATGACTGTCCTTCTCCAGCCCACGCCATGGGAGAACACACGGCCCCAACCTCACCCATTCCAGCCAATTCTACCCCTCCTGAGTGTAGGGCACCCAGCCCCTGACCTGGGTGGACTCAGAAGACCGAACAGGCTGCAGCTGTCACCCTGCCAGCTGGTGAAGGCTCCCTGTCCCTGCCCATGGTGTCACTGGAGGCCCTGCAGGAAGCTGGTCTTGCACTCCAACTTGGTGGGAGTGTGGTGCCCCTCTCCTCCACACTGGGGTGGTGCCAAGAGGCCCAGGAGCGAGTGAGGCTTTTGCCACTGCCCAGTGATCATGAGGCCAGCCCCAAGGGTGGCTCGGTGGGGTCTACGTGGGAACCTGGAACTCCCACCCCCACCCAGCGGTAACAGCAAGCACCCCCTGGGCATCAGGTTGAGTAGGGAACCAGCTCTCTACCGCCACCTGGGAGGTTCGTGAGGCTGTGCCCGTCCCCTTCCCCTGCCAGAGTGGTCAGTTAAGACAGAAGATGCCATAAGAATCAGTCTTTTAATAGGAAAATGTTCAGGTTTCAGTTGACAACATTTGTCATGCCAAGAATCAGACTTCAAATTGAATGAAAAAGACAGTCAATAGATGTGAACACTGAGATGCTAAATTAAATTTCACCCAAATCAGACTTCTGCTCTAGGAAAGACCACACTAAAAGGATGGAGAGACAAGTTGCAGAGAGGGAGAGAATATTTGTAAAACACGTCTGACAACGCACAGGTATCTAGGATATCAAAAAGAACTCTCAAAATCCATCACTGAGAAGCAATCCAATCAGAAAATGGGCAGAACACAGGAGACATTTTTCCCCACTGAGCACACAAAAATGTCCAGGGGCAGCAGGTTAACCCACTGCTTGGGACAGCAGCATCCCATACTGAGTACTGGTTCGAGTCCTGGCAGCTCCTTTCCGCTCCAGCTTCCTGCTAATGTGCGTGGCAGGCAGTGGAGGATGGCCCCGGCACTTGGGTCCCAGCTGACAGTGTGGGAAACTTGGATGGAGTTCCCAGCTCGTGACTTAAGCCTGACCCCGCCCTGGTTGTTGCAGCCATTTGAGGAGTGAACCAGAGGATGGAAGATGCCTCCCCCACCTCCACATTGATCTGCCTTTTGAATAAATAAATGAGTCTTTGGCCGGCGCCGTGGCTCACTAGGCTAATCCTCCGCCTGTGGCGCCAGCACACAGGGTTCTAGTCCCACTCAGGGCGCCGGATTCTGTCCCGGTTGCTCCTCTTCCAGGCCAGCTCTCTGCTGTGGCCCGGGAGTGCAGTGGAGGATGGCCCAAGTCCTTGGGCCCTGCACCCCATGGGAGACCAGGAGGAAGCACCTGGCTCCTGGCTTTGGATCAGCGCGGTGCGCCGGCTGCAGCACGCCGGCAGCGGCGGCCATTGGAGGGTGAACCAACGGCAAAGGAAGACCTTTCTCTCTGTCTCTCTCTCTCACTGTCCATTCTGCCTGTCAAAAAAAAATTTAAATAAATAAGTCTTTAAAAATATACATCTAATATCGTCAGCCATTAGAGAAAAGCACACTAAAGCCACAGTGAGATATCACAATGCTCCATCAGAATGGTGAATTAAAAACAAAAAGGCTGATATGGATGCTGGTGAGTGCAGAGAAGCTGGACGGCTCATACAGCGCTAGTGGGGATAGAAAATGGCAAAGCTATTCTGGAAGACAGTTTAGCAGTTTCTTTAAAAAAAAAAAAATACAAACCCAAGCCTGTGTGGGCCATGTGATCTAGCATTGCGCTCCTGGGTGTTTATCTCCGAGAACTGAAAACTTATGTTCACACAGACATTTGTGCTCAAATGTTTATAGCAGCTTTATGTGCAATAGCCCCAAACCAGAAACAACCCACGTGTTCTTCAGCAGGTGAAGGCGGCAACAAAGTGCGGTACTCAGCACTGGAAAGGAAGGAGCCGTGGCAAGGCAGCCACCTGGCGACTCTCCAAACAGTTGGGCTGAGTGACAGAAAGCCAGCCTTCAAAGGTTGCCTGCCCCATGCTTCCCTTATATCGCATTCTTCAAAAAAAAAAAAAAAAAGATTTATTTTATTTATTTGAAAGACAGAGTTACAGAGAGAGGTAGAGCCAGAGAGAGAGGTCTTCCATCCACTGGTTCACTCCCCCAGATGGCTGCAATGGCTGGAGCTGCACTGATTCGAAGCCAAGAGCCAGGAGCTTCTTCCGGGTCTCCCACTTGGGTGCAGGGGCCCAAGGACTTGGGCCATCTTCTACTGCTATCCCAGGCCACAGCAGAGAGCTGGATCAGAAGAGGAGCAGCCGGGACTAGAACCAGCAGCCACATGGGATGCTGGCACTGCAGACCAGGGCTTTAACCCACTGCACCACAACACCGGCCCCTATTTTGCATTCTTGAAAGGACAAAATTATAGATGTGGGGAGAGGCTAGGGGTTGTCAGGAAAGAGGTGGGGCGGGAAGGGACTGCACGTGGCTATAAAAGAGCAACAGGAGGGGCCCTGTGGTGATGGACGCGGTCTGGGCCCTGACTGTCAGTGTCCACATCCCGCATGTGGCATGGAGCTCTTACAGGTTCTTCCATCGAGGCAAGCTGGGTAACTGTAAGTGGGGTCTCCCTCCCTCCCTCCCTCCCTCCCTCTCCTCCTCCCCCTCCTCCTCCTCCTCCTCCTCCTCCTCCTCCTCCTTCTTCTTCTTCTTCTCTTTCTCTCTCTCTCTCTCTCTCTCTCTCTCTCTCTCTCTCTCTCTCTTAATTTCAGAGGCAGGCAGACAGACGGAGCTCCCACCTGCTGGTTCACTGCCTATCTACCCGCAGTGGCCGCTGGGGCTAGATCAGAATGAAGTCGGCAGCCAGGGCCTCAATCCAGCTTTCCCATGTGGGTGGTAGGATCCCAGTTGCTTGAGTCGTCACGGCTGCCTCCCAGGGTCTGCATTAGCAGGACGTTGGAATCAGGAGCTGGAGGCAGGTACCTGTGAGTCTACAGTCATCTGAAATTAGCTTAATTTTCAGAAAGCATAGAACCTTTTGTTTCTTCAGAATCTTCCATGGAAATTCCTTGCAGAAACCAGGAAGGAGTAGGGGTAGACATGCTTGGGGAGGCAAGAACAGGAGCCCCATTTGCTTTCTGCTGTGCCCAGCCACCCTATGGCTCTGATACATCTCTGCAGGCCTCCCGGGTCACCTCCAGACCAGATGACCCTCTCCCACCCCGGCCCTTTCCTGTGCCGCCGTCCTGTAGTTCTGAGGCTGGTACTGGCAGGAAGGGACAAATCCCCTAGGCTGTGGAGTTCAAAGAAGGCTTCCTGGTGAGGGAGCCTCGGGAAAAGGGATGCTGGGATGGGGAGTGTGGATTTTCCCCATCTGCTGGCCTTTCTCTAGTGGGGAGCTGGAACAATTGAGTGGCCTCAATTGTTGTAGCAAATGGCCATTGTTGTAGCAAATGCTGGACAGGCAAGCAGCCAGAAATGGCCTCTGGTGGGGCCCAGTTCATTTTAAATCCAAGTCACAACCGTGGTTAGTGGAGAGAGTGGGTGGAAGGGTTGGCTTAAGAGAAATAAACTTGGTTGTTGGCTTCATTGTCTCCCACCCTCTGGCCTCAGGAGAGGAGGCACAAGGGAAGAGATAGGATGACAGGCAGACACCAAAGTCCTGGAGTGAAAGGTATGGCCTTCCCCTCTTCTGATCTCAGCCTGGTCTTTGCTAGTCTCTGCTCAGTCATTCCCTTGCCTCAGATGCCCATCTAGTGTAGGGGGTTAAAATGCTGGAATCCATCACGCTCTTTCTTGCCAGTGTGTGGATGCTGTCCTTGGTGCTGAACATGCACACATGCCCACACACACCTGGTATTGTTGGGACAGCTTGGCTTCTTCCTGGACCCTGCCCTGCCCAGCCGTTTCCCCTGTACTTGTCCCTGTAGTTCCTTCAGATGGAGTAAATCCACACCATCCTCAAAGTCTGCTTTGGTTTGGACCTGAGAGGAATCTCAGATCTGGCCTACAGGAAGTGCATCTGGCCCGAGAGATGACCTTGGGGTCCTCTGAACCCTGAACATCTCACGAAATTCCCATGGTGTCTCTCCTGTATCCTGCCTGGCCTCCCTCCACCCTCTGTTCAGGAATCCCTGATCTGTCAAATGCTTCTGGGAGGGGCGGGCATTTGGCACAGAGTAAGATGCCAGTTGAGAATCCTGCATCTAATATCGGGGTGCCTGGGTTTGAGTCCCAGCTCTGCTTCCAATTTCAGTTCCCTGGAATGTGCACCCTAGGAGACAGCAAGTGATGGCTTAGGTAACTGGAGCCCTGTTGTCCATGTGGCAGACCTAGACTGAGTTCGGGGCTCCTGGCTTCAGCCTGACCCAGCCATGGCTTTTGTGGACCTGTGGGGAATGCACTAGCAGATGGAAGATCAATTGATCCATCTCTCTCCCTCCCTCCATCTCTCTCCCTTCTCCTTCTTCCTTCCATCTCTCCCTCTTCCTCTCCCTCTCTCTCTCCCCCACGCACTCCTTCTGCCTTTCAAATAAGTAAGGTTTTTTCCAAAATGCATACATAACACATGGGAAGCACAGGTCCAGGGAGCCAGAGTGCATTGCTGGGTTCCCTAAGGAGCAGATTGTGATCCTTGAATCTGGTTTTCCTGGCTCTCAGTCCAAGCCATAGTCCTGTTTCAAGGGTTTCCCTGCCTGCTGTCTCCCCTGAAGCTAGCAGCTTGGGTGGCAGGTGTGTTGTCATTTGGCACCTGACTGCATGCCAACTTGAATTGTTCTATTTCTGGACTCCTGCACAATGGCAGTGACCATAATTCAGGCCTCTTCTATCCACACAGCACCCAACACTGTCTTAATGTACTTAAGTGGTTGAGTGATATCCCGAGGAAGGAAAAAGAGAATTTTTGCCCATGGTTTATAGGGGAGATGGTCAGCTCCCCTGAGAGCTAACCCCACTTTGATGCTCGCTAATGTCTGAGAGACAATGAAACTGTGAGGGAGAGTGGGGGCCAGAACCAGCCCCTCCACGCGGGGTGCAGGTGCATGCTGGGAGCTGTGGGCTGCAGGGGCCAGGCTTTGAGGAAGCTGCAGAGCGGCAGGGAAAAGTCCTGAGCTCCATCCTAACATGAAGAAAAGCTGGATGAAGGGTGCCACAAGAACATGCGCTTGAGTCCTCTGAGCTCAGAAAGAGCGCCATGGCCCTAGAGGGAAAACAATTCCGTACATCCTGTAGCTCAGCGTGGCCTCCAAGCTCGTCACGGTAACCAACCACCCTGCACGCTTCCAGGGTACAGATGGTGAAACTGAGGCTTCTACAGCAGGGGCTGGAGGGTGGACTTGCAAAGGCAGGGTGTGCCTAGGACCTGGGCCAAACCCTGGCCACCTGCCTCCTTGTCCTTGGCCTGAAGTCACCTCTGAGGTCCTCACTGTGAGCAAGAGGCGAGGGTGATGGAGAGGGAGGCGAGAAGTTCCAGACCTCAGGTGGCCCTCGGTCTGTCCTGGGGTCTGTCTGTAGGTCTCTCACCACCCCTTGCTGCTCCAACTTCCCTGCGTATCAAGAGGGTGTGGGGGAACAGGTGACGTGTTGTGTGTGCATGTGGAAGTGTGGTATGTGTATGAGTGTAGCGTAAACACGTATAGCATGACATGTATATATGCGTGCATGTATATGTGTTTGTGGTATCCGTGTGTGGTGTGTGTCTACGTGTATCTTTAACCTATATGTCTATGGAGTGTATATGTATGTGTTGTGTGTTTATGTGTGTGGTATGTGTCTGTGTATCTTTAATGTGTATATACATGTGTGGCATATACATGTATTGTGAAGTGTGTGTGGTGTGTATGTGTATGTTTGGTGTATATGGTGTGTGTCCATGCACACGATGCACACTTGTATGTATGTGTGATGTGTAATATGTATATACACATGTGTGGTGTATATACAAGTATTGTGTATATAATATATATGTGAATGGGGTGTGTATAAGTGCCTTTCATAAAGTTCATGGAAAATTAAATTGAAAGATAAAGTTTCTTTTGGTGCAAAAACTGCACTTTTTTTGACAGGCATAGTGGACAGTGAGAGAGAGAGAGAGAGAAAGGTCTTCCTTCCGTTGGTCACCCCCCAAATGGCTGCTACGGCCAGCACACCATAAAACTGCATATTACAAGAAAGCTACGCATGGATTTAATTAAAAGAAAGTTTATGCAAAAATTGCAGTTTTCCACAAACTTTTATTTACTTGAAAGGCAGAGAGAGAGAAGGAGAGAGCTCCTATCCACTGGTTCACTCCCCAAATGCCCACAACAGCCAGGGCAGGGCAGGGCCAGGCCTAACTCAGGAGCTAGAAACTCATCTGTCTCCCACCTGCTGGCAGGGACCTCGTACCTGAGCCATCACCTGCTGCCTCCCATGAGGAGCATTAGCAGGAAGCTGGAACAGACAGGGATCAAAATAGACTCTTGGCCAGCGCTGCAGTTCACTAGGCTAATCCTCCGTCTGTGGCGCCAGCAGCCCGGGTTCTAGTCCCGGTAGGGGTGCCGGATTCTGTCCTGGCTGCCCCACTTCCAGTCCAGCTCTCTGCTGTGGCCCGGGAGTGCAGCGGAGGATGGCCCAAGTGCTTGGGCCCTGCACCCACATGGGAGACCAGGAGGAAGCACCTGGCTTCTGGCTTCGGATTGGCGCAGCGCGCCGGCCGTAGCAGCCATTTGGGGGGTGAACCAACAGAAGGAAGACCTTTCTCTGTCTCTCTCACTGTCTAACTCTGCCTGTAAAAAAAAAAACCAGACTCTCCAATGTGGAAGGTCAGTGTTCCAAGTGGCTTCTCAGCCACTGCACCAAATGCCCACGCCATTTGTTCCACAAACTGTTGAAGTACTGTACGTGTGTGTGTGTGTGTGCAGGGTTTGAGACTCGGATGTCCAGGCACTTCGATGGAGCTGTGGGTTTGCGTGGTTCTGAGCCACGCAGCAGGGTTGGAGACCTAGTGTCTGTTGCTCTCAGCTCAGGCTGCTGGCCCTAGGAATGGGCGTGGGAAGCCCTGAGGGCCCTGGTTGGCCTTTTTGGCTGTGAGATGAGCAGTAACTCCCCAATATGGCCTGGCTCGTGGCCACTGCCTGGGCCACCACCCCAGCCTGCTGCTTTTGCTGCTCTGGGCTGGGACTTGAAGGAGGTGGATTTCTGTCCCAGACGCCAGGCTGTTTCTGCAGCCCAGGTGGTAACAGTGTGCGTGCAGTGGCTGCTTTCCCTGCTCGAAGTCACCCTGAGGAAACATCCAAGCCTTTGGTACACACCGCAGTGATGGTGTCAAATCGGTGACAGCAGGCGGCCACCGCCTGTGACCATGAACTGTGCCCATGTAGGTTAGCTTCTGCTGAGGCTTCCCTTCCCACCTGCCAGGGTGCTTGCGTTGCTGGCATACTACACAGAGGCCAAGTGGCTTGCCTGTGGCCTCCCTCTGCATGTCCAGCTCAGAGACTTGAGGCTCCTCGTCCTTGCCAGATGCTGTCACCTCTGCCTGCCTCGTCCTCTGAGGCTGCTGGGCTGCATAGCTCCAGGGTTGCTGTCCGTGTCTTGTTCTTGCCTGGTTCTGTTCTGGATGCCCCTGGGCTGTGCAGAGATGGGTCCCAGCTCCTTGGTGCACAGAGTTCCTCAGCACTGAGGGTTGTCTTGGCGGGGAAACAGAGGCAGCAGGTGGGCCAGTGGAGAAGTAATGAGCCGAAACCACTGAGCCAGCGCAGAGGTGAGCTCTGTCCCAGGAGGCCCACAGGGCAGAGCAAGTCGGAGAGGAGAGGCTCACTGGAGGAGGTTTCTGGCTGGGGTGGCAGAGGATGGCGGTGGCCCGCACAGCACTCTGGGCTGATAGGGATGGAGAGGTAGGAGAGGTCTGGGACAAGGTGTACCAGGAGTGGCCAGGATGTCTCTGAGCGTCCAGCATTTAAATGGATTCAGGTAATTGACACCAGTGTGGGAATGTGTTATACGGAGTTGGGATTTCACAAAGCAACCTGTGTGAAGAGTCCGCGAAGTGTGGAGCCTGAACGTAGGAAGTGCTGTTACTGTTTGACTGCTGTGGCTCTCATCAGAGCCCTGCTGGGCCCTGGGACTTCCCTCCCAGTCAGCTCTCACCTCCAGGCAGAGGTGCCAACAGCTCGGCCTGGCACTGCAGTGCAGGTGCAGAGGAAGGCGGGCTTCGGTGAGAGCATCAACACGGACAGGCAAAAGCAGGGCCCGCTTCCGGCCCATCCGCCAGTGGGACCCTCCCCCGACCCAGAATCGAGGCGTCCATCCTTTGCTCCCCAGAGATCTCCCCGTGGGAAGCTCCCCCTGGGTCTTATCTTTGCTGAGCAAGAGACTCTCACGTGGAAGGCCAGGGTCTGCTCGGCTCAGCGGAGTCACGGCTACAGCTTCCAAACCATGTGCCCGTCAACGAGAGCTGCTGTGGCGCCCAACACTACGTGCCGCAAACCGCGTGGTCATCCCACTGAGGAGGCGTGTGGGAGAGGAGTGGAGTGCACCAAAGAGAAAAAAGTGGAGGGAAACGAAGTTTCAGAAGAAAGCACTGAAAAAGAATGTATTCTTTGATTCCCAGTGTTGGGCCATGTTATTGAAGGGAGATTCCTTATAATCCTGTCGATGTTCAAGCACCAAGTGAGGTTCCCCCCAGCGCCTGTTTCCTAACACCAGGTAATGAAGTCAGTTCTTTCCAAGGAAAGTAACTAAGACAAGAGACACTCCCTTTTCCATGATTCTGCAGGGGGAAAAAAAAAAAAAAAAGGTGAATTTGTCACTAATTGCAATCTTCAGGGACTAAGCCATGGCGTGTGTGCCATTAGTTGAGAGACTTGACACCGAAATTCAGGAGTCTCCAGCTAGACCCTAATGAGAAGAGAATTCTTAGAGAAAGAAACCCACAGAGATCCGACCGCACTCGCAGAGCGTTCGGAGGAAATCCGGAGGTTTGGGGAGACGGTGATAATGGGGATAAAATCTAATTGTGCCTGCTGTTTCAGATCAGCCAGCCGTTCTCACCCCTAAATGCAGATTAAAGCTGCCTTCCCTGGAAGCTGTGGAAGATAGAAGAATCTGGAAGTCCAGAGACAGATGGGTCCCCTGCCAGGGACTCCGCCTCTTCAGCCTAAGGGCTGTGCCCCCATGCAGGCGCAGGTGCTCTGCTGGCTCTCTCTGAAGGGCCCTCGATGGCCTACACAGGCACTGGCAGTGGCTCTTTCTGGGGCCTGTCCTCCACTCCCTGCCCGCTGAGACGTAGTGGCCGGCGTCCAACCCCAGAGGGAGACGGTGCCCCCGTCCACTTGGGCTGCCTTCAGTGTGAATCACCCTCGTAGACTTGGCCATGAGCTCCTCGTCTTTATCCGGTGTGTTCTTGCTACCTCCTTCCCTCCTTCAGCGTGGGACTTGAGAGTCTTAACCTCGAGGTCAAACATCTAAGTCTGGATTTTTTTGCCCCAATTATGTTTTTGAGATTTATTTATGTTGTTCCATATTATTTTTGTTCATTCTCACTGCTGTATAATTAATTTTCTAATATATGAACATACCATGAGTTATCTATCTGGCCAACAGTTTGCTTTATTCAGTTGATTGATTTAATCTGAAGAGCGGACAGAAAGGGAGAGACATAGAGAAAGAAATCTTACATCCAGGGGCCGGTCCTGTGGCGTAGAGGGTAAAGCTGCTGCCTGCAGTGCCAGCATCCCATATGGGCACCTGTTCGAGTCCCGGCTGCTCCACTTCCAATTCAGCTCTCTGCTATGTCCTGCAAAAGCAATAGAAGATGGCCCTTACACACACATAGGAGACCTGGAAGAAGTTCCTGGCTCCTGGCTTCTGATTGGCCCAGCTCCAGCTGTTGTAGTCATCTGGGGAGTGAACCAGCAGATAGAAGACGTCTTCTATTTTTGCCTCTGCCCCTCTGTAACTTTGCCTTTCAAATAAATAAATAAATCTTTTAAATAAATAAACTGGTTCACTCCCCCAAGTGGCCGCAATACCAGGGGTTCAGTAAGACTGAAACCATGAGCCAAGAATTTCGCCTGGGTCTCCTACGTGTGGGTATCAGGTAAACCAGGTACTTGGGTTATCATTTTTGGTCTCCCAGGCACATTTACCGGAAGCTGGACTGGAAGCAGAGGTGAGATTCCATCGCAGGCATTTGGATATGGGATGGAGGCATCTCAAGCAGTGGCTTAACCTGCTGCACTACAGCGCCCACCCCAATCTGGTCAACTGTTGGTAGACACTTGAGCGGTTTCCGGTCTGAAGCTGTTAGGATCAGTGCTGCTGTGTGTTTGTGTTCGTGTCCTTTGGGGAGCATCTCTGCACAATTCTGTATTCCTAGGTCACAGGCGCACACATGCTCAGCCTCAGTGCGCATGGAAGTATTGTTGGTTTTACGTATTCATGAGGAGCAGCTGGAGACAGAGAGTGCTCCCATCTGGTGGTTCCCTCCCCCAAAGGCCTGCAGCCGCTAGGGCTAAGCCGGGGCAGGAACTTGAAGCTGGAAACTCAATCCAGGTCTCCTGCGTGGGTGGCAGAGACCCGACTACTTAAGCCATCACTGCTGCCTCCTGGGCTCTGTGTTGTAGGAAGCTAAGGGGCCATGGGTGGCCGTGCCCTGGGCATGCTCCAGGCACACCTAGAGCCACCGGAGCCACAGCAGGGAGTTAAACCCAGGCACTCAGATATGGGATGCAGGTGCCTTCGCTGAGACGACGGCTGCCCAGTGTTCATAATAATACTAAAACTTTGTACTTTTCATATTTATTGTTGCACAAGTGGAGTTTTGCAGACCATGCACCTTCTGTTATACCACTAGTGATTGGGTACAGATACAGGTTTGGTAATCCAGCTGTCTTCTGTTGGGCAAGATGACAAAGAGATCTGTAAAAATGCAAAGTGATGCCACCCGGTTGAATATGTTGTTCTTGAAGATTTTATTCATAGTTTTTTAAAAAGTGTGTTGATAGAAGCCAGCCTGTGGGGGTGTGGGGGGTATGGGGGTGTAGAGGGCATTGGGAGTGAAGTGCAAAGTTGGAGCATCTGTCAGGGAGTTCACTGGCCGAGGGCAAAGCAACCCGATCACAGAAGCTGCTCTGAGTGGAGGCTTTGCTGTCTGTGGGTGTCAGATGGATCCCGTAGGAGACTCTAGAGGGTGAAGACAGGAGCAAGTCGGCCTAGTGAGACACATTACAGGGACTGTGGTTAATTCCAAAAGAGGTCAGTTCTATATGGACCCTCCTGTGTGCCTGGCTCTATCCAGCCCCTGGCAGTTCATTTGCTGGTTGCATGCAACCCCTGCTGGGTGTGGAAACTGAGGGGCCAGCTGTGGGCTGGGATAGAGGGACATGGGCATGGCTGAACCTGGAGCACACCTGAGCTTGCCCTGGGCAAGGCGGGAGCCCCCAGCAGCATCCTCCAGATTCTTGGCAGCGCACCAACCAGGTCACTGAGCCGCCTCCTCACCGCCCAAGGTGATGGCCAAGGAGGCCAGGGTGGAGCTCGTGCCCCAGGGGGCCTTGTGCCCACTTGTCCAGTGTGTCCTGGGCAGGCAGTGATATCTGCCCTTCCACTCCATGTCTTCCAGAACGGCAGCAAAGACAACTCCTTGGACATGCTGGGCACCGACATCTGGGCCGCCAACACCTTTGACTCCTTCAGGTAACCCCTGCCCCTTTCTCCACGAGGGTGGCTCCTGCCCTGAGAGCTCAGCGGGGCTCAGTCGGCTCTGATGGGAACAGGCCCAGGAAGAAGAGAGAGACAGCGGGGTGGTGGTGGTGGTGGTGGTGGTGGTGGTGGTGGTGGTAGGTGAGATGGGAGGGTGGGAGGTGAAGAGAGAGGAGGGGGAAAAGAGACAAAGGGAGGGGAGAGGGGGAAACCCAGGAGCCAAAGGGGCACAGAGAGTGGCACCTGTGGATGCGGGCAGCTGTGGCCGCATTCCCCTGCCCCTCCCACTGTGGGCCTGGCAGGGGTCCCTGCAGAGTCTAGGGAAAGGAGGATTGCCACGGTTCTGATGCTAGAAGCTTCCTGATGGTTTTCAGGCTTTGGCCACCGTTCCTCCAGTCCAGGGATGCTGGCCCTGAAGGGTTTTCCCGGAGCTCCTGCCGGACTGTCCATCACACCATGGGGCCATGGGTGGCTGTGCTTTGGGCGTGCTCCAGGCACACCTGCAGGACCAGTCTCCTAGGACTAGAACCTCTGGGAGCCCCACTCCCCACTCACTGGCCTTCCCTACCGTGGGGGTGCCTGGTGGCCCCGAGGAGCTGCTCTCAGGGGCTGTGGCTTGTGGCAGTGGCCACCTCTGTCTCCACAGCCTCAGCCGCGGCCAGGCCCCTGCCCATGTCCTGGGGGTGCCTACCTGGGCTCTGGGCTCCCCGCCTCCTGACCTCATGCGTCTCGCCTCCCTCGCCCTCTAGTGGCGCCACCTGGGACCTGCAGCCCGAAAAGCTGGACTTCACGCAGTTCCACCGGAAGCTCCGACACGCGCCTAAGCAGCCGGTGCCACACATCGACCGTGAAGGGTAAGGGGCACCGGGGGCTCCTATGCATGGGTGGGATGGGTGTGGGGGCAGCTCTGTCCGAATAGGCGCCTTCGCCCTGCTGCCTTGGGAACACAGGTGCCTGTAACCTGGGATTCTGTCCCTGTGTGGCCCTAGGCTCACTGGCCTCTCTCGGGGTCCCTCCGTCCTTGACAAGCCCCCTCCTGCCCACCCACCGTGACCTTTTTTATTTGTAATCCAGTCCAATGGGCCTCCAGCTTTGCATATCAGAGTCCCTTGGGGACGTAGCAACTCAGATGGCTGGCCCACCCTGGGCTGATAAAGCGGCTACATCCTTGGGTGCCACTGCCTCTGGCGTGCCGGCTCACTCAACCTGCTTGTTTCACCCTCTCTTGGCTTCATGCACCAGGGTTGCCTTTCCTTTTTATTTATTTATTGGCTAGACACACACACACACACACACACTCTCTCTCTCTCTCTCTCTCTCTCTCTCTCTCACACACACACACACACACACAGATCTCCCATACCCTGGTTTACCACCCACTTCCCCAGATTCCTGCAGCAGGTGGGACTGGGCCTGTCCAAAGCTGGAAGCAGGGAACTCAGTCTGGGTCTCCCATGTGGGTGGCAGGGACCCAACCACTTGAGCCATGGCCCGCTGCCTCCCAGGGTTCACATCAGCAGGAAGCTGGAAGTGGGAACAGAACCGGGACTCTGGTGTGGGCTATGCGTGTCTCAAGCAGTGTCTAAGCATTGGGCCAATGCCTGCCCCCAGCTTCCCTTTGAAAATGCGGTGTTAGGGCCCAGCTGTTCTCAAGGCAGGAAAGTGATTCCAGGCAGACCCAGGAGCATGGCACAAGTGATTCCTTCTTTTATGTTTTAGAATAACTTTTATTGAGGTAACAGTCACGTAACATAAAATTATCCACTTCCTAGGCTGCAGGTGCAATGGCTTCTGGGGCACTCACTGTGGTGCACCGGTTGCCTATCTAGGGCCAGAGCACTTCCATACCCATCTAGCAGTGGTTCCCCAACCCTGGCGGCCTCCAGTCTACTTTCTTGCTTTTTTAAAGATTTTATTTATTTATTTGAGAGAGAGAGTTACAGACAGTGAGAGAGGAAGTGACAGAGCGAGAGGTCTTCCATCTGCTGGTTCACTCCCCAAATGGCCACAATGGCCACAGCTGTGCCAGTCTGAAGCCAGGAGCCAGGAGCTTCTTCCAGGCCTCCCACACAGTTGCAGGGACCCAAGCAATTAGGCCATGGCCCACTGCTTTCCTAGGCCGCCAGCAGGGAGCTGGGTCGGAAGTGGAGCATCCGGGACTTGAACCGGTGCTCATATGGGATGCCAGCACTGCAGGTGGAGGCTCAGCCTACTTCGCCACAGCAGCGGCCCTGCTTTTTATTATTATCCGGTTAGCTTCTATTTGTCTTCCCAGTGCTCCCTGCCCACGTCTGTCTCCCAGTCACTGCAGATCTGAGCAAGCTCCCCTCATCAGGCCCTGTCCTCTGACTGTCCCATCAATCACTCCTCCTCATGGTCTCCCCACTGTGCAGTGAGCAACAGCCCAGGGAAAGAGGTGGTCTCCTCCCCGCTTTGGAAACGAGAGACAGAGTCAGCTGCCCGAGGAGTGAAGCTGTGACTTGAGGCTGTCCTAACCCCTTGAGATTTTATACAAAAGTATGTGCATGTGTGCACATGTGTGATTCTGTGTGTGAGTACACATGTGTGAGTCCGTGTGTGTGTGCACACATGTGTGTTTTTCTGGGGCGGGCCCATTACTTGCCTCAAACTCTCCCAGGGGACCCTCGTGTCTCCCCACACCTCCTCTTTTTGTCATCCTGCCTGCTGTGGGCTCTATTCCTCCTAGTGGAGAGGGTGAGTGGCTTTGAGTGTGGACATTTCCTGTTAGAAGGAGACAGAGTGAGGGAGAGATGGCTCAAGGCTCCCAGACCCTGCCTCATACCATCCTCTCCCCTCTGCCTGCCCAGCCACTCATTCAACACAGGGAGTTCACGTACCCACCAAGCTGCTGATGCACCGGGCTGGGCCCCTGCACCTCTGTGTGGAGGGAAGTTCAGGAGTGTGTCCTACCTGCCCTGATGTAGGAGCCGGAGGTCCTGCCATGGAGTGGGAGGGGTCTCAGTTTGCCCAAGACAGCGTGGCCAGCTGTTTGTGCCAGGAGGAAAGGGCACACGCACAGTAGAAAATGTCTTTCTGTAGGAACAAGTGTTCAGTCTACTGGGAAGAGGAGACGGGAACTCACTCGTGATTAGACTGCACGGCAAAGAATGGCTAAGCCGTGTGGTGTAGATGTTTGGACAGTAGACAGGTGCGGGGTAGTGTCAGTGCACAAGGGGTTAAAGAAGAGCACTTTGAGGGGATGAACCGTCCAGGAAACGTTTCTGGGGAGACGTAGCATTTGCCTGACAACTCTCCCGTGTCCCCTGGGAACATACAGTCGGTGAAACCAGTGCAGGAAGCTGAGGCCCGGGGACTCCAGGTGTTGGCACTGCCTTGTAGACTACAGGTATCCCATGGGGAATGAGTGTTGGAGTCGAGCTTTCTGCAAGAACTGAGCAGTTCACACAAATTAATTTTTTTAAGATTTATTTATTTATTTGAAAGAGTTAGAAGGAGAGACAGAAAGAGACTTATCTCCCATCTACTGGTTCACTCCCCCGATGGGCACAATGGCCAGGGCTGAGCCTTTAATTGGGTGGTAGCAGCCCAAACACTCGGGCCATCTTCTGCTGCCTTTCCCAGGCCATTAGTAGGGAGCTGGATGGGAAGTAGAACAGCCGGGCCTCGAACCAGTGCCCATATGGGATGCCATCGTTGTAGGCAGCAGCTTAACTCCCTACGCCACAATGCTCCCACCCCACCCCCCTTTTAAGAGTAATTAATTTCTTTCTTTTTTTTGTCTTTTTCTTTCTTTCTTTTTTTTTTTTTTTTTTGACAGGCAGAGTGGATAGTGAGAGAGAGAGAGACAGAGAGAAAGGTCTTCCTTTTTGCCATTGGTTCACCCTCCAATGGCCGTCTGCGGCCGGCGCATCTCGCTGATCCGAAGCCAGGAGCCAGGTGCTTCTCCTGGTCTCCCATGCGGGCGCAGGGCCCAAGGACTTGGACCATCCTCCACTGCCTTCCCGGGCCATAGCAGAGAGCTGGCCTGGAAGAGGGGCAACCGGGATAGAATCCGGTGCCCCGACCGGGACTAGAACCCGGTGTGCCGGTGCCGCAAGGCGGAGGATTAACCTGTTAAGCCACGGCACCGGCCAAGAGTAATTAATTTCTTAACAGATGCTATTAGCAGTAGCCACAAGTGCCCATCCAGGGGGTGGGAAGAGTCCCTTATGCTAAGGGAAGGGCTGGTCCTCTGACTCGAGGACCTGGCCATCCCTGTTCATAAGGTACCAGCATGAATCCCTCGGCCGGGGGAGGAAGGCACCTCTTCTACCTGGAGGTTCCCTGAGAATCCCCTGAGAATGCCCATGGACGCATGGCTCCCCAGCCAAATCCCGTCATTGCCTGGGAGTCTGGTGCAGTGTTCTGTGCTCACCCTGTAGCTCAGCCAGGAACTACATCCCCCCGAGTCTTGCACACGGGGGAGCCAGCTCCCTGTATCCAGCCACAGCAGCAGCTCTCAGGAGCGGGATACCGCCGGTTTACAGTGTTTCCAGGGAGGGCCAGAAATCAGAGCAGGCTGTTGCCTTGGAAACCATGTTGGTAGTGGTAACTCAGGTGTTCCAGCCACCTCTGCCCTGCGCACCTGCAGGAGTTCTGAGTCCTCTCGGGTACCACCCACAGCCCCACCCCAGGGGCTGCTGAGGTGAGAATGAAGGGCTGTGCCCGGAGCTGCGCTGCAGGTGCCAGTGGGCTGGGAGCCTGGTGCACACTGCGGAGCCCAGGGTGTGTGGGAGCCACAGAGGGATGTGCAGAGGAAAAGCCCCCAGGCCCCAGGGTCCCTGTCCCATGACCATGGCACCTGCTGCCTCCCCAGGCTGGCCCATCGCTGCTGGCAGATGGATTGGTTCAGCGATGCTTGGAGGATCCAGGCCTCATCTTCAGCCTCGTCTCCACCTCCTCATCTTCAGCCCAGCGTATCGGGGTGGCTGGCTGGGGATGCTCTTCCTCTTTCCCCTCCTGTCTGATTATACCTCTCCCCCACCCCCATCCGGCTCTACCTGCCCAAACCTGACTGCCCCAAGTGCTCACCTCTCCAGCTGCGTCTGCCCTTGGCCTTGGCCCCAGCCTGCCATGCTGAGGGCTGGCCTTGCTCCTTGCACCATGCTGGCTTCCAGCCCCTGCCCCTTGCCTATGCTGCTCCTTCGCCGGGGCTGTTCTTCCAGATTCCCTGCCCTTGGCCAGTTCACCTTGTAGGTGCCCTCCACTCAAGACAGTCCTCAGTGCCCCTCCATGGGTCGCTGCCACGCTGTCTCACCCAGCCAGGGCCTGGGCTGCTGTGTGCTGGGCAGGCGGGGGTGGGGCTGCTGATCTCCCTAGTCCCCTGCCTGGGTACCGGCTCTTGCCCGGAGCCTGGCATAGAGCACTGGGTGAATGAAGATGAGTGACCGGGTCCCGGCTGCCATGCCCCGTTCTGTGCTCGCACTCAAGCCTTTGCTGAGTTTTGCTGCAAGAGATTTCTCTTCTCTGGGTTCCAGGGCGTCCCTGGTTTCAGGACGCTTAGCTCATGCTGCCCCCTAGTGGTGGTCCAGGCTCATGGTTCTGCTGGATGAAGCTAACATTTTTCTAAGTGCTCTGCGCTGTCTTGAGGGCGGTGAACCGCTTCTGATTTATTTTTGTTGACAGGAACAAATACAGAAGAGATGCTTGGAAAATATTTTTTAAATGAACGTATTACTCTGAACTTTGAGAGTCACATTAGTAGTAGTGGAAAATGCAGCCCCAGTGTCCAGTGGGTAGCCCTCCCACCGGTAGCCCTCCCACCCCTCAGCCCATGCCGCTTCTGGTCACCCTAAGCAGTAATGTTCCAAATGCTTGCATTAGCTCAGACTTTCCAGAACCACAGCCCGGAGAGGTAGGAACCACGGTCATCCTCACTTCAACAGGGGCGAAAACCAGGGGACCCAGAGGTGGAGTCAGGTGCGTGAGTGGGCGGGGCTGCAGAATCCAGGCTCTTGACCAGTGCCTTGCCGCTGCCCGGCCCCGGCAGCCACAGCAGCAGCAGGAGTGCTGGCCAGATACTGATGTTATTTCCTTTTCTAACTTTATCCCACTCTTATGTGCACTTACCATGGATATTACATGTATGGTACTGTGAAATGTATTTACATGTATTTTCTATATACCTGTGTGTGTGTATATGTGTGTATCTATATACTGTGTACTGGGCACATTAGAGCCATTACCTGATTGAACCCTCCAGTCACCCTGTGCTGCCAGGCCCTCTTGGTAACCGTCTTAGAGATGAGGAAGCGGAGGCTTGATGCCTTGCATAGGCCGTGCGGTCAGTAAGGCGTGCAGCTGTGCAGCTGGGGTGCAAGCCCTGGCAGTCTGGCGCCTGAACCCACATGCGTCAGTGTACAAAGGAAACAGACCTTGGGTCAGTGAGCTAGGGCAGAGGGCACGCCCACCCACAGAGGACGCGAGGTCAGGCACGAGGTGTGGACTGGCCCGAAGCCAAGCCAAACCCCCGGGGCTTCCTGCCGGCCCCTGCAGGCCTCGAGAGTGTTGCTTGGCCTCTGTCTTCACACGTCCTCCCTTTGGGGTGGGGGGCTTTCACAGGAGCTCTGAGGGGCTTAAGGACATTCATGCACAAGGAGCTCGGGTTCTTGGCCTGCAAGGATCGGCTCCCTTCAGCTGTGTTAGGGGAGGGATCCCTATCTCAGGGCTGTCTCCTCTGCCTGGGATGGCTCAGGGGCCAGGAGTCTGCTGCCTGCCCCCTCTCCCGCTTGCCAGGCCAGGACCCCCTCCCAATGCTGTTCTGTTCTCTGTGCAGGTGTGGAAAAGGGAAGCTGGCAGATGGGGACGGCATCAACCTGAATGACATCGAGAAGGTCCTCCCAGCCTGGCAGGTAGGTGGGGGCGCGATGCCCCAGCATCCGCCACCGTGGGGGCCTGCAGGGCGGGGACCAACGTCCTGGCTGCTCTCGGTGCTGCTGTGGCCCCCTGGAGCCCTGCCACACACCGGTGACCGAGCAGACGTGGCAGTCCTGCCCCTTGACCAGAAGCGCCTGCAGGCGAGGTCTCCGTGGTGTGTGCAGGGGCACCGGTGGGGCGTCTCGTGTCCAGTGTGGTCAGGGCTGTGTTTAGGCATCTGCGGGGTGGAGCTGAGCTGACAGGCTTGGCATTGAGCAGGTTGGGCTCCAGCATTACCGGAGGATTCACTCTGTAAAGACAGCGAGGCCAGGACTCCGGGTGTGGGCAGCGCTGGACTGTGGGCAGAAACACCAGGAACCCGGCTGCTCCCGGGGATGGCGCTGGACTTGCTGCAGGGAGGGAAGACCAGCGGGCCCTCCGAAGGGGCTGAGCCCACCTGGGGCCCGCCGCCCGCCTCAGCATGTCCCTCTTCCTGCACCTTTCTCACTGTTCCACCTGCATCCACTCTGGCTTCCCAGCGTCTTTCCCACCCCGCTCCTCTGTGTGTGCCTTGGGCCTGTCAGTGAGAGACAACAGTCTGTGGTTAGAACCCCAACAGCGGGGTCGCGAGGTGCCCCGTGCTTCTCCTGCTTGGGATTTACGGAGTTCCTCGGATCTGGAGGTCTACGGGATCGTCGGTGTGGGAGCTGTTCAGCCGGTATTCGCCGCCCTGGGGTTCCTGTTGTCGGTGTGCTACGCCTCTGTGTGTTTTCCAAGGCTCACAAGAGTGTGATTGGCTTTGAAAGTCGTTCGTTTCAGATCGCTTCTATTGCTACGTCTTCAAGTCCTCGCACCTTTCCTTGCCATGAGTATCCTATGTTAGCGCCAGTCCACTTTTCATTTCCAATACTTCTTTCTCACCCCTCGAAGTTTGGTGTGTGTGTGTGTGTGTACCTCTGCTTCTTGCACTTTCTTCTACCTTCTCGAGCACACAGAACCTATTTCTAACATTTTTACAATGTCCCTTTCTACTAATTCTGTCATCCGTGTCATTGGACTTCGTTTGGTTAGCTGATTTTTCTGCCATTAGATGGGTCATATTTTTCGTTGCAGGTTTGGTAACTTTATATTAGATGCCAGGAACCTTATCTTGTTGGGTGCCATGGTCTGTCCCCTCTGGTCTTGTCCCACCATATCATTTCACGAGTGAGGCCCGTGGTGCTCATAGGGACGGGACAAAACCACCCCCACCCCCACCCTGTCCCATGGCTTCCTCACCTGGCCAAGGCGCAGGGCCAGTTCCCTGCCCCAGGGCCTCCCTGTAAGTTGTCCCCAGGATGAATGGTGAGAGGGGGGCTGGCTGCGTGAGCGGGCAGTGGCTCACAGAAGCCGTGTGCAGTGTGTCCTTTATGGGAAGGGCCTGGGCCAGGGCTGACCGTCTGGAGGCTCTGCAGGTGACTGCTGGCCACGCCCCCCGAGTCCTACCCAGGAATGGTGTTATTCCCAGGCAGCATGGGAATTCCAACTAGCAGTGCGAGTTGAAGGCCTCAGTCCAGGCGCACAGCTTAGCCGGCCCTTGGGTGTTTGCACTGCGCATGGCTGCCCTCCTGACGAGCCCTCGGACTTCGTGATCCCAAAACACAGGTCTGGGCACAGAGCTGAGGTCCTGCTGGCGCGTGCCGGGCAGCACGGCGGGCTGAGGCTCACCGTCTCCAGGGCCCTGCCACTCACTGTCCTCTAGCCCAGCTCTGCTCACTGCTGTCTCTGGGGCTGGGACACATCCCAGTTGTACAGGATTGTCTGATACAACAGAGCACGTTTGGCGTTACTCAACTCCTGGAGTTGGTTTTTTTTTTTTTTTTTTTTTTAAGATTTATTTATTTATTTGAAAGGCAAAGTTCTATAGAGGCACAGAGAGAGTGGTTCACTCCCCAGATGGCCGCAACAGCCGGAGCTGGGCCAATCCGAAGCCAAGAGCTAGGAGCCTACCTTAGGTCTCCCATGAGGGTGCAGGGACCCATGGACTTGGGACCTCCTCCATTGCCTTCCCAGGCCATAGCAGAGAGCTGGATCAAAAGTGGAGCAGCTGGGACTCGAACTTGTGCCCATATGGGATGTCGGCACTGCAGGTGGTGGCTTTACCCTTTATACCACAGCGCCGTGCCCACCCCCCACCCCCCACCCGATGTTTGTCGCTGGGGAGGAGCACTGTGAGGATCACCCAGAGTGCCTCCCACATCCAAATTCAGGCACTGAGACCCTGCACACCCCATCACCTGGGGGAAGCCCAGCCCTGGCCTGGGGGCCTGCAGCCCTCCCGTGGGGGTCCTGGGCCTGTGCAGATGTGCGTGGGCTTCCGTGGGGCTTCCGCAGGCAGAAGTCAGTGTTCCTTTATGTTGAATTAATTACTCTTATTTGGAAGGCAGAGAGACAGAAACAGATGCACACACACAGAGTTCCCATCTGCTGCCTTATTCCACAGATGTCCACAGCAGCCAGGGCTGGGCAGACTGAGCCAGGATCTCCGTCCAGTCTCCCATGTGGGTGGCAGGAACCCAACTACGTGAGCCATCACCGCGGCCTCCCAGGGTCTGCATCAGCAGGAGGCTGGCGTTGGGAGCAGCGCCAGGACTTGAACCCAGGCCTTAGGAAGAGGCAGGCGTCCTTAACCGCCGAGCCACACCTCTGCCATCAATGCCCTGGAGGATAGGATAAGACAGTGGTGGAGGGGCTGGCCTGAGTTCGCCACCCAGCTGTCCCTCTGGAGCCCAGGAGAAGAGAGCTGTTAAAGGTCCTGCCGTAGGGACCCAGGCCAGCTCCGGGCCCTTTGTTCCCTGTTCAGACTCCTTGGCAGAGAGGATGCTTTGTGACTGGACTCGCCTGGGGGTCAGATGCCCACCTGGGTGCCTGGTCAAGAGCTGTCCCTACCCCGCCCCAGCCAAAGCCAAGGACCCGGTCCCTGATGGTACCGCTGGATGTATTCCCCAGTGGGCTGTGAACTGGGGGTGGATCTCCATGTGTCACCTCCAGGAGCCCCATCTCTAGGGCTGCTGGGCTCAGGCCTTCCGAGCTGCTCCAGAACTTGGGGCACAGGGCAGATAGTGGGTGCCCATGTTCAGGGATCACACTGATGTCTCTGTGGACCCCAGCTGCCAGGAATGGTTCTCCTCTCATAACGGGCATTTAGCTGCTATAAAGGCTGACACTGGGGCTTTCCCCAACGCACTCCTCGCCTCCATGGTGGCTGGCCACAAAAGAGCAGGTGAGCCGGGACGGGTGGAAGCCACACAGAACACAGACACGCAGCAGCTGCAGGTGCGTGAGGGCTGGCCTTGCTCCCCAAGGGCTCTGATGGGGGCGGGCAGCAGGAGGCACTGAGCACAGTGACGTGAGGTCAGGGTCCTGTGTGGTTCCAGGTGGTGAAGTTATACACAAGACAAGCTGAGCATAGACTGGGATCCAGGGGCGCCCCCCTCCCATGCCATCATGGCGCTGGCATCTGCCTGCCTTTTTGGAATCTCCGTCATGAACCATGGACGAGTGGAGGGATTGGCCAGCGGTCTTGTTGACCGTCAATGGACGTTGCAGCCTCAATGTCTGAAATCCCAGTTGGAAGGTGCAGGGTCAGGATAGAGGGTGCCGTGGCTGTTCCAGGACGGATGGCTGCATGGCAGTCAGCTCCCACTAGGGGGCACCCACGTGCCATTCTGCAGGCTCCACAGTCCTGTTGGCCGTGAGCCGTCCCCTGGTCCCCAGCAGATAGAGGCCTTTGCTGACTCCTCACCAGTGCTCCCCAAGATGATCTTCCTCAAGCTCGGGCCCTTCACACACCGGTGTAAGGAGTCCCTGCTATGGAAGGGCCTGGCATTCCCCAGAGAGCCCCCCCCCCCCCATCCCTGGGAACCCACAGCCCAGGTGGATGGCTGCTCACAGGGTGAGGAGTGCCAGCCGCAATCCCCACAACTCCGGCTTCACTGACCTGCGGGAAGACACCCACGGCATGGGGCTTGGCAGCTAAGGAGTGCCGGCTTCCTCCCTTGTAAGGACAGGGCCTGGCGCTGTGTGATCCCAGCCAGGGTCCACCTGACTGAGCTCACGGTGAAAGCAGAGGAGTATCGCGGAAGGAGGTCTGGCCTGCCCTTGCGCCGCCTCCCTCCCCTCTCCCGCTACAGCCACTCCCTGCCCCCAGCCACAGCTGCTCCAGCCTGAGGTGAGGTGATGCGGTCACCTAGCGTCTGAGTGGTGTTCCGCGGGCATCTCGTCCCCCAACTCCCCTGGGAGTCCCTGGAGCGCCAGGACACAGGGGCCTAGTGCCCTGCAGGAAGGCTGTGTGCCCACTCCACACAGCTTCTGTTTGCTTTTTAAGATTTATTTATTTTGGAAGAGAGTTAGAGAGAGGGAGAGACAGAGATCTTCCATCCACTGGTTCACTCCCCACATGTACACAATTGCCAGGTCTGGGCCAGGCCGAAGCCAGGAGCTTCATCTGGGTCTCCCACGTGGGTGCAGGGCCCCAAGCACTTGGGCCATCTCCTGCTGCTTTTCTAGGCCATCAGCAAGGGCTGGATTGGAAGTGGAGCATCCAGGACTTGAACCAGTGCCTGAATGGGATGCCAGCACCACAGATGGCTTATCCCACTGTGCTACAGCGCCAGCCGCTCCATAGAGCTTTTGTGCCTTGCACAGAGCTCAGGTGAAAGGCATCGTTTGCTGTGAATTCTCCAGTGTCTGGCCCAAAGCTTTCTATTGGGACGTATTTTGATCATTTTCCTATAGATAAACATTGCATCTGCCGCCTGCGTCTGATAATGGGAACAACATAGCTGACTTCTCTTCTTGCCTTCCTGTTAGAAAATTTGGAGAGTTCATTCTGTGGCTTTTAGCAATGAGTTATTAGCTCACTGCTGCCCGGTGCAGTCCGTTCCTGACCTCCCAGCCTGGCGAGGAGCTGAGCAGGGGTCACCTGTGAGCCCATCCTGGCAAGTGTAACGGGCAGGGCGCCCGCCAAATGACACATCGAGGTCACGTGGGGTTTCTCCCAGAGCACTCCCTGCAGAAGGTCCCAGAGACCCAGCAGAAGCAAAATGGGGCTTTCTGGCCTCGAGAGAGTGCCCGAGGCACGTCTCTGCACAGGACCCAGAGAGGGCTGGGGACAGCGAAGGGACGGGGTTAAGCACCTCGCTCTTGATGGCCTCAGTGGAGGACAGGATGAGAATCCGCTAGCCCTGGAGGAACCTGAGAGACGAGTGAGCTTCCCACATGAAATCTGGTGTTCCTTGAGAGGCTAGCCAGTGTCCCTCCCACCCCTTTCCCCCGCCCCGAGTAAAAACGGTGTCAGGTATGGGAACTGCCTTGGTCCTCCAGCAGGGGGCACTGCTGCTGTGCGGGAACAGGGATAGTGGCTGGGGTTGAAGATGCAAGTGGAGCCGCTGCAGCCCGGTTCCCAGCCCTGCAGACTGGAAGGAGTGACTCTGTCACTCCCTGGAGCCCTGTCGGCTCTGTTGCCAAGTCTCGAGGAAGCTCTCAGGATATGCTAACTCGCAGGCCTGGATCTATTAAAATATCCTGACGTGCCAAGGCACAGAGTCAGGTATAGATGGAACCTCCCCTCGCACCCCACGGGGGTGTGGCCTGGGTCCGTTGAGTCCACCCGTGTCGGTCAGGCCCCTTAAGGAGAATTCAGCAGTGAGCATCGCGCGCTGACAGTAGCCGGCATTCACCGAGGGCCCTCCGGGCTGCAGGGACGGGGGCGACGGCCCTGGCTTTGCCCCGCTGGTGCACACTGTCCTGAGCCCTGATTGGGCAGGCGGCCCCTTCTCAGGCCACCCCACTGTCCCTGCCCTCCCCGCCTTGCTCTGCACTGTCTCCTCCCCGTGTGTTGCGTCACACCTGTGCTGGGCTTGTGTCTGGATTCTCCCAGCCGAGTGTAACTCCTCTGTGGACACACTCAGGGACCCCTGATTGGACTTGCGCCCCACTCCCTGGTCTAGAACGTGTGCCCGCGTCACAGGACCCGACGTGCATCCAGCTCTGTCTGAGCGCTCCTGCCTTCTCAGGGCTGCCCCGGGGAGGGTTCGCTCAGTTACCATTGTGCAGGTAACGCACACAGCTGCCAAACGGGGAGTGGGGATGAGAGTCGGGGCAGTCTGCGTGGCGGGCAGAGACAGAGAGCAAGTTCAAGGTGAATGCCGTTTCCGTAATGAGAACAGGAAAATAGGGAGCATGTTTTCACTCTGCTGCTAAAGGCCAGGAACAGGGCACGGACAGAGAGAGACCCCTTGGAAGGAGGGTCTTTATTCTGGAGAGACAGGTCTCAAGTGGCCTGTGCACCCCCTGAGCCAGGACCCCACCTGGGAGGACCCCTGTGTAGCCACCTTCCCCACCGAGAACTTCCTCCTTCAGGACAAAAATAGGTGCGCCCCCCCCCACCACCACCACCAGGAGCTCTGCAGTCCCTAGCTTCCTGTCTGAAGCCTCCAGGTAGCAGGGCCCACTGGGAGCAGGCGACGTGCTCCTGGAGACAAACCTATTTTTATTCCTGCCGCCTGTGAGCCCTTTGTATAGCGACGGTTATTCTGGGGTGAAGATGTTAGTTGGTGACCGCCGGGGAGGTTCCTTGGGAAGAGGCACCCGGCCCAGTCTGGATGGGATCCCCCACCGGTCTCTTTCTCCTGCCCACTTCCATGGCGGGGGGGGGGGGGGGGAGGGGCGGGAGCAGGAAGCCAGGAGTAGTGGGAGCAGGCATGGGGCTGGCTCCACCATGTCCAGGAGACCGTGTGACAGCCTCACAGACCCAGGACACGGCTGCGGCCTTAGGCACCGGCGAACTACAGTGTAGCGTGTAAGCCGCCCCTCGGCCTTTCTTACATGAGGTCTTATTGGCACACAGCCACACCCGTCGCTTTGTTCACCATCTAGGGCTGCATTTGTGCCACGGCGGCAGAGTGGAGTGGTTGCAGCCTGGACCTTATCACCTGCAAAGCTTGAAATATTTATGGTCTGGCCCTTTAAGAGCACGTTCGCCACGCTTTCGTTTTATATGCAGCTTATAAAGAGAAGTCTGAAAGTTAAGACAGGCAGCAGCAACCCTGGAGGTCGCGCGCTGGAGCCATCGGAGAACGTAGGGTTCATCCACAAGCGTGGATGGGGCTTCCATGTCCCGACCGTCAAGGTGGGCTCGTTCACCTGCTCACATTCCACGGCAAAGGTGTGCTGGGTGCGGCTCAGAGGCTAAGCCGGGCCGGAGGAGGACGGAGACACTTCACAGAGGACATGCGGCCTCCAGAAGAGGCACAGGTGTCGCTGGAAACCACAGAACAGTGAGCTCGCCAGGCAGGCCCTCCTTGTGGGCTTTGGGGTCAGATTCTGTTGAGTTTCTCCAGCCCTCGTTGAGGCAGAGCCACAGAGTGACACTGGCCGGCCTGCCGCTGCCCTTCGGCCGAGAGAAGCCCGTCTGGGAGCCCTTCCCACTTGCCCTTCTCCCCAGCCCGGCGCCTGAACCGTCCCCCTCTGCTGTGGCCCTGTTCACGTGGCACCTCCTCCTCGAAGCTGTCTGGAGCCATCAAGCCTCGTCAGCCCCCAGAGGCCTCTTGGATCTCTGCGAGACGCGACTGGAGGCCAGTTTTGAGGTTCTCAGCATTTCCTGCTTCCCCTTGGGTTCATGCTTCCTGGAGGAGGCCGACCTTGAGCTGGGCCTTGGGGGATGGCCAAGGAGGCGGAGCCGTGGAGGGGGAAGAGCAGTCTAGCGTGAAGGGCTGGGGAGCTGAGTGAGCCGTGGTTCAGGAGAAACAGGAGCTGGCATCAGCCGGAGGTGGCCTGGAGGCCAGCTTGGGACAGGGAGCCCTGGGGCACATCTGGCCCCTGGGAGGCCAGACCGAAGACTGCCACCTTCCAGGCGAAGGCTGGGCCGCCACATCCACAGGGATGAAGAGCTTGGTTGTGGCCCACTGTGCTGCGAGCAGGCCCTGTCTGCAGACCCTCAGAGGCAGGCCCACCCTCCCACACACCCCCAACCTCAGCACCGCAGCAGTTCCTGCCCGGGAGAGACCCCCCCACACCCCAGCCACTCAGGGAGAGTGGGGTCACCTGGCCTACAGCTTTGGGCCTGGTGACTCTGTGCTGACTTGAGCCCATCCCAGGTAAACAAGGTGCACCCTGCTGCAGGACCTCCCCTCGTTTGTCCCCTGCCAGGGGCCGAGAGCATGGGGGAGCATGGGGGCAGGGGGGGGTGTTGCCGAGGTGTGAAGCCTCGGGGAGCCTTTGTCAGCCTATGTGCCGGTCTCGTCGCCTTCACCTTCCTGGCAGCCACGGGGCCGGGGGCGGAGAAGCCGGTTATTTTCGTTTGCCCCAGCTTCTGTCACTGGGAGCCATGGCTGGGGAGGGGGTGGGGGCGGACGGGGCTACGTGCGCTCCCGCAGGCCTTTGTGAATGGGCCCTGGCTCCCAGGCCGCCCCTCCGCGGGCAGCCCCCCCAGGCTGCGCCGACTCTCGCTGGCTCCACGCCGGTTTTCTAGCATCACAGCGGCCAAGCCGGAGGAAGCTTTCTTCTGGCCCAAGAACAATACCAGGGTCAGTGTAGGGACCTCCCTCCTACACCCTCTTCCTTCCATTGTGAGCTGCCGCACAATCCCAGGCCTCTGGGCTGTGCACAGCCGGTGGGGGTGGGGATGGGGCCAGGAGAGGTGAGCAATGTGTGCGACACCTCCAGTCGCCTGCCTTCATGTCCCAGGCTGTACCTGGGTTCTGGGTTTAGCAGGTGGCCAAACAGACCGAGCAGTCCCTGTCTTTGCAAGGGGCTGCTACTGGTGTAAGGCCCCTGGCTGGATGGAACCACTCTTCCTCTGCCCCCATTGACCCAGAGCATGCAAAAGACCTAGAACTTCTGCCTGCTGCCCCATTATATGGACAAAGAAACTGAGACCCAGAAAGATAACAGAATATACCAAACTTCTTATTGCCCTCGTGACAAATTCTATACTGAGTCTTGGGGCCTGTGGGAAACCCCAGATTATTCTTTATCCCCAGCACCTGCTGGCTTCCAGCCTTCTCTCCTGGGAAGCCTGAGCCTGCCTGTGGTCCAGCCTGGGGTCATTGGCAAAGCTCTTGATCCCACAGCACTGCTCCCCCATCTCAAACGCCTTTCCCACTTTTCCTGCCTGACCACCAAATACCTACCTGTTCTTTAAAAAAAGAAAAAGAAACTGTTTCATTTATTTTCATTTTATTTGAAAGGCAGAAAGAGACAGAGATCTATGGATTCGCTCCCCAAATACCCACAACAGCTCAGGCTTGGCCAGGCCGAAGCCAGGAGCCTAGAACTCCCATTAGGGTCTCCCACGTTGGTGATAGGGACCCACAATCCTAAGCCATCATCTGCTGCCTCCCTGGGTCTGGACTAGGAAGCCGGATCGGAAGCAGACCAGACTCTGCCGGGACCAGAGCCGGGCTCTCCGATCTGGGAGGTGGGGGCCCCAAGCAGCAGCTTAGTCACTGTACCACGCGCCTGCTCCTGCACCCTGTCCGTCAGGGGCACTGCTTGAAGATCACGTTCCCTGGGACGTCAGAGCCCTTCCTGATGTCACACTTCCCCCACATCCATCCACCTGGGCCCTGCAGCCCTTCCCGCTTACCCAAGCACGGCTGCCCCTCCACAGCGCACACACCGGATCCTGGAGCCGAAGAGCTGCCTGCTTGATCCCGGCAGCTCTGACAAGAGGATCTCAGCGTGAGGCCCCTAGAACAGCAGCTCCGGTGTCACCTGGGAACGTGCTAGGAATGCACATGTAGGGGGCCCTCCCGCCTACGTCCTAAGGAGCGGGGGCCCAGCGAGCTGTCTGCATTCTAAGGGGGGCTCCTCGTCACTGTGCTGCCTGCCACATCTCTCAGTGAGCCACTGCCGTCCCCGCACCCTGTCCCCTCGCGCCTGCTGCTGAGACTGTTGGTCGCCTCGCTTTGCTCAAGGGAAGGATGAAGCATCCTACCTTATTTGACATCCGGGACATAGATTTGCAAAGGGTGGAGTGACTCAGGACCTGCAGCCCCCCAGCTCACCACTGTCTGTGGCCCGGCTGGGCTCTTGCGGGTTAGGGTACCTTCATGCCAGTCCTAGGTAGCTCGCGAAGCCCTTGGTTTCCAGGCGGTCAAAGCCCCTGAGTGGTGGAGATGGCTTTTTAGATGGAGTAAAGCCCTGGCCTGACCACTGGGGACCTGCCCTCCGGGTGTTGATGAAGGGAGTTTGTCCCTGAGCTCAGAGCCTCTGTCTGCGCCAGGCAGTGACCCTGAAGCAGGCTGGCTGGCAGGCGGAAGCTGACCTGGGAATAAAACCGCAGACCACAGACGCAGCCTCTGTCCACGGGGGGGATGATCACAAGCTGGTACGCGGCAGACCGTAAATAATAACAGCAGTTCAGTTGCAGGCCGAGACAGACACGATGAAAATGCGAAATTTCATGGTCGTGCCGGGAAAGCAGCTCTGGCCTTGCCCTCTGGGGCCGGGCACGGTCCCTTTCAGAGCAGGGGCTCGAGGGCGGAGCGGCTGTTTCCTGCGGTCTGTGCTAAAGGACAAAGGCCCAGCTCACTCCCGCACGGATCCTAAGCCTCGAGGAGGTGGTGCTGGTGATGGTTTGGTTCCTGGCGTCCGCATGACATAGCTGTTGGCTGCTGGTTTCCTGGAGAGGGTATGACTCTGCCTCCCAGAGGTCCACCAGCATGGCCAGGGTCCAGGGCGAGGTCAGGGGTGGCCTCACCTGCTGCTGGGACGAGAGCAGCACCATGCAGGTGCCAGCTCTCAGGACTCCTGGTCCAGCTCACCAGAGCTCTGCTGAGTGGTCGCTGTGGACCACCACGTTTCTAACACAGATGTCCACCCTATAAGATTCCCGACATCCACGTTTCTTTTTTTTTTTTTTTTAAGATTTATTTATTTAATTGAAAGTCAGAGTTACACAGAGAGAGGAAAGTCAGAGAGAGAGAGAGAGAGAGAAAGAGAAAGGTCTTCCATCTGATGGTTCACTCCCCAGTTGGCTGCAGCAGCCGGAGCTGCACTGATCCGAAGCCAGGAGCTTCTTCCAGGTCTCTCACACGGGTGCAGGGGCCCAAAGACTTGGGCCATCTTCTACTGCTTTCCCAGGCCATAGCAGAGAGCTGGATCGGAAGAAGAGCAGCCGGGACTCGAACCAGCTCCCATATGGGATGCCAGTGCTTCAGACCAGGGCGTTAACCCGCTGCACCACAGCACCGGCCCCAGCCGATGTTCATGTCTCTAACACAGATGTCCACCCTCTAAGATTCCCGACATCCAGTCACGTTCTCGCACTGCTTTTTCAAATGGTGCCTGCTTCCTCACTGTAGTGGGTGAGAACTTTGCTCCCTGTCGCCCTCTGTGCAGTCTGTATTTGCTCTCCTGCGTTGCCTAACGACGAGGACGTGACCCGAGAAACACAGGCATCATTGGGCACGTTCAGCACGCGACATCAGAGTGCCAGCCTGGGTATGCCAGCCTGGGTGGTGGAGCCTACCCCACACCTGAGCTCCGTGGGACAGCCGCCGCTCTGAACACGCCCTGCGGTAGACAGAAAGGTCGTTACATGTCATGTGACTTTCTATCAAATTTCAGATAAAGTTTGGCTCTGTTGCTTTGTTCCTGAATCCTTTCTTTTGAAAACAATGACACCTAGAACTCCTGCATGCCCCTCACCTGGTTCTCTAAGTGCTACCCTTTCTGCACACTTTGCTTTCGTGTTCCCTCTCTGACATTTTCTGAGTATTTTCTCAGTGGCTGGAGGAGTGAGCTGCAGACATGATGCCATGTCAGTGCATTTTCCTAAAAGCAGGGTTGTTCTCTTAATTCACATCGGTAGAGCGCTGTTACAGAATCTGTAAACCTCACTTACATTTTTCCAGCTGTCCCACTAATGTCTGTGGCAGCTAAAGGAAGAGCTGGTGTTTTTTCAGGTTTAGAACCTACTACAAGCTCACACGTTGCTTCTGGTTGTCACGTCTCTCCTTCATCTTTGCTGACCTTGGCGTTTTAAAGAGAAAGAGCCAGTTATTTTGTAGAATGTTCGTCCATCGATTTGGGTTTTACAATGATTAACGAAATTTCTCTGAAATGCAGAGATCTCCTACCCAGAGGTTCACTCCTCAAATGCCCCACAACATCCAGGGCTGGACCAGGCTCGAAATGGAGCTCCCACATGGGTGGCGGGGTCCCCAGCACCGGAGCCCTCCCCTGCTGCCTCCCTGGGTGAGCATTTGCAGGAAACAGAGCCAGGACTTGCACCCTGGCACTCCCATTTGGAATGCAGACAACCCAAGTAACATTTTGGCCTCTATATCCGATGCCAACCCCCAACCTGGATTTATCCGATGTCTTCTCATGACCACATTTAGGCGTGTTTGGAAGCAGTACCACAGAGGCAGTGCTGTGTGCTCAGTACATGTGTCGGGAGCCACGCTGCCTTGGTGAAATTAGTTGACCATCCGGTAAAGACAGCGGCGTCCTCACCACTATGGAGTTACTGTTTCTTCTCGTCATAACTAATGGTATCTTACAAGGAGAGATTTGAGCCCTGTACATATGCAGTTTCCGGGAACACCTTCACTGCACGTTTTAGCGTTCTCCGAGGGCACTTGCTGAGGCATCCCCAGTTTTCTCAAGCTGGCTGCCCTGTAAGGAAGGCCTCTCCCTTCACACTGTTTATCTATGTGTCTTTTATCTGTTGCTTATTTTGGCTCACAGATTTTTATTTAAGAATTCTAATTCATTACTGATTTCCTTTATTCTGGTGCTCAGATTGTCCCGGATTTCACCCGTGGGAGCCCCCTCAAACTGGCGTCTGTGTATTTCTGAGATGTCTCCGTTACTCTCTGAGCGCTGTCTACTCTGGGGCATGAAAAGCGAGTGCACACGTACCCAGCCCAGCTGTACCAGCCGGGTCAAGGGCAGGCTGAGTCGCGCGAGGACCCCCGGCCCACTGGGAAGGCTCTGCTTGGACTCAGACATTTCAGAGGTTCACAGCACAGATGAGAGCCGCCAGGGCAGAGTGCTCTGTGACACACGGACAAGGCTGTATTGCCCTCACTGCTTATGGTTCCAGCCACGCCGCTCCTGGCCTTGACCTTGACCCTTCCCCTGGGAAAGACCCTTCCTCAGCAAGCCTCCAGGGTCTGGGGAGTAGGGCTCATGTTGGCATGGCAGCTGCATCATGGTTGGAGCCCAGAAAGTTACAGAACCCTAGGGTAGTCACCAATGGGCCGAGTGACCGTGGAGGCTGACTGTGTGCATGGGGGGCATGGCAGCCCCTAAAACCTGCCGCCGAAAGCCTGCCAGGCCTCTCTGTGGCCACCTGAGCCTATCTCCTTTGGCCTCACTGAGGAACGGGACCCCCTCCCCACGCGATCGCCTCATCCGAAATACAAGCTGTCCCTGCCTTCTGCCAACTCACACTTCAGTAGTCAACACTTTCTGCAGGTCCCGAGTCCCATCTGTGTGCGACTCCTGGTAGCCTTCCTCCTCCCGCTCATTTCTGGAAGGGTTTAAATAAGCAAATGCACCCTCCAGGGCAGGCAGGGCCGATTTCCCAGCGTCCGCTCTGCCCTTGAGATAAGAGGGTGGCAGCCCAAGAGCTAACAGTGGCTGACAGACACCCAGTCTGCACGTGGCTCTGTCACCTGCTTCTTGTCTCCAGAAGGCACAGCCCCGAAGGGCAAGGACTGCGGGCACGCCCTTTTTACCCGCAAGTGCTGCTTCCCGCTGGGCACCAGCAAGGCTGTGTCCTGTTGGCATGTGCTGGGTTACCTTAGGCCCCGATGTGTCGGGTCATGCTGGGGAGTGCTGGGATGGAGCTGGAGAAGGGGAGATGCCGGGAATGGGCTCCTAGGCCAGCCCCGGAGGCCCCTGGGAATTTGGCTACTTTGCGCCCAGGGTGAAGAGTGGGCAGCACTGGGGGTGGAGCAGGGAGGCGTGGCTTCTTGAAGACCAGCCCTGATGGTCTAAACTGCCACAGACCCATCATTTGCAGCGAGAAAACAGAGGCCCCGATGGAGAACGGCCGCTCGCAGGGCCACACCTCTAAGTCAGCTACAGATGCAGGGCCCAGCGCCCCCAGGTTGCTGCTATTCCCCATATCCTGCAGTTTTCCTTCCCCACAAACCCCAGTGATGGGTCACAGGACGGCTGGTTAATAACTCACTCCAGAACTTCCCAGGGGTTTGCACCCAGGAGGGGTCTCTGCAAAGGCTTCATTGCTGAAGTGTCTGCACGTAAAATGCTCTGTGGAAAGGAAATGAGAAAAAGGAGAGAAGGAAAGGAAATGACAGAGCTGCCCCTCTGGCTCGGTGCACCCCACCCTCCTCGGGGCCAGAGCTGCAAGGCCACAGGAGCTGCTGACGGCAGCCCTGACGCCCAGCCAGGGGCCCCCAGGGCCTGCCGCTCAGCCCTGCCACGTCTAGAGCCTGGGACAGGGAGGCCACATAGACGCGGTCAGCACAGGGGGCTTCAGAGCACCACAGAGTGGGAGGGATTTCCTGCGGTGGCATCTGGGCACCACTCTCAGCCGGCTGGGGCTTATCTGACCCTGGGTCTCTCTTCTGCGTGCTTTGCTGTCTGAGGGGCCTGGTGAGTCTTGCTTAGCCCCTAATTTAGGCATCTGGGAAAGTGTGTGGTACCTGACCCAGCCCTGCCAGTCGCCGACATGGTGACTTTGTGCAATTAGGAGGAGGTGCCACTGGCCCGATGTCCCTCAGCAGCTCAGCCTGAACCATCACAGACACAGCTCACACCTACCCAAAGACAGAGGGTGTGCAAAGCCAGCGGGAGCCTTGTTTCAAATACCTGCATTCCTAACTCGTCTTCTAGAAGGCCAGACTTTTTAAAAAAACAATTATTGATTTATTTATTTGGAAAGCAGAGTGATAGAAAAGGAGAGACAGACAGAGAGAGAGAGAGAGAGCTTCCATTCACTGGTTCACTCCCCAGATGGCTGCAACGGCTGAGGGTGAGCCAGGCCAAAGCCAGGAGACAGAACCTCCACCCAGGTGTCCCACATGAGTGACAGGGACCCAGGTACTTGGGCGTCTTCTGCTGCTTTCCCAGGCACAGAGAACCTTGAGCCGAGAGCTGGATCAGCAGCAGAGACTCAAACAAGCGCTCTGATGTGGGATGCCAGCATCCCAAGTGGCAGCTTAACTTGCTGTGCCACAGTGCCAGCCCCAAAGGCCAGACTCGGAGCTTACAACATTTCTAGCTAGAGAGAGCCCTGCCTTGGAGAAAACATCAGTCAGCCAAGAAGACGGGAAGCCCCGCTCCGGGTCTGCAGGAGGAAGGGGTCACGAGGTCACAGAATGACACTCCCGAGAGAACCTTCCAGGTTGCCCGTGCAGCTCCCCTCATTTTACGGTCGGCAGAAATCTCTGAGCGCGGGGCTCCTGCTCTCGCCAGGCCCAAGGAGAGGAGCTGATTTCCTGAGGCTGTCGTGAGTCAGAGGCTGCCGGGCACAGGAGGAGACGGCGGCCAGCCAGCAGAGGCTGAGCACAAACGTGGTTCTGCAGGGGAGAAGAGACGCTGACAGATCCTGCAGATTCTTCAGCACACCTCATCCACCTGCTCCCGCCCACGTCATCCGCCCAGCAGGTGGATCCTTTTTATGGAAACAGAACTCAGACTTGACATGCGGGCAGTTGTCTGCCACGCACCTTAAGACGTTCGTTACAAAGACCTGCAGCAGAGTTGACCCTGAGGACCTTCCCAGCCATGGTCAGGGGCTGCCCAAGTGAGGGCCAGTGGTCCCTCCCCCACCACCCCCACCCACACATGCATGCTCACGCACAGTAACCCCCAAGAAAGCCAAGTGTTTTCCGCGCGTGCTGAGAATGCTGGGAACAGCTCACTCTGGTTCCTTTGACTCCGGGGCTGCTGGCTGCTCCGTGCCCTCTGGATCCTTATTGTGCTTCAAAGTGTACCCTCAGGTCAAAGCACAAACATTCGCTTGGCAAGCAAAGAGAAGATGTTCCTTTCGGCGGCCCTTCCTGGCGGCACCGAGAGGGACACTGTTCCAGCAGGCTGGCGCGTGGTGTGGTCAAGGAAACGCACGCCCCGCCCCCCCCCCTTCCCGAGGGCCTCTGAGGACACCCGGAGGGCAGCTACTTCGCAGCCCCTGGAGAAGCAGACCTCATGGGCTGAAGCCTCAGCTACAGGCAAGCCGAGCGCGGGGACGGGGAGCCGGGGCGGCTTAGACAGATAGTGCGGGGACCCCAGGGCAATGCGAGGCGTCCACAGTTAGTGTCGGTCCTCCCATCAGCACTGTGGGAAACCACAGCCCCTCCGCGAAGCTGACGATTGGCAGCTGCTCCCCGCCCCACCCTTGCTGTCCTTGGAATCGGCTCCCGAGTTCCCTGTGCAGTGCCTGTGCCGCGCCACACACAGTTACACCAGAAAGCCCTGCCCGGTGGGGGCCAGGCACAGGGCATGTTTAACGCCCCCTGAGCAGATCTGAGGTGTTGAGACCCTCTGTCCTGAGGAGTTAAGGATGCGTCCATCCCCCACTTGGTAAGGGACTTCTGAGCGCTTGGCCAGGACATGCTCCAAACTTAGATAACTTTTGTCTTGAAATTACTTGCACCTGGCCTTGAATGATGCTCGTTCGTCATGTTTCCCCACTGTTGGAACGCTGGCTTCCTTCAGAGCAGGCCTGGGTCTTTGCATGGCGACACCCCCACCCCCACCCCGTGCTGTACTGCACTGAAACCCTCCTGCCCCTAACTGTTCACAGGCTCTCCTCCTTCCATCCCCTGCTGCCCTCCTGATCCTGCGCTGGCCCTCCTTGTCTCGGGACTCCTGTGGTCACCTCCTAACCAGTCTAACTGGTCTGCCCAGTGTTTGCTTAGTGTCCCCTAAGCCGATCGCCCAACACCACCTCCGCAGAGTCGACAAGGTGTGCAGATCTCAGCCGTTTGCCGAGCTTGCTCTAGCCTGCCCTTGCCTGCCTGGGAGCCCGCATCTCCCCATCTTGCACCCTCTGTAACAATCACACCGGCCTCCTGCGGGGAGGGGTCAGGCTCCCCCACCCCACCCCGTCTTCACTCTGGGACTGGCTGCGGTGCGTAGAGGAGGCATAGTCAGCGTGCTCACAACAGCCCTGCTCTCTCTGCAACACACACGAGACCAAAAGGGCCATCTCGAGGCATCAGGACATAGGATCCAGCCCAGCAGCCCAGCTCGGCCCCTTCCTCTGGATGACCTGGGCTCTGTGTTTTCACTCTCCATTTCCTTGCTTCCAGGATGGGGATAATAAAATCTGCCGCCCAAAGCCAGCATCTCAGAGTTGGCGAGAGAAGCAAGATGATAACTGAGAGGGGCTTTGAAAGCTGTAAGGCGCTGGTGCAGCCTAAGGGCTTCCATGTGGGCGTCGGTACCCGTGAGCCACACTGGCGCCCCGCGGCCCCCTGTGAACCACTGGCCGCATTGCGCACGTGCTTGCGAGCAGGCCAGGCCCGTCGGTGGCGACACTGGCTTCTTCCCTGGGTATTTTTATAAAGGGAATCGAGTGAAGGAAACGTCTGGGAATAGACAATCTTCCTAAACTCCCCCAAAATAACCTCGGTGGAAACAATTGTGGTAACGTCCATTCTGCTGTTATTGTTTCAGTCTACTGCAATATGGGAAAATCTCCCGGCATTTCCAGCTCAACTGGGAATCAACTTGACTTCCAGAGGCCTGGAAACAAAGAGCTTGTGCTCCAGGGCTGCCCTGGGTGTTCATGGCCGTTGGCGCCCGGGGACAATCCCAGAGTTAGAATGCAGCTGGCTCTTCCCCTCTCCTTCCCCTTTGCGGGAGGCCTTTGTACAAACGCACTTCAAAAAGTTTATGGACAGCGGAATTAAAAGTTAAGTTTTCTTGGGTGCAAAACATGGCTGAAAGCTGAGCATGGTTTTCTCATACTATGCATTTCCCGTGAACTTTGTGACGACTCCGCCCATGCACACCTTTCGGGTGGTTTTTGAACCTAGGCGTGCGTATCTTTTCGTTGCGTTTTTTCCATTAACTTTCTGTCGTGCCCTCATGTTTTCCCATAGACGGCTTCTGCGGCTCCTGAAACCAGAAGAGTTGATTATGAGGACACTTGAGATTCTAGATTTCTCTCTCGTCCGTTACATAGCCCAGGACCCCTGGGTGGAGAGGCCTCAGTGTGCCCAGTGATGCTTTGCCACCGACCCCAAAAGGTCTCTTTGGGTGCTCGTGCCTCCGCCTTCCCCAGGCCTGGTGTGCAGCCTCTCCGCCTTCCCCAGGCCTGGTGTGCAGCCTCTCCGCCTTCCCCAGGCCTGGTGTGCAGCCTCCCCACTGTATCTCCTGCTTGTCCACCCTCCTCGGAAACTTCTCGGCACCTGTACCTGGCTCCCCCCTTCCCCAACTGGAGGCAACCCCAGGCTCTCCCCCCGCCCACGAGACAAAGGTTGAGGCCCTGGAATCTTTCTTTGTCACTCCTGCTCCAGCACCCCCTAGCCCTTGACGATGCTATTTTCCCATCATTTTATCCTTCTCAGAAACCTCCACACATTGACGGGAAGAAGTCAAGATGGGACTGAATTTTTTACTTTTGTTCTTATTTCTAGCTCCCCGTGCATGGAGGCCAGTTTTCTTCTTGTCTCTGGAGCCTCCCCACCACTTCCCTGTGCCTCATATCCCCTTCCTTCAGAATCTCTCCTGTTTCTCCCTTTTCTCTAACAAGGGTTCCTTGACACATCTGGAAAGTTCTGCAATCTCACTTTTCTCCCAGCATGGTGCCCCACCTCTTCACTTCTCCAGCTTCAGTGTGCCTGCAGAGAGCACACAGATCTGGTGACCATGCTGACACAGCAGGGCGGGGCCTGCCTCCCCAGGCCTACATCTCCTGGATGATGCTCCTGTGGCTGCTCCACGGACCTCCCCCACCCCCTTCAGGAGCAGGGCCCTGTGCCAGGGGCTCCCAAATGTTGCTGCATGTTGCTATCACCCGTGGTGTCCAAAAGAGACCAGTGTCATATGCCCATCACCACCAAGACATTCTGATTTTACCGCATAAATTATGAACCAGGCATCCCTGGTTCTGGAAGTTTTGAGCCATCCCTCCATGGGTGCTGATGCTCATGGTCAGGTGTGGGGCCAGTGTCTTGCTGTGTGTTGAGAACAGCGCTAAGCCCATTGCTGCCTTCATGGACACTCACCTGGGCTCCCTTGCTGGGCCACCATCCATCCCGTTGAGGCAGGACTGGGCACCTGTCTGAGGGTGGGTTAAGGGACTGACTGAATATTCTCCCCTTAGGGGCTTTCTGGATGATTAGCCAGGGTTCATGGACCAGGTTTTGCCAGCAGGGAACGGAGGGAGCCAGAAGCTCTTGGATTTAGCTGGAGCCTTGGCTGAGGGAGGGCCTGTGTGGCCAAGGGGCCTGTGTGGCATGGTTTCAAGAGCTCTGGACACCTTTCCTCCCAACCCCAGTGGGAAAAACACTGCCTTCCTGGGTTGCTTATTCTAAACACATGGCTGCCCATTTTTAATCCTTTTGACCTAAGATGGTGGTTCTCAACTCGGCCACCTTGAGATTTACCTGGGCAGATGTTGGAAGCCCCGGTGCCCAGGCTGGACCCCCATCCAGTGGAGCAGAGCCTACGAGTTTGGCCTGGGCACCAGGAGGTCTTAAAGGGGCCCCTGGGGGCTGACCATGAGCATCCAGGGCCCAGAGCCAGTGACCTTGGGTTTTTATTGATTTCGATGTAAACACATCGTGTCTGTGTGCATCACAGGAGGACTGAGGTTGCCCGGTCCTTCCTGAAGGCAGGAGAGGAGAGAGTGTGAGGATGCTGAGTGCCCAGCGCATCCCTGACCACCGTGTGTGAAGCCTCCTTGCGGCAAAGCACACTTGGCCTCTGTCTTCAGAGCAAGAATCCACACACCATGGCCCTTTGCCTGTTCTATAAATAAAGTTTTACTGGGGCACAGCCACACATCCATGAGTGTTTTTGCTATACAATGGCAGAGTTGCGTAGTTGTAGCAGAGACCAGATGCCCTTCAAAGCCTGAAAGGTTTACAGCTTGGCTCGCTGCAGAAGTTTGCTGACCCCTGCTCTGGAGGGCGGACTGTGCCTAACCTCCCTTAATGCAGTTTAACTGAAGACAGATAAGCTGGAAGTTTTAAAAACTACTCAAGGCAATTTAATTTCTTTTGAATGGCGCACAGTAATTGTATGAATGTGGGGTACAGTAGATAATGTAAAACATGTATACAATGTTCAGTGATCAGGGTGATTAGCCTTTACATCTCTTTAAACATTTCTCTTCTCTTTGTGTTTAGAGCCTATGCACTCCTTTCTTCTAGTTCTTTATTTTATAGGCCATAGCTACCCTACTGTGCTATAGAGCACTAGAGCTGATTCCTCCTAACTGTATTTGGTACTCCTTACCCAACCTCCCTCCACCTGACTAGCCTTCCTAGCCTCCGGTAATCACTGTTCTGCTTTCTTCTATGAAGTCAACCTTGTTTGCTTCCACGTAAGAGTGAAAACATGTGGTACTTGTCTTTCTGTGCTTGGCTTATTTCGTGTAACATACTGTCCTCCAGTCCCATCTATTCTGTGGCAAATTTAACTGCTCTTAAAGCAGCCCAGAGCATCCTGATGGACATGCTGAGAGCAAGATTGGTTGGTCCAAGAAATGGCTCCCCGCACGCAGCCCTTGGGGTGGCAGGTGCTACAGGCTGCTGCCCTGTGGCCCCAAGCAGTCTCTTCGGGTAACTTCAGTGTGCTGTGTATACCACTGTCTTCTCTGTGGGCTGGGAGTAGGGGAGAGCTGGGAGGCCTCTCCTCCTAGAGTGATAGACTTAAGAGGCTGGGTTGACTGAGCTAGGAACGGACTCCATCCCTGCCTGAGGCTGCTGGATTCAAGTAGGCAGAGGC